>NC_029792.2:21265830-21385243 GCF_000816755.2 Arachis ipaensis
CTGAGATGGGATAGATGATATCTGCCTCTAGTAGTCTGGTCACTTCCTTTTTGTCAACCTCTAGGATAGTGGGGTTCAGTCTTCTCTGGGGTTGACGGACAGGTCTTGCTCCCTCTTCTAAAAATATTCTATGCTCATAGACTTAAGGGTTGATGCCTACTATGTCTGCCAAACTCCAACCAATTGCCTTCTTATGCCTCCTCAGCACACCAAGTAGCTGCTCTTCCTGTTGAGAAGTGAGTTCCCTTGCAATGATAACCGGAAACTTCTGCCCGTCTTCAAGGTAAGCATATTTGAGGTGTGGAGGAAGGGGTTTTAACTCTAACTTCTGATCATGTTCAGGCTCTGGGTTGTCTGGAGCTGGTAACAGTGGTAAGGCACTGTCATTATCCTCTGAGAATGTCCCCACACTTGGACCTTGTCCTGTGTGCTTCTCTTCAAATTCCTCCTGGTGAATTTCAGCCACGGTTTTATCTATAATGTCACACTTGAGGATAGAGTGATCCTCTGGAGGATGCTTCATAACTCCATTCAGATTGAAGATCACTACTCGGCCATCTATTTCAAAAGAGTATGTTCCTGATAAAGCATCTAATTTAAACTTTGAGGTCTTCAGGAATGGTCTTCCGAGTAGGATTGATGATGGCTTGTCTGAGTCATTTTAGGGTATTTTCAGGATATAAAAATCAGTGGGAAACGTGAGTCCCTTAATGCCTACTAGTACATCTTCAGCAACTCCAACTACTGTAATAATGCTTTTATCTGCTAACACAAAACGAGCTGCCGACCTTTTTAAGGGAGGGAGCCTCAAAACATCATATATAGACAAAGGTATTATACTTACACATGCTCCTAAATCACACATGCATTCAGAAATTATCACACCACCAATAGTACAATTAACTATACAAGGACCTGGATCACTACACTTTTCAGGTAAATCCCCCATTAAAGCAGATATGGAACTTCCTAAAGGAATAGTTTCTAATTCATTAATTTTGTCTTTATGGATACATAAATCTTTTAGAAACTTTGCATACTTAGGTACCTGTTGAATAACATCAAAAAGGGGAACATTTACCTCAACCTTTTTGAATATCTCTACCATTTTTGGATCAGGTTCCAGTTACTTCCTGGGCTTCCTTGCAAGTTGTGGAAATGGGATGGGAGTGGCGTTTTCTGCAGTGTCTGCGCCTTTTAGTGCTTCCTCCTGTGGTTTCACTTCTTCTTCTTCAGCCACGTCTTGTATGTCCTCTTCTTCTTCAACATCTTCTATTTCCACTACCTCTTCAGCTGAGGCGTGTTCTGGTGGGTTTGGCTCCTCCTGGTTCCTCTCCTGCAGTGTGGTTCCGGACCTCAGGATGATGGCATTAATACTACCCTTGGGATTGGGTAATGGTTGAGAGGGGATTCCACTGGAGCTCAAAGGTTGATTATTGGAGTTATTCATTGAACCAATCTGTGAGACAAGAGCTTGCAAAGTAGCGTTCAGACCATTTAGAGTGGCATTAATGTTATTTTCCATGGTCTGCTGTCTCCGATCAATAGATTATAGTAAGTCATCATTGGCAGATGCAGAAGGATGGGTAAATTGAGAGGTCTGCTGTTGGGTATTCTGTGGTCCTTGGGATTGCCTTAAGTGAGGTGCTCTGTAAGGCTGATTCTGATTCTGCTGCCTGTTGTTGTTATTCCACCTCTGATTTCCCTGATTATCTCTGCCTCCTCTGTTGTTGTTGTTGTCCCTCCAATTCTGGTTAGAATTGTCTTGCCATCCATGGCTGTAGTTGCCACCTTGATTGTACCCTTGGTTGGGGCGGTCATAGAAGTTATGTGTGGCTGCCACAGTGTTGTCTTCCTGCTGGAGCTGCGGACATTCATCAGTATAATGGCTATAATTAGCGCAGATTCCACAAACTCTCTGTGGGACTAACTGTTGGTTTTGCTGTGCTGGAGAAGGCTGAGCTTGCTGAACTTGTTGTTGATTCAATTGCATTTGCTTCAGCAAGTTGGTCATTTCACAGATACTCTGAGTTAAAGCGGCAGTCTCTCTGCTAGAGGATACTTCTGCCACGGCTTTTGCATGGCCTTGTTTCTGCCTGTGATTCCTAGTAGATTCAGCTAAGTCGCTGATCAATTGCCATGCCTCATCAATGGTCTTCTACTTTTTCATAGACCCATTGCTAGCACTTTCCAATGTGGTCTTATCTTGGGGCCTCATTCCCTGTGTGACATAACCGAGTAACACTATCTTATCAATCATATGGTGGGGACAAGCTTCCAGAAGATTATTGAAGCACTCCCAATATTCATAAAGCGTCTCGGATTCATCCTGAACAATCATGGAAATATCTTTCCTCAGTTTATCAGTAACTTCAGCTGGAAAGAACTTTTCTAAGAATTCTCTTCTCAGTGTATCCCAATTGGATACAATTGCTGTTGGTTGAGTGTAGTACCACTCTCTTGCCTTTCCCTCAAGAGAAAATGGGAAAGCTTTCAGCAAAATTGAAGTTTCATCTGCACCCTCACGCTTGACAGTAGAACAGGCTGCCTGAAAATCTCTCAGGTGCTTGATAGGCTCTTGAGCAGATAAGCCATGAAACTTGGGCATCAAATTGAGCAATGCGGTCTTTATTTCAAAATCTGTAGCTACCACTGGGTGATGCGCTTGAAATGGTTGCATTGTAAAACCAGGGGCTCCAGCCTCCTGGATAGTAACTCTCCTGGCTGCTGCCATGTTACCTGCGCGTGAAACAACCAAATCAGTAGAACGGGGGCTAGTTTCTTTCTCAAATGACGTTTCAGATCCGCCCTCAGAGAGGACTAACCGACGCCGAGCTTGTCTTATTCGTGAAATAGTTTTTTCAATCTCAGGATCGAATATTAGCAAGCTTGGATCAGGAAGCGAACGTGTCATCTAACGAAAGAAACAAGCAGCTCATAGTAGCAAAATAAAATAAAATGCAAATAAATAATTCCAATTAATAACTTTAGCACTCTATTGCAATTCCCCGGCAACGGCGCCAAAAATTGATGGGAGCGGAAATTGGCGAGTTAAGAATGGTTATAAAATATGCGTTGCAAGTATAGTTCTCAACCAACCAGAAATCCGCTCATCAATTTAGAAGGGTGTCACAGAAATTAAAATCAAAATACTGGGAGTATGAATCCCAGGTCATCTCCCAACGAGTTGCAGAAAAGTGTACTATTTTATTAATCAGATGTTTTCTAAAAGGTTTGAGTTGAATGACAGAAAATTAAATTAGAGAATTTATATAAATTTAAATAAAAGCCTTGACTGCGTGTTGATTAGCTGGAAGCCCTATTCGTGTTGGAGTACTCTTAAGATTAATTGACAATTGAGGGTTATTGTGTTTAGTTGTCCCTTACTAAGTAAGGGGAAGTCAAACGAGTTGGAATGCTGTTCTATCCACAAGTTCCAACCCACTCTTGGGAGGATTGGTATTAGTGAATAGAGAGCAATCCAACAATAAACCCAATTACAATCTCTCTCTTGAGCATCCTAACTCAAGGGTTCCTTTCAATCATCTCCCCATCAAGTTAGGGAACTACTCGCTCATTGTAAATGTAAAATTCATAACATAAGAAAGGGAATTAAAGAAAGACATGATAAATAATGATCAAAAGATTAATTAAAAATAAAAGTAATTCTTATATTAATAAATGCTAAAATAATCCAATAGTAAAATTAAGTAAATTAAGGAACATGGAAGAGTAAGTGACAAGTAAAGAAAACGAACTAGAATGTCGAAGTCTTGATGAGGCAATAACTCTTCTTAATATCCCAATGCAAAAACAATGAACATAACAAATCCTAAAAACGATGAATGTGTAGAGAGAAAACCTAGAGGAGAGAAAAACTAGATCTCAAAACTAAAACTATGCGGAATGAATGTTGTTGTTGGTTTCTGCATGTTCTCTGGCTCTAGTCTGCTTTTCTAGGCCGAAAACTGGGTCAAAATAAGGCCCGAAATCGCCCCCAGCGATTCTGCAGATTATGCAGATCGCGCATGTCATGCGGTCGCGTCATCCATGCGGCCGCGTCATTCGGCTTTCTGCTTTGCCACGCGGTCGCGTCATCCATGCGGCCGCGTCGCTTGTGCTATTCCATGCCGCGCAGTCGCGTCATCCATGCGGCCGCGTCACTGCGATTTCCTTTCTTTCGCGCGGTCGCGTCATCCATGTGGCCGCGTCACTTCTCGCTGGTCATCTCCTCAATTCCTTGTGTTCCTTCCATTTTTGCAAGCTTCCTCTCTAATCTCCAACTCATTCATGCCCTATAAAGCCTGAAACACTTAACACACAGATCACCGCATCGAATGGAATAAAGGAGAAATAAAATACATAATTAAAAGTCTCTAGGAAGCAAGTTTTCAATCATGCAATAACTTTAGGAAGGAATTATAAATGCATGCTTATTTAATGAATAAGTGGGTAAAGATCATGATAAAACCACATAAATAAACACAATATAAACCATAAAATAGTGGTTTATCATAGCCTCTGCCTGGCCATTGCCTTGCGGGTAGTAGGGGAAAGACTTGTGATGTTTGATTTGGTATTGTTCAAGAACACCCCACACTCTTTGGTTAACAAAGTGGGTTCCATTGTCAGACACTAGAATGCTTGGCAGCCCGAACCTACATATTATATTTTCTTTGATAAATCTCACTACTGCTTCAGCATTTGCTTTCCTGATGGCCACAGCCTCCACCCACTTGGTGAAACTTTCTGTTACAACTAGAATCCATTTCTTTCCCATTGATGGGGGGTTGATCGGTCCCTCAAAATCTACCGCCCATGTATGGAATGGGTATGGTGTTTTGAGGCTGTTCTTCTGCACGCTTGGCGCATGTATCAAGTTTGCATGCTTTTGGCATTGCGGACACCTCTTGGCCCAGTTGATTGTATCTTCCTTCATTTTTGGCCAGTAATAGCCAATCCTGATTAGTCATACCACAATGCCCTTCCTTCTTGGTGTCTTCCACATACTCCTTGATGGACTTCTTCCAAGACTTTATCTTTTTCTTTATCTCGAATGCATCTTAGCATCTCCCCGGTAAAACTCTTCTTGAACAGCTCACCTTTTTGCAAAAAGTATCGTTCTGATTTCTTCTTCAATATCTCAGCTTCTATTTTTTCTGAAGGCAAAACTCCAGCATCAAGGTACTCTATGATAGGTTGTTGCCAATTGTGAACATTACATATCTGCGTACTTTCTTTTGTTTCTTGACAAGCCTTGTAGGAAGCTTGTAATTCATCACAATGAGACTTCATTTTCGGCCAATAAATTCCCACCTCTGGAGCCTTCGGTACAAATCGAGGCCCTCTTCTCCGCAAGTGGCTCCATGCAGTCGTTCTGCTTTTTCTTTCCCTTCCTCTTCTCTTACACATTTCATGAGGAGTCCATCATTGTTTTTTTTTTTTGAACATTTACCCATTGAGGAGGCAAAATCCTCTTGTTTCTTTGGTGATGTTGAGCGTTCTGAGCTGTTCATGTATAGGCGTTCGCGAATCATTGGTTTTTTCTTCCACGGACATCCTTTCTTCTTTGGAAGAACTTTCAGCTACCCGGTGTTCTAAAGCATGTTGTCCATTTTGAATAGTGATTCTACTCCCGGATGTTGCTAAAGCATCCGCATGCTTGTTTTCTGTTCGGGGTACATGCTCAAATGAGATCTTATCAAATACCTTCATCATGCGCTACACTTGTTCTCTGCATAAGGCCAGACTCCTTTCCTTCGTGTCGTACCCTCCTTGGATCTGTTGTATTATTAGGTTAGAGTCTCCTTTGACATGGAGTTTCTTGATACCAACTTCTTGAGCCATCTTTAGACCGAGCATTAGCGCTTCATACTTTGCCTCATTGTTGGTGCAAGAGAAATCCAATTGAAACATGAAGGACAGATTTCTTCCATGGAAGTCTGTAAGGATTACCCCTGCCCCTCCTTGAGGATTTGAAGGTGTTCCATCAAACATGAGAGTCCATGTTTCCTTTTCATTACAAGCATAAACAGTCTCTATTGTTTCTGGAATCTGATCCGGCAACTCTTCAATCGTTGCTTTTTCAAGACATATCGACAAGAGGTCAGCCAAAGCTTGGCTCCTAATGGTGGTAAGTGTTACCGATTTCACATCATATTTGCTTATTAGGAGTGCCCAACGACTCATTCTTCTAGTCAACATTGGCTTTTTGATTAAAAATCTGAGACATTCATTTTTTTATACGATTTATACTTGATGTGTTTGAAAGTAGTGTCGGTGATTCGGTGAGTTTTGTGAAAAATAGATTAAGTGAAAAATAATAGTTAAGATGAGAGATTCGGGGTAAGTAAACTTGTGAGAAAAAATACTTCTATTAATGACAAATAAGCAATACGAGAACTAATGATGAGAAATAGAGGTGGAGAACAAGTGTTGAGACCTCCACTAATGTCACAAGAGGATGAATGAGCTTTGTTTAAAGTGGACAGGGGTTGGTTAATGGTTGTTGAGTGTTTTGGTGGAACACCAGAACACCAATTTTTACTCGTAAAGGTGGTGAATGAAATGAAGAACAATGAAAGGAAATTTGGGTAGAGGAAAAGATGGATTTTTTAGCTTCTTAGCTTCAGAAGTCAGAAAGGTCTAGAAGAAGGTGAAGGTGAAAGTGAAAAATAGTGAAAGTGAAGGTGAAAGTCTGGTTGAAGGTGAAAGTAAAGGATGAAAAAGGATTCAAGGTCTGTGAAGAAGAAGGTGATCAAGGTGAAAGTGAAAAGTGAGAGTGCTTTACAGAGGTGGCTTGAGGTCTTTTTTATAGTGTAAAACCATGATGAAGAGAAAATCTATTGTCCAATGGTCTTAGTCTGATATTTGGTTTACTGCTTTTTTCCAAAATATCTTTAGGTATTTGTGTCACCTCAAGTCTTGTCAACTGAAAAGGTAGGATAGGAAGTTGATTCCCACACGTTAAACTAAAGCTCCTGACATGTGACATTAGTGAAGGGACATCTAGTTTGATTTTCTTTCAATTAGATGACACCTTTACACTCCAAATCCAACCAATCCACTTCCACCAATATAGTTCCCACTGAAGAGAAATTCAACTCCTCAAGGTGTTCTTTTGGGTTCCATCCTTTTAGCCCAATACCTTTAGGAGGAACTTAACTCTTTTTTGACCATATTTGTAGGTCATTATAAAAATAGATTATGTACAAAAAAGGTTTATATTTTTAGTACACAATCATAAGTCCCCATGCAGTCTTTGAGGGTACAAAGTATTCCCTCAAGCTGCATTAAACTTTTTTTGTACTCAACAGAACAAGAAAATTTTTGTTTTGGCTAACATATCATAACTCTAAAGAATCAAATCTCCCCTCTTTTATTCATTTTTTGTCATAATGAGATATGTATTTGTAAATATTATGATATTCAAATATAAATATGTCTGTATAATTTAAATATGATTATGTACTCATAAAAAATGAAATATTTTTTTTATGAAAAAAAGAGGGATAATTTGATTTAATATAATAATTTAATATATAAGGGAATAAGAAGGGGAGAAACTCTTACCCTTTTAATTGGACGCGTTTTAAATTTGAGTACCTGAATTTGGAGAGACACATAAGGAGAGAGAACACCTGGAAGGGTAGGAGAGAGGTGTTCCTCATAATCTCTGCTAGGGCATTTTTTACACCGCGCAGGATCATCACTGCTATCACCACCACCATCCAAATCCTCTGTCTTCTTCAACAATTGGGAATTTTTCTTAGGGTAAAGGACACTCCCACATTCAACTTTGCTCCGTCTTTTTACTCTGTCTTCTTACTTGGTAAGACCCTTTTTCTTCTTTCCTTGTTTTTGTCTTAACCCCTCTCAGGCCCCATGTATATTGGGTTGCTAATTTTGGAATTAGCTATAGAGATTCTTTGATAAAGATCTTTCACCTTACAGCTTTAGATGTTATATCCTCATTTGTATATGTTTCCAATGAAATCCCAAATAAAAAAGAAATTGAATTAAAATTATGAGCAATGTTCATTTGTAACCATAAATAGATATAAAAAATAAAAATAATTTATTTTAATTAATTTTTTTTGCAGGGGGAGTGTATGATTTTAAAAAAAGCAGTAGCCATTTTTTTCTGCCCTTTTTTTTAGGCAAAAAAAAAAAAGAAGGTACCCATAACTTTCTTGCCCTATTTATGCTCGACTCTTTTTAGGAGCTTTGAGGGTGGGACACTTCACTTTTTTGAAATAGTTCCAAAAAAAAAAAAGGAAGGTACCCATAACTTTCTTGTCCTATTTATGCTCGACTCTTTTTAGGAGCTTGAACGGTGGAACACTTCACTTTTTTGGAACTATTTTGTACTGCAAATTTCTTAAGATGCATCACTCACATTTTTTGAGTGCATGATTGCTAAAGCAGTTTTCTCATGTATTGCAGAATGCTTGCAGAATAATATAACATAAACATTGGCTCTTGATAAAGAAGCCTTTTGGAGTTAAAATTCTAGCTTCTAAAAATGAAATTAGGCATAGTACTGTTTAACGTACTTGAAATTGATGGGACCGATGGTTGTTCCATGATCCGGGTCCAGCATGATGCAGTGTCCATTAGGGTGTACCTCAGAAACAATGTAAGGACCCTCCCATTTGTGAGCCTATTTTGGCAAAGACATCTTCCTTATTACTGCGTCTACTGATTTTTAGTACTAGATCTCCCTCTAGGAACACCCTGGGCCGAATGTGCTTGTCATAAGCTAATGCCAGTCTCCGGTGATATTCTTCCATCTTGCTTCCCACAACTTCTCTTTTTCCTTCCAACTCTTGCAACTCAGCTTCACGATCCCTTGACTTTTAGAATATGCGTCAACTCCCTACAAGTAACTGGGGTGTTCTCGTCTTCCTCCATATTCTCTAGATTCACGAACAGAGGTGGTGAGGGGGTTCTATAACTCGTTTGATCTCTAGCCATCACGTCAAAGTGTTCCTCCCCAGTGGAGTCGCCAAATGATTCGGGTGAGTTTTGTGAAAAATAGATTAAGTGAAAAATAATAGTTAAGATGAGAGATTCGGGGTAAGTAAACTTGTGAGGAAAAACACTTCTATTAATGACAAATAAGCAATACGAGAACTAATGATGAGAAATAGAGGTCGAGAACAAGTGTTGAGATCTCCACTAATGTCACAAGAGGATGAATGAGCTTTGTTTAAAGTGGACAGGGGTTGGTTAATGGTTGTTGAGCGTTTTGGTGGAACACCAGAACACCAGTTTTTACTCATAAAGGTGGTAAATGAAATGAAGAACAATGAAAGGAAATTTGGGTAGAGAAAAAGATGGATTTTTTAGCTTCTCAACTTTAGGAATAAGAAAGGTCTAGAAAAAGGTGAAGGTGAAAGTGAAAAATAGTGAAAGTGAAGGTGAAAATAGTAGGTCCTTTTTATAGTGTAAAACCATGATGAAGAGGAAATCTATTGTCCAATGGTTTTAGTCTGATATTTGGTTTACTGCTTTTTCCAAAATATCTTTAGGTATTTGTGTCACCTCAAGTCTTGTCAACTGAAAAGGTAGGATATGAAGTTGATTCCCACACGTTAAACTAAAGCTCCTGACATGTGACATTAGTGAAGGAACATCTAGTTTGGTTTTCTTTCAACTAGATGACACCTTTACACTCCAAATCCAACCAATCCACTTCCACCAATATAGTTCCCACTGAAGAGAAATTCAACTCCTCAATGTGTTCTTTTGGGTTCCATCCTTTTAGCCCAATACCTTTAGGAGGAACTTAACTCTTTTTTGACCTTGTTTGTAGGTCATTATAAAAATAGATTATGTACAAAAAAGGTTTATATTTTTAGTACACAATCAGTCGGTATTTTTGTGAGATGTACACCAGAGCGAGACAATATTTCTCTGGTGAGGAGTATCTTTGTTCTGGCCCTTTCATGGCTCTACTAACATAAGCAATGGGTTTATCTTTGCCTTCACCTTCTTGTGCAATTAATCCACTAACTGCTTCTTCTCCTACCGCTAAGTATACCTTCAATGGTGCACCAAGTTGAGGGGACGTCATGGTGTGAGTGGATGTAAAAACGTCCTTGATCTTGTCCATTACAGCTTGGTGGCGTTGTTCCCACTTAAAGGTGTTCTTCTCTTTCAACAAAGGTCTTAGGGGTCCTAAGAGCTCCCCTAATGCTGGTATGAACCTTCGAATGTACCCCAGCTTGCTTATGAACTTATGAAGTTCCTTGATGTCTTTTGGAGGTTCCATGTCTTGGATAGCTTTAATCTTATCCTCGTCAGCTGAAATGCTTCCTTTGTGGACTCTGAATCCCAAGAACTTTCCAGATGACACCCCGAAGGCACATTTCATGGGGTTCATCTTAAGTCTATACTTTTGCATCTAGAGAACATAGCTCTGAGGTGTTCTGTGTGTTGCTTCTCGGATGTTGACTTGACAACCAAATCATCTACGGGTGTTCAAAATGCTGTCTTTTCTTCATCTTCCGAAACCATTCTAATTTGGTTGTACCCGCTAAATCCATCCATGAAGGAGAACCTTTCAAATTCGGCTGTAGCATCTACCATTCTATCAATATCTGGCAGAGGAAAATCATCCTTAGGGCATGCTTTGTTTAGATTTTTAAAATCCACGCAGCACCGGATCTGCCCATTTTTCTTTTTCACTGGTACTATGTTGGCTAACCAAGAGGGGTGTTGTATTGGTTTGACAAATTTGGCTGCGAGTAATTTTTCGATTTCTTTCGTTACTTGGGCTTCTATTTCATTGGAGAATTTTCTAGGAGCTTGCATAGGAGTTGTTCCTTTCCTCACAGCTAAATTGTGAGTTACCAGGTTTGGGTCTAACCCCGGCATTTCATCATAGTTCCAAGCAAACACATCTCTGAACTCTGTTAATAGCGCTATCAAATCCCTTTTCTCCTTCTCCCCTAGAGCTTTGCACACGAACAAAGGCCTCGGGTGTTCTTCAGTCCCTAAATTAATCTCTTCCCATTCTTCCTCCTTCTGCTTTGCTTCATCTTGGAGTTGGGGAAGGGCATTTCCTATGTTGCTTTGAAGATGTTCTTTCTCTTGTACACTTAGGATGTCGGGGCCAGGGGAGTTCTGGTAATTTTCTTCCCTGGACCCCCGAGTTCCTATAGGATACACCACTTATATCCTCCACCTGGAAGAATTTTCTTATGAAGCCCTAGGTCTTCGATTGCTGTTGCTTATTTTTTGGTGTTTTCTTTTGGTGCTTCCTCCATCAGGGTGTTCTTTCATACTGCTTTTTGTCTGGGTATTCCGATGGCGCATTCCCACACAGGCTTTATTTTGTTGACCCCCTGGTAACGCAAACTCTTCATAAAAACTTGCATCCACTAAATGTGCTTCTCCTGCATCAAAGGGTGTTACAGTGGCTGAGATGCTAATATCCTTCCCTCTCCAGCTAGACTTTATGCGTTGATGCCAACTTGAAGGAACGCACCGATGTAAATGAATCCATGGA
Organism: Arachis ipaensis; assembly: GCF_000816755.2. NCBI lineage: Eukaryota > Viridiplantae > Streptophyta > Magnoliopsida > Fabales > Fabaceae > Arachis > Arachis ipaensis. Next base: position 21,277,346 of record NC_029792.2, read on the forward strand.
CGTCCCAGTAGGATGTGGTAGCTAGAGCTTCCATCCACCACATGAAACTTATTATTGGTCTTTATGGGACCAACTTCCAAGACAGCATTAACACATCCTTTAAATTTCACACCCACTCCATTAAAAGCATTGAGCCCTACTTTAGTAGGCCTTATCTGATCAGCAAAACCTCCCATTTCTATAAATATATGAGTGGGTATGATATTTACTCCCGAGCCAACATCCACCAAGGCCCTTCTGACCTTCTTGCCTTTTACCACTGCTTCCACGTACAATGGTTTATTATGATAGAACTCCCCATTGAATGAGTCAGGGTCCCGAAACACCAGGGCGTTTGCATGGGCCTTTGCTAATCTTGTGAGCGGAGCGTTGACGCCCCCAAAACTTTTTTCATGCTTCTGAACTACTCCTATTGGAGCTCTAGCCACCTCTTTCTGAATGTGGAGTTCCAAGCCAAGTTGGTTGAACATGATTCTACAACCTCAAGACTTCAAAATACCTCTTGTCAACGTGTCTTCATCCAAGGACTCCTCCATAGTGACCATCTCTTCTGCTTGATCTACGATCTCTGTCAGCATTATCTCTCCTTCAACGCCTATCATTCCAACATCATGATGAGGAAAAGGAGTGCTTTTTACACCTTCTTGGTTTTGTTCTCCATTTAAGAGTATCTTCCCTTCCTTCACTTGCCTATAAAACATCGTCCTCACCATATAACAGTCAGTCAACCCATGGCTGTTATTTCGGTGCACCATGCAATATTTTGGGTCTCTCAAGTCTTCAGGTATTGGTGGCTCTCTATCTGTTATGGGGTTTAATGTTCTATCCTCAAACCATCCATTTACGATAACCATGGCCTGATCTTTGGAGAGAGGTAGCGGGGGTGGATGACTGTTTCTCTTAGCACCCCTAGAATAGGGACTCCTTCTGCCCCTGCCATCAGCGGCACACACCTTCAGAGGAAAAACTTCTTTAGATCTCCTTCCATTGCGCTTCATTGCCTCGGTTCTGTCAGATGCTCTCTTTAAGAGCTCAGAGAAAGTGTTTATGTTGCTCATAGAAAGATAAATTTGGGATCCATCTTCCACATTTCTAATACACCCGTACACCAATTGTGGCTCTGAGAGAGTGTCTATACAAAGTAAAGCTTGATCTCTGTATCTCTTGATGAATGCTACCAATCATTCTCCTTGTCTCTGTTTCACTCTTCCCAGGTCCATGATGTGCATAGGGGGTTCCTCTTCTAGGAACTTGTTGCAGAACTCCATCACTAATTGCTCCCAGGTGTTGATGCTGTTGGCTTTCAACTTGTAAAGATGTGTTCTTTGGCACTTCCGGTACCATCAAATTTACAAAAGGTAAGTGGTTGGTACCCCTAAGGGTATGATTTTGCCAAAATATGATGCCCGTTCTCGTCTTGAGGTGATCCCAAGCTGAGATTGAGATTCCGAGGGGTTATTGAACGTCGCCTAGGTGGTCGATTCTGCCCAAAATGAGTATTGCTAGACTCAGCCATTACGTCGAAGTGTTCCTCCCCAGTGGAGTCGCCAGGTAATTTGGGTGAGTTTCGTGAAAAATAGATTAAGTAAAAAATAATAGTTAAGATGAGAGATTTAGGGTAAGTATACTTGTGAGGAAAGCACTTCTATTAATGACAAATAAGCAATACAAGAACCAATAATGAGGAATAGAGGTGGAGAACAAGTGTTGAGACCTCCACTAATGTCACAAGAGGATGAATGAGTTTTGTTTAAAGTGGACATGGGTTGGTTAATGATCGTCGAGTGTTCTGGTGGAACACCCGAATGCTAGTTTTTACTCGTGAAGGTGATGAATGAAATGAAGAACAAAGAGAGAAATTTTGGGGAAAGAAAAAGATGGGTTTTTGAGCTTCTTCCCTTTCAGAAATAGGTAAAAGGTCCTTTTAAAGAGGTGGCTTGAGGTCCTTTTATAGTGTAAAACTATTTTGAAGAGGAAATCTATTGTCCAATGGTTATAGTCTGATATTTGGTTTATTCCTTTTATCCCAAATATTTTAGGTATTCCCGTCACTTCAAATCTTTTCAATTGTTCAATGGAAGAAGTTGATTTTCACAAGTTAAACTAAAGCTCATGACATGTGACATTAGTGAAGGGACATCTAGTTTGGTTTTCTTTCAACTAGATGACACTCTTTACACTCCAAATCCAACCAATCCACTTCTACCAATTTAGTTCCCACCAAAGAAAAATTCAACTCCTCAAGGTGTTCTTTTGGGTTCCATCCTTTCACCCAATACTTTTAGGAGGAACTTGACTCTTGTTTGACCATATTTGTAGGTCATTCTTAAAATTATTTATGTACAAAAAAGGTTTATATTTTTAGTACACAATCAAATGTAAACTACTGTGTCTCCATATCGTAGTTGTCTTTATATATATATAAGACTATAATTATTATTACTATTATTATCATTACTTATTCTCTTGGATTTTATATTGTTATTGTTTATTATTACTATAATAGCATTTCATGGCCCAATTTGAATTTTATGTTTAAAAGAGTATTTCTTGGTCCAGACACTAAAAAGGGAAAAAAGAGATTATCTCCTTTGACAATTAATTAATCTTTCAATTATGTATTAATTTATCCTACAAACATCACCAATTATTTTTCTTTAACTGACGGATGATTGACATCTGATTGTGTACTAAAAATATAAACCTTTTTTTACATAATTAATTTTTATAATGACCTACAAATATGGTCAAAAAAGAGTTAAATTCCTCCTAAAGGTATTGGACTAAAAGGATGGAACCCCAAAAAAACACATTGAGGAGTTGAATTTCTCTTCAGTGGAAACTATATTGGTGGAAGTGGATTAGTTGGATTTTAGTGTAAAGGTGTCATCTAGTTGAAAGAAAACCAAACTAGATGTCCCTTCACTAATGTCACATGTCAGGAGCTTTAGTTTAACGTATAGGAATCAACTTTCTACCTTTTCAGTTGACAAGACTTGAGGTGACACAAATACCTAAAGATATTTTGGAAAAAACAGTAAACTAAATATCAGACTAAAACCATTGGACAATAGATTTCCTCTTCATCATGGTTTTACACTATAAAAAGGAACTCAAGCCACCTCTATAAGCAACCCTTTTTCATCCTTTACTTTCACCTTCACCTCCACTTTCACCTTCACCTTCACTTTTTCACCTTTACCTTCATCCTCTTTTGAGAGCTTCTTTTCTGAAAAACTTTTATCTTCTTTTTTACTTCTGAAGCTGAGAAGTTAAAGAACCCATCTTTTCCTCTCCCAAAATTTCTCTCATTGTTCTTCATTTCATCCATCACCTTCACCAGTAAAAACTGGTAATCGGGTGTTTCACCAGAACACTCGACGACCTTTAGCCCATCCCTGTCCACTTTAAACAAAGCTCATTCATCCTCTTGTGACATTAGTGGAGGTCTCAACACTTGTTCTCCACCTCTATTTCTCATCATTAGTTCTTGTATTGCTTATTTGCCATTAATAAAAGTGTCTTTCTCACAAGTTTACTTACCCCTAATCTCTCATCTTAACTATTATTTTTTACTTAATCTATTTTTCACGAAACCCACCCGAATCAACACCCATCTGTTGTGTATCAGTTGTTGTTCCCAATTGTGACTATAGGTAAACCACGCATCCACAGTTTTTTCATGCCACTTCATTTCAGCATGTACTGAAAAAAAATTACTTTCAGCATCATAGTATTATCCTTAAATTTTTTGAATAAAAAAAACCAAACTGGCACTATCGTTTTGTGTAGAAATGAATAATTTAAAAAGTGACCAAAGTTGAAAATAGCGCTGTCATTTTGTCTAAGGGCAAAATTTTTTTAATTTAAAAATTGAAAACGGCGGTGCTATTTTGTGCTGAAACCAATTTTACCGTTGAGAATGGTCAAAATGGTGGTGACGTTTAGTACACGTGTGAATAAAAAATATAAAATTAACTATATAAGGTACGCTAATGTTATGCGGGAAACACGTTGAGTAGAGTAGAAAGTGAACAACACAAAATTATTTGCCTTTAAATTTTCAGAGAGTTTAGAGCTCTTTCTTCTTTAGCAATTAAAGTTGTTCTTAGTTCTTTAGCTTTTGAAGTTGTTCTTAATTCTTTAGCAGTTGAAGTTGTTCTGCATTTGTTGAGTGAAATAAGTTGTAGGTAAATGTAACAAGAGTATAAAATGGAGATTTATGTTAGTTTAAGAATATATTTCAATAGTCAGATTTTGTATGATATATATGAGGGTGTGAATTTTTTGTGTGAGAATCCATGTGTTATTGTTGTTCCTCTTTCAATAACATATGAAGGACTTAAGAGTGTACTTTGTCAGAGTGTACGTTAGCAAGGCCTGAAGAGAGTGACCAATATTTTATACAGGCAGCCTGTGTTAGTATTTAGGGGTTTCGTTCAATTTCAAATAATGCACGTGGCTGATGAAGCTATTATACAAGGAATGTTTTCGACCTACCATCAAACTAGAGCACGAGCTTCACTTATCGAATTATATGTTGAGATCGAAGAAATTGAAGATATTGATTTTCCAGAACCCAATATAGACCGGATGGATTATAATACCAAAAATATTCTAATATATGCTCGTCAGTACGTGTGATGTCACGCTTTCCCATTTTTGTCTTTAACTCTACAATAAAATAATATAGAAAGAAATTACTTATATTTTTCTTTTTCTTTTTTACTGAAAACAATAATAATAATAACTTTTAATCTATTTACTAAACACATATCCTAAGAATTAGTAATTATCCGATTTAAATATGTTTCTATTATTTTTCAATATATATTGCAAAAATGCCTAAAATTACTAAACATACTAAAATTTAATAACAATGATTTTGTTTTCCAATAAATAATTAAAATAAAAAATAACAAAAAAAAATATATTTTTTAACTACTCCTAATCAACTAATAATTAATTTATTTATCTACTTAACCAAAAAAATTATTTTAAAAAAATTATATACCGTTTGTTTTTAGAACTTTTAGTTCAAAAAAATAGGATTAACCCTAACTAACTACTAATAAAACGTTTAAAATACTAACCTTTTTCTATCTTTGACTGGCTGCCGTTTTCTTTGTGGTGGGATAAGTAAAATGGCAACTTTCAACTTCTTCAAACAAATGAATAATAGGAATGGAGACTATGGACGGAAGAAGAAAGAATGAATGAAGAAGGGAGTTGGCGTTTTGATCAACGTGTGGGAAGAGAAAGGAACATGGCACGTGTCGACCATGCACAACAAAACGTCGGTGACGTTTTTCGCATAATGGCGTCGACGTCTTTCTTGCGGCATCTGACAGCTCCCATAGCACTGTTAAATTCTCCTGTTCGGTCATTTTGGTGGGTAACAACACCTTTAGCCCAATACTAAAAAAAAAGTTTAAATTATGATTGTTCAAAAATTAAAACCAAAAACAATTACAAACAGAGATAATATTATTTTGAGTTTACTAACATGTGTCTTAATTCTTAAGGACACAAATTACTAGTAGTAATGAGTTTTAAATAATTTATTTTAATCAATACATAATAAATATATTAAAAATTTAAATTTTGTATTTTTTATAAAAAAGTTTAATTAGTAATTTTATCGTGTGTCTTTATTCTTTAGGACACATATTAGCTAAATTTTATTATATTTCTAATAAAAAATTATCTCGTGAAAATTTAAATCGTAATTTTCGTATGAAGTTGATAATTGAGAGTCATTATTAGATGATAATTTAATTAAATTTATCAAATCATTTAATAATTATCACTTGAAGATATATTCATTTGAATTTTCACCAATTTATCATTTTTAGCTAATTCGATTGATTTAGTAGTTAGGCCACTAATTCACTTAAATAAGTATCGAAAATTAAAATTTGATTGTTTTATATATGCAGCAATTTATTAACTAATCTAAATCTTTAAATAAAATCTAAATTTATAACAAATTAATTTTTAGTCTGTCAAATTGTAAATACTAAAAATAAAAAAAATATTATTTTTAATTAATCCGCAAACTCTAGAGTAAATACCCATAGTCGTCCCTGAGATTTACGCAGATAACCAATGTAATCCTTAAGATCCCGATTTTTCCATTGTAGTCCTCCAGGTAGAGCTCCGAGCACTCATAATGGTCCCTGGATATATTTCTGGTGATGAGTCATCACCGGAGCGCTGACATGGACTCGGTTTGCCACGCTAGAGGACTCCCAACGGCTAGCTGAGCTGGCAAATTTCCAATTTGTACCCAAATTGGTCCCTCCTATTATATGTAACCCTAAATCCCTGAATTCTCAGACACTTCATCTCTTCGTCTTCTTCATATCCTCTTCTTCTTCTTTCATACACTTCTTCCTGTTCATACACTTTCATCTGGGGCTACTACTCATGTCGATGATGGGTGGTGGTAGCACTACAGGTGGAAGCTCTGTTCGTTCCCCATCTAGCTGGAGCTGGACTAGAACACAAACGAAGAACAGAAGATCGACCCCGCCAGAATGGTGCGGCTGTGGCTGCAGGCCGGTTCTCAGATGGTCTGGCACAGATTCGAATATGAACAAACCGTTTTATGGCTGCCCCAATTATAATGTGGGTTAGAATAATTACTTGTGTTGTTATGATTCTCCTCCCCTGACTGTTCTTGTGTTGTTCCTCTCTGAACTTTGATCCTTTCTTGGTTATAGACAAGTGGGAAGAGATGGTGCGAGCTTTTTGTGTGGGCAGATTCTGGGAATGAAGAATAGGTTGAGAAGTCAGAATCGTGTGGTGATGAAGTGAAGATGAACTTTGACTGGAGGCTTCGAAGGTTGGAGGAGGATGTCCAGATGCAAAAAGTGATTACCCAGTTGTTAATGTTAGTTGTGTTTGTACTGATAGTGTTATTGGTGATCCTGTATTGTAACTGATGAATGAGTTGGTGGTTTAGGGTTCCCTGTTAGCAACAGATGCAAAAAAATTTTCTTGATGGAATGAAAAATGCTGTTAACTATGAAACTGTTGTTAAGATAAATTTCATTGTTTATCAAAAAAATAAAAAAAATTACTTCTTGAATGGTAAACCACAAAGCATAGTATATAAGATAAATTCCATTGTTTATAAAAAAGCAACAAAAGATGAAGGTAAAAGGCAGCCTAGAAACCATTATGCTACTATCTGTAGTTTAATCAAAAGCAAGGCATATCAAAAAGGCCTTTGGATCACAATTCACCATCTAGTCATTGTAGATGGAAAAGACTAATTACACAAAACAGAAACTCCTAAGTAGATATATCTAAAGTCTTCAGTTCTTCTTTCTTGGCGGCTTAAATCCTGGCATTGGGATGAACTGCATCAAGTTGGCAAACTTTGAAGCTGTTGCTGAAGATGCACCCTGCAAGGAGTTTACTGTTAGTGTGGTTGGCGGCAGAGAGGATCGTCTTCTTGGTGACAGCTTCGAAGGTCTTTTCGGTCCAGAATCCTATAGGAGAAAAACTTGGGCATTAAGTAAGATTGATGCATGGAAATAATAAAAGTTTGAATATGTAAAATTTTAGTTACCTTTTGAGAATCCTCTTACTCAGAAGCAATAGGCTGAGTTATCTCGATCTCCTGGGATTGCTTTCCAAATCTTCTTGGCTAGAATCGTCTTGGGGCTGCTGAACAAGCTGCTCAGGCGCAGGATGTCCTTCATCATTTTTCTTCTTCTCAGCCGCCTCGGCAGCAGCGGCAGCATCAGCATCTCTCTTCTTTTTGCAGCCTCTCTTCGTATGCCCATTTTCACCACAAAAACTGCATGTAAAAGTCCCCAGCTGTCTTTTTAGGTGCACACCATCTGCAGTGTTGCCCGACAATTTTGGGTCAACTTCAGGCTTCTTAGTTCTAAAACTACTCTTCTCATCTGCATCCATCCTCCTCTTCATCTTTAGTTTTCCAGGTTTTGTCTTGATTTTAGGAGCATGTGGCCTGTTACAGTCCTCTGGTTGCTCCCACATTGGTTGCCCCAGAATTGGATTAATGTGGTGGTTATAAGTTTCCCTGTATGATTTCATGGTCAGCCATCTGTGACAGAAGTCCTCTGGCTGCTTATTCACACGAGAGAGGGCAATACAAGCGTGTACACACGGAATACCTGCAGGTGTCAAACAATGACATGAACCATGATAATAGTTATGGTTGAAGTAACTAAAATGCATAAAGACAATTGTGTTACACAATCAACTTACCCATCAGTATCCAAAATTGGCAGGTGCACAATCTTTTTTCTATGTCCACAACATGGTTAGTTGGATGTCCGTGCACCTCAAATTTTTTGTATCTGTTATCCCCAGTCCAAATAGGCTTCCAGTACTTGGATTCTTTCCTAACCTTTTCCAACCTGCTCTTTATAACCGGTGTGAGCTTCCCAGTGTGATTCTTTAGCTTTACCTTGTTTTTTGTTATGGTGCGCATAACAAACATCCTTACCTCCTCCAGCAATGTTATGATGGGTTTGGCTCGTGCATCATTGATCTTAGAATTAAACACCTCGCATGCGTTATTACAGATGCTATCCAACTTCGGCTTATGGCTGAATAAGCTTCTGGTCCAAGCATCCATCGGCCACTTCTGTAACTATGCCCAAGCATCCTCATTTAACCTTTTGATCTTGTCCATCTTGGTATGTTGTTGTCCTTGTACATTCCCACAAAAGTCCCCGTAGCTGTAAGTCCTTCCAATTCTTGTTGAAATTTTTCCATAAATGCCAGACGCAGAAACAGTGATGCACATCAGGCATCACCTCTTTCACTGCTGATATCAGTCCCTGCTAGATTTAGGAAACATTATACATATATAGCTTCAACAAAATGTATACATATATGACCCTGACTTTGTATTCGTGATCCATATTAGTCCCTGGCGTTTATGCTTATCCCATAAAGGTCCTTAAACTTTACAATCGATCCCCATAAAAGTCCCTAACATACATGCATATAATCAGACAATGATTCAGGAGCTGAACTATATAAAAGGTTTACAGGACACCCTGATTAATCCCATTCCTATTTGTCATTTCTAGCAGCAATGTTTCCCATAACAGATATGCAGATAATCATATGAGCATGTATACTACATAGATAAGCATGTAAAAGATAAGCATGTGAGCATATGAGCATATAACATATAAGCATTTAACCATCAATAATTAGAAGTGTATACATTATACCTTTTACATATCTGATATGAAGCATCAGTCATGATCTTTATAGTAACCCAAGTCCTTATGAAGTAGCTCAAGAAACCATCTCCATGTCTTTGTATTCTCCATTCGGACAATAGCCCAAGCTATTACATAGATATGGTGATTTGCATCTAACCCCACGGCTGACAATATCTGGCCACCAAACATTGTCTTAAGGAATGCACCGTCCGGCCCTATCAAAGGACGGCAACCAACCTTGAACCTGTTTTTATAGCCGCTTAAGCATACATACATCCTTTCAAAGGTAACTTCACCGTCTGGCTGTGGGCTGGTACATATCTCTATAGTGGAACCGGGATTGGTATTCAGCAGCGTCATACCATAATCCCGAACCATCCTATATTGCTCTTTCTCATCACCATACACCACACTTCTAGCATCCATTAATGCCCTCAAGATTGAATTCTTATTCAGTGTTAAATCAAACCGTGTCTTGAAGTAAGTTGTAGCCTCGTAGTGTCTAAAATTCAGGTACTTTCTCACCTTCTTTACAAGCTTGCTGCATACCCAATTCCTGTTGGCAGCCCTATTTTTGTCCTCTCTTGGACAAGTGTGGTCATCGTTGAAGGTTTTAATTTGCCAACATGTGTCTTCATGGTCTCATGATGCATAAGCCACCCAAGGACAATCACTGACCTTACAAATCGCCCTGCATCTTATGTTGTCATTTTTCACTAGCTTTATACTTCAACCCTCCTGGATTGTGTATTCCTTCACAGCTTCTCTAAATTCCCATTTCGTTCCGAATTTCATGCCAACCTCAAGATGCAACTCTCTAAACCTTGCACCCTCCCTAAACAGCGAATATGCCTCCTCAGAATCATTTCCTTCCTCCAGCTCATCTTCTGAGTTCGGAGGAATTTTCATCTCCTCTGAGTGCCAGGAATTGGTACCATCTGAGTCAATACTTGAGTCTAGTCCATCATCTTCCACTTCATCAACACAACCCACGAACCCAAGATCAACTTCAGTGTCGCTCACCTCCTGCACCAAACCATCATCTTCATCCAATATCTTCTCCTTCCCTTTCCATATTGGATTAACATTTCTGGATCCTACATCTGATTGTACCTTGTGTCTCCTAATCCTACTACCAATTTCATGATCATTCCCTGTAGCCTCAGAATCAGAGGAACTACCCTCATCCAGTCCTGGCTTAAAAAGGGTATCCTTTTCACTGTCAGAAGAGTCAGAAGACACAGCAAATGAAACTTCATTACTAAACACTTTGCTCCTGAATCCTCTGAGAGCAGACCATGTATAGGGTCTCCTGAAAATACTTGATCCTTGGGCTTCGTGGACTGGCTGGATCTGGTGGGCTTGGTGGGCTTGGTGGTCTTGATGGTCTAGGTGGGCATCGTGGGCTTGGTGGGCTTGCTGGGCTGGTGTAATCTATTGGGCTTCGTTGCCTTGGGGGTTAGTTGTCTTAGGAGGTTTAGTGTTTTTGTTGGCACCTTGGGTTGGGTAGGAGTCCTTGACACTGGTGGTGGCTGTGTGACTTCAGATGTAGTATGAACTTTGGTGTTGGAGTGTGAAAGTACAACCTTCGAGGTGGGAGCAACTATGAGTGCATGAGTCTCAATCAGTTGGGGACTGACATCAACATCTTTAGCATTACACCCCTCTCCACCATCTTCATCCAAGTACACAATTGTGTTACCTCCCTCTAACACCTTCAGAACTGACACTCCATACTCGAAATATACATCAATCATTCCCTCATTTGTCCTAGCACATTTCACCATCTCGCTTATCTCTTTGTCGCTGTTTATATTTCTCAACCCATTATCCAAGCCTTTTCCAGGAACATGCCACCAGCAATGCGTTATGTCATTGTACCTAAGCTCCTTATGGTAGTTCCATATGAAGAATACATCCAGCGTGTCAGTGTCTAGATCACCTAAACAGGCCTTGTTGTCCGGAGAATAAATCATAACACCTTCTGCATTCTTTTTGAAGTCACCCCGATGATGAAACATGATGTCCAACCTCTACTCCATCTGCAAGAAATTTATAGTTTTACTTAATACAAGCAGAATTTGAAAGCCTACTAATACATTATAAAAAAAATAACATCAACACCTCAAGAACACATTTTTGAACCATATCCCTGTTTCATCCCTGTTTCATTCCGGTTAAATATAGCAACCCCACAAACCCCAGCCAACCTTCAAACCCTAGACACTACAACGACACCAAAACTCCCAAACTTTAGACACACAAACAACTTGCATATCAACAACCAACATTGAATCGAAAATGCAAAGTAAAAAAAAAAAGAGGGAGATTACCTTAAATACGATCACAAAGTTCGAACCTCTTGCTTCTGGTGATGGAGGGGAAGAACGAAAATCTCTTGCTTTTTGTTCTCTCAACTTTTTCAACCCAGGGATTAGAACCCTACGGTTACGCCATTGATGAGTATACGAAGACGGAGTTAGAGGGTGGAAGAAGAAGAGACAAGTAAAGTTTGTATTGGCGAGAAAATTGATATTTATGCTAAATAATGTCAAAACAGCTTTGTTTTTGGTTATCAAGGGCGCCAAACCAAAACGACGCCGTTTCGGAGCCCTCCAGCGTGGCAAACCGAGTCAACGTCAGCGCTCCGGTGATGACTCATCACCAGAAATATACTCAGGGACCACTTTGAGTGCTCGGAGCTCTATCTGGAGGACTACAATAGAAAAATTGGGATCTTAAGGATTACTATGGGTATTTGCATGAATCTCAGGGACACTAAAATTAAAACAAAACTAAAATTCTAAAGCGGCCTGTTTTTCGCATAAATTATATAAAATCAAACTATTTGTTTTTAGAACTTTTAGTTCAAAAAAATTATATACTATTTGTTTTTAGAACTTTTAGTTCAAAAAAATAGGATTAACCCTAATTAACTACTAATAAAACGTTTAAAATACTAATCTTTCTCTATCTTTGACTGGCTGCCATTTTCTTTGTGGTGGGATAAGTAAAATGACAACTTTCAACTTCTTCAAACAGAATGAATAATAGAAATGGAGACTATGGACAGAAGAAGAAAGAATGAAGGAAGAAGGGAGTTGACGTTTTGATCAACGTGTGGAAAGAGAGAGGAACCTGCCACGTGTCGACCATGCACAACAAAACGTCGGCGACGTTTTGATCAACACGTCAGTGACGTTTTCCGCATAACAGCGTCGATGTCTTCCTTGCGGCATCTGACAACTCCCATAGCACCGTTAAACTCTCCAGTTTGATCATTTTGGTGAGTAATACCACCTTTGGTCCAATATTAAAAAAAAAGTTCAAATTATGATGGTTCAAAAATTAAAACCAAAGAAAATTACAAACAGAGATAATATTATTTTGGGTTTATTATCGTGTGTCTTAATTCTTAAGGACACAAATTAAAATTACTAGTAATAAATTAATTTTTTGACCGTCAAATTGAAAATACCATAAATAAATTAAAAAAATATCATTTTTAATTAATCCGCACACTCTAATTTAGCGTTGTTCAACCAGGCCGAACTGAATCGGGATTTGGCCGGTTTTCGTATTTTGGACGAAAAGACGCCGTTTTGTTCCTTCAAAAAAAAAAATGAAAAAGAGAACGTAACCCTAAGCTCTCTCACTCACTAGCAGAAGTGCAGAACCAGGCAGCACCGCAGCAACATCTCCTCCATCACTGCCAGACTTGCGCCGTCAAGCCACCGCCATGTCATTGCCGCCGTCGCAGCTGCTCGACGCCACCTTCCCCGCCATGGACGTCTGAACACATTGAAGAACGTAGAGAAGAGAACTCGAACACAGCTGGGAGGAAGCACGAAGCAGCCCTCCATCTCGTTGCCGTTCTTCAACGTCCAGCCACCGCTGCCATCCGCACTGCTACAGCGTCGGCGCAACGCGTCGCCCTTTTTCTTCCGCCTCCTTTTTGGCGGAGCTTCTACCTCTGTTTGGCTGTGATTCCGCCGCTGTCTCACCGAGGCTCTGCCGATGTTCCGCCGTTCTCCAGCCCTCGTCTTCTAGTTCGAGCTGCTTAGCCCTCTGTTCAGCCCTCTCCGTCGCGTGTTCAAGCTGCTTAGCCCTCTGTTCAGCCTCCGTTCCGCAGCCGTTCTGCCGTTGTTCAGCCATCTCCATCACGTGTTAAAGCTCCAGCTACCTCTCCGTGTACTGTTTGAATTTCAGAACGTGCTCCAGCCTAAGGTGATTTCTTTTCCTTCTTGTTCTTTTTTGTATTAATTATTCAGTTGTTGTTTTATTTGATTGTTGTTTTAATGATTAATATGTTGTTCCAGTTCTTGTTTTGTTGGTGGTTTGCTGTATTTTAAAGTTTTAATTGTTCTTGTTATTTTGATTTTCAGTTTTAATTGATCTTATTAACTTGTTAATTTGATAAATTATTTTTTTGGTGCTGTTCTTAGTCTTTTGATTGTTAGATTGTTCTACTGTTCTTGACCTTTTGATAACTTGTTAATTTGATAAATTGTCTTTATTGTGTTTTCCTGTCCTTGATTTGATAAATTGTTCATTGGGTTGCCGTTAACTAAACTTCATATGAGATTAAATGGTTTGTGATTGGTATTTTTTTTTTATCAAAGTGGTGGTGGGGGGCATCACTTGATTGGTGATTCTTCTTGTCCAAACTCGACGAAGCAAATCTGCAGCAAGATTTTGCATATTTTGATGATTGATGACAAACTTTGATGTTGGCATTTTATGTGTGGTTTTTTTGTTATTTAACTTTTGAGTGTGTGTTTGGATTAGAGTTTGATTGTATAAAATTGATTTTACAAATTTGATTTTAATAAAGCGTGAGTTAGTGATAAAGTGATTTATATTTGGTAATTTTGTATCAAAATGGATTATAATAAAATGAATATTGTTTGGATTACATCATTCAAAATTACGTTTAGATAACAATTACTAAAAAAAGACATAAATTTATATCATTCAAAATTATATTATTTTAGTACTCTTTGACTATAATTTCTTTTGGAAAAAAATTTAAATTTATGTGTTAAAATTTAGTATTCTTTTTGTTATAATTTGTTAGTACTCTTCTTTAGTATTCTTTTTGTATTTAATTATATCTTTCTAATGAAATTTATATTATAAAAATCAACAATAATAAATAAAATATATACTAATTTAAGAACATATAATAAAAAATATATAAAGTCAAATAAAAAAATAAAGTTCTATAAAATAGTACGTATTAATAAAAATGATTAAAAAAATTTATATGAACAATAAATACTAAAAATTCTATTAAAAAAATACAATAATATACATAAGTGAACATAAAAAAAACTCTAAACAAAATATTCATACTATTAACAAGAAAAATAAATAAAAAATTGATAAAAAATTAAAACTTAATAAAGAGTATTAATAATAATATTAAAAATATTTGTTTGTAAATCATAGCCATGAAAAAAAAAATTCAAGAATTTTGATGATTGTTTTTGTATCTTTTATTGTAAATGAGATTGCATGGCAAAATTGGTAAAATGTCAATTAATTTTTTAATTTATCAAGTGAACGTAAAAGCTAAATACAAAAGCTACAATTTGTTGCTTCTTGTGAACGAGAGTTCAAATTCAGAATCATGTTCGCGTTTAGAGAAAAAAATTAGCCAAACAAAAATTACAGCATCAAGAAGATTGAACGTGGTTCTTGTGCTTCCAACTATGAGATTATAATATTGTTGTTGATGTAGTACTTTTAATTTGGATGCTATTTTAAAATTTATATTAGACTATAATTATGTTTTAATGTGTTTATTTATATTTTATTTATTATTTTATTATAAAATAGTTATTCCGATTGAAGCATGGTTGAATCGGTTGAATCAATAAATCAGTGAACCAATAGTTAGAGCTGTTCGATGATTGGTTCAGTTTTTCGAACCTTGGTATTTCTGTTAATTTTGTATTGTTTTATTACATTTTAGCTTTCCTCACCAATCGCCTAAGTTCTAACCCACCGCAGCGCAGCACTGCACCCACCATCTCCTCAAACTGTACCCGCCAGCAACATCCCAACGACGGTGGCGATTTCAACACTATAGTGGCGACAACACCAGCCAACAGCGGCAGCCACTCCACATCCACAACCCATAACCAGCGACAACAGTGGCTGCCTGCTCATCTCATCATTGATTTCAACCACCGATTCCACTTCCCCACCCTCTGTGGTTAGTGCTTTTTCTACTGTTCCATTGTAGTTCCGCAGTTAGATTGATTTTCTTTTCTGGAATTTAATATGATATGTGAATTCATCTTTCCACTTAGTATTTTAGTCACGTATATATTTTCTTTTTAGGAAATTTAGAACATTCGATCATTTTATTTATCATAGTGTATAACCTTAAAAAGTCTAATATTGTGGAATGAAGGTAGTAATGGAGTATCATATTGTAAAGTTTTTGAAGTTTGCAATCTCCAATCCAACTCTGTAACATGTTTCGACTGTTTTTCTTTGAAAAGGAAACGGCAAAAATAAACAAAATGCGGAGGGTTCTGGGAAAGATTTCTGGGTTGCTGAGCAATCGAAATATGATGGGAGTGGATAAAACTGGAAACAAATACTTCACCAAAATGGAAGAGGTTGATGGTATCAGTAAGCGTTTCTCTCTTTCTCCTTATGCATATGCTGCAATTATTCTGGTTTTAATATTGAATGATGTTATTATTTATTTTTATAGATTATATGGGTGATAATGGACTGTGCTATTATTTATTTATTTTGTGGTAAAAGAAGAATTTCATTAAGGTGGAGAGAAGAAGAATACAATTTAGAGGATAAGAGGTCTTCTGTAATAGATAAAAAACAATAAGAATTATCTATAAAGAATAAGTTTCAGTCTCTCAATATGTCTAGGACGGAAAGTCCTCCTTAAAGAGTTACACCAAATAGATGCCAAACATCTATGCCACAAAACTTGCTTGTTAGAAAATTTGTCATTGTAGGTGTGTGCATTGTGCTCCAACCAAATACTCCAAATAGTAGCGTATATTGCACAGTGCCACAATGATTTTGCCTCTTTTCATACTTCTGAAACCAATAAAAACCTAGTTAAGAGGAATTCATCTAAGGTTGCAGGGACCACCCAATATTCATCAAAGATGGCAAACAAATTGTTCAACAAAATCACATGCGAAAATGCAAAAGCAGATGTGAACTTGATTCTGAGTTTTCCAAAAAATAAGACACATTAGGGGAGACAACCTATGTGGCCTTTGAACCTAAACCCTAAACATGCCATTGGTGTTAATTCTGTTAAGCATATCTATCCATATTGAATATTTGACTTTAGAGGGAGCTTTGGACTTCCAAATAGGTTTTGTCAATATGGGAAGAGGTTTTATTTTAGGAATGCATTAGAGATGAATGATTTACAACTAAAACTACCAAGGGAATAAAGAGACCATGACCTTTTGTCGGGGTTGGAATATAAAGAAAAATTATCAAGGAGACTTAAGAGGATCATAAGTTCAGAGGATTCCTTATGATTTAGGTTATGGAAGAATTGGAAGTCCCATGTGAAGAAAGAACCTCGTCTGGTGTAGAAGGCCTGGATAGGGGAGTTATTCAAGGAAGATAGTTAATAGAGATGTAGAAACTCTTAAGAGAGGTATCTTCTATTCAGTGGTCTTCCCATAAGTGATAAGTTAAAACAAGAACTATCACCTACATTCAAAGAAAGCTAGGGTTTAAAAATAGTATAACCTTGAGAAATGAACTTCCAAGGGCTAGAATGAGTAGTATGGGTAGCAGCATTTGCATCCTAACCAGTCCTGTCCAAACCATACTTATTCTTGATAAGTTGATGCCATAGATAGTGAGGTGTTAAAGGAAAGCGCCATAGCCATTTAGCTACCAATGTAACTATATATATGTTTTAGGGTGGTTTCTTTGGTAGCGTCCGCTCCTAACAACCTTGGAAGTATGGCAATATTCGCTTTTATTGGACAAAGGGCCGTTTGAGAAGCTGCAAAAGTTACTTTTTTTTTTAGCTTTTGATTTATGAAAAGTATTAGTATTAATGTTTGGTGCAATTTTCAAAATCAAATTGTAGTTTTTTAAGAAGTTATTTAAGTGCTTATAGAGAAGTTAAAAAAAAAAACTTCTCTCATAATAAAAAAACTTTTTATCACATTTCTTTTAAAATAAGCACTTTTAGAACTAGAAAATCAAACACAAAATAACTTATTTATAAACTACTTTTAATATAAGTATTTATTGTTTAAGCTATTTTTTTAAAAAGAGCTTAATTAAGCTGTGATTCGGCCCGGCCCAGTTGGCACAATGCCTCGACCCGGGCGGTCGGCCTAACAAGGCCGTCAGACCCGAACCGGGAAATCGACCCGGACACCTATTCCCCAGCAGCCAGCCACATGACAGCTGGGACAAGGAAGCTTCCTGGAAGGTGGATCTGCCCTTGTGGGACTCACCCTACTGACAGAGTATATATGGGGAGGGCCTTATCCCTCCCCCACGTTACGTGACAATCCCTTTACTTTTACTGCCATCTGTACGGTATCTGACTTGGGCGTTGGAGTCCTTTTTGCAGGTGGCTCCCCCTCTCCAGCACAACTGCTTGTGAGGTCGTGAGGTCCCGTTTTCTACTCTCCTATACCGTAGCCCGAGAGATCCATCTGTTCACCATCAACGTAGACCAGGCTCCCACCGTCACTCACCCTCTTTGTCCATCCGATCCGTTTGATACCCGAGTCACCGAACATTTAGCGCCGTCTGTGGGGACCTGGCGTGAATGGATTTCCTATTAGGTCCTATGGAAGGAGATGATGGAGGCGAGCCACGTAGGGAGGAAGTGGTTCCCCGAACCAGTGGGGTAGCCTCCTTGGCTTCTTCTCGTGAGCACACGAGACCCCCCCTCGGCGAGGAGAGCCTTCCTCCCGCTCCCGTGAAAGGCGTCCCTTCGGAGGGACGGGGAGCGACTATCCGCGGATAATGCAGGAGCTGCGCTACAGGGTGCAGAACCTGGAACGGGAGCTAGCGGGTAGAGAGCACTATTAGCCTGCCCCGAGACAACATCGTTCCTCATCCCTTCAAAGGAGGAGGGAAACCAGAGGGAGAAGCCTCCGAAGAGACCGCTCTAGGGGCACACCGTACTACCGGTCCGATCCAGAAAGCCAAGGGGAAAGTAGAGAGGTGCCGAGGAGGCGGCAAGACCCTATAATCTATACCCCCCGGCCTCCGGCGAGACGCACTGAGAAGGAAAACCGAGAGGATAGCAGAGAGAGACCAAGGAGAACGCCACGACGCCCTGTGATCATGGGGTAACCCCTTTCCACCACTCCATTCTCGAGGTCCGGCTTCCGAAGCATTTCGATAAGCCGACGGACATGAGATATGACAGCACCCAAGATCCTCAAGAACATCTAACGGCCTTTGAGGCCAGGATGAATCTGGAAGGTGTGGGTGATGAAGTGAGGTGTCGAGCCTTCCCCATGACTTTAGCAGGGTCGGCAATCCGCTAGTTCAACGCTCTCCCCCAAGGCTCTGTGACAATTTTTGCGGACATAACCCGCGCCTTCTTGGCTCAGTTTACCACGCGTATTGCTAAAGCTAAGCACCCGATCAACTTGATAGGGGTAACGCAGAGAAGCGGGGAACCGACCAGGAAGTACCTAGATAGGTTCAATGATGAATGCTTGGAGATTGATGGCCTAACCAATTCAGTGGCCAGTTTATGCTTGACGAACGAGTTGCTGAATGAGGATTTCAGGAAGCACCTTACCACCAAGCCCGTGTTGACGATGCAAGAAATAAAAAATGTGGCTAGGGAGTATATCAATGACGAAGAGGTTAGCCAAGTCGTGGCAGCCAACAACCGGCAGTCCGCCTATAACCGGCAGTCTTCCTATAACCCTTCCCGTCATCCCGGTAACTGGGAAAGGTCGAAGGAGCACTCCAAGGACGGAGGGCCAGCTAAAGCCTTCAAGCCGTTCTCCCGGGTAGGGAAGTTTACTAACTACACTCCCTTGACAGCCCCGATCGTCGACGTGTACCAGCAAATAGCCGACAAAGGGATCCTGTTGAAGCCCCGACAACTCAAGGATAGAACTGGAGGGAACAAAAACCTCTACTATGACTACCACAAGGGCTTCGGCCATAAGACCCAAGATTGTTTAAATTTGAAAGATGCTTTGGAGCAGGCGATTCGGGAAGGTAAGCTGGCAGAGTTCTCACACCTCATAAGAGAACCCAGGAGGCGGGATTGTGACCGATCTGGTGACGACAGGAGCCGTGCCGTGAGACCAAGGCAAGAGCCCGAGGAGGACAATGAGTGCGGCCTTACTATTGTGAACGTTGTAGTCGGGAGAGACGTTGCTCCTAGGTTGAAGTCAGCATGTAGGAAAGATGCCAAAGTCTTGACTGTGTCATTGTCTAGCCCCGTGCCTTCCTCCAGGAGAGTCCCGTCAATATCATTCGGACCAGAGGACCAATGGTTCGACGACTTGCTGGAGAACCCTCCTATGGTGATCACAGCAAGGGTGGGAACTGGTCTGGTCAGGCAAATTCTTGTAGACACCGGAGCTAATTCGAACATCATGTTTCGTAACATGTTTGATGCTCTAGGCCTCCGAGACATCGACCCGAGAACCCATCAACACGGTGTGGTCGGCTTAGGCGATAACTTTATCAAACCTGATAGAATAGTCTCTCTACCAGTCTCCATAGGAGGAGGTCGAGGGAAGAGGTCGGTAATGGCGGAGTTCATTGTTCTAAGGGACTCCACGGCCTCCAACCTCATATTGGGAAGGAAAACCATCGAGTTTGGAGCAGTGATTTGTACCAAACTACTGATGATGAAATTTGTTGCTGATGATGGGTCGGTCGGATCCATCAGGAGAGATTTGGAAACGGCGGTCGCATGCGACAACGCCAGTCTCTCCCTAAGAAAAAAGTCCAAAGAGGCATCCCGGGTCTTCCTAGCTGATCTAGACGCCAGGGTCGACGACAAGCCCAGGCCAGAACCTGAAGGAGATCTCGAGAAGTTCAGGGTTGGCGACTTAGAAGAAAAGTTCACATTCGTAAACAGAAATCTCCCTCATGACTTAAAAGAACCACTGGTGGAAATGATTCAAGCAAACGGCGATCTGTTCGCTTGGACACTAGCCGACATGCCGGGAATTGACCCCCAATTTATGTCCCACCACCTTGCCGTGAAGGCAGAAGCTAAACCAGTGTTATAAAGAAGGAGGTAAATCTCCCAGGAAAGGGCTGACGAGGTGGCCAGGCAAACGGCCAGCTTGCTAGAAGCAGGGTTCATCCGAGAACTGGACTACTCGACCTGGCTGTCAAACGTAGTCCTAGTTAAGAAAGCCAATGGAAGGTGGAGAATGTGCGTGAACTATTCCAATCTTAATAAGGCATGCCCCAAGGATTCCTTCGCCCTCCCTAATATTGATGCTCTTGTAGACGCGGCCGCGGGGTATCGGTTTCTGAGTTTCATGGACGCATACTCTGGGTACAACCAGATACCGATGCACCGGCCAGACGAGGAGAAAACGACATTTATAACGCTAGGGGTACATACTGCTACAAGGTGATGCCTTTCGGACTGAAAAACGTAGGAGCTACATATCAAAGGCTGATGAACAAGGTACTTAGCGAGCTTATCGGCAAGACGGTAGAAGTGTACGTTGACGAGATCTTGGTGAAGACCACCCGGGCCGAAGACCTCATCAGTGATCTAAAGACCGTGTTTGCATCTCTTTGGCGGCACAACATGAGGCTTAACCCTCTCAAGTGCGCCTTCGCCATGGAAGTCGGGGAGTTCTTGGGCTTCATGATAAACCAAAGAGGAGTGGAAGCCAACCCAGAGAAATGTGAAGCAATCCTCCAGATGAATAGCCCGGGGTGTGTCTAGGACATACAAAGGTTAGCCGGAAGGCTTACTGTCCTGTTGCGTTTTCTCGGTGCGTCGGCAACAAAGGCACTCCCATTCTTCAACCTGATGAAAAAAGGGATTGCGTTTGAATGGACCCAGCATGTGAGGAGGCTTTCCACCATTTCAAGAGAATACTGTCGGCACCTCTTGTTCTCGGGAAACCCAAGGACTTCGAAGCATTGTATCTGTACCTAGCCGTAACCGATGAGGCCTTGGTGGCCGTCTTGATACGGGAAGAAGGGAGGGCCCAACAGCCAGTGTATTTTGTTAGCAAAACACTCCAAAGAGCGGAGCTGAGATACAGTAAGTTGGAGAAGTTGGCGTATGCGCTGCTAACCTCATCCAGAAGGTTACGTCAGTATTTCCAAAGTCATCGTATTGTCGTCAGGATGGATCAAGCAATACGTCGAGTCTTGCAAAAACCCGATCTGGCGGGACGGATGATGACCTGGGCAATTGAGCTATCCCAGTACGACTTGCAGTACAAGCCGAGACATGCGATCAAAGCCCAGGCCTCACGGGGGACCCTCACGAAGCTCCGGGAACACGGTGGAAGCTCCACGTTGACGGAGCCTCCAACCAAACGTCTGGAGGAGGAGGGATAATTCTCGAGAGCCCATTAGGAATAGTGTACGAACAAACCATCAAGTTTGAGTTCTTGGTCTCCAATAACCAGGCGGAATACGAAGCCCTTATCAGCGGCCTGCTACTGTCAAAGGAAGTGGGGGTGACAAGGGTAGAAGTGAACAGTGACTCTCAGGTCGTCACATTCCAGATCAACGGGATGTATCAGGCCAAGGACCCCTTACTACAAAAATACCTGGAAAAGGTTAAGAACTTGAGCAAGGACTTTGAAGAAGTCGTGGTACAGCATGTCTCAAGGGAAAGGAACACGTGCGCCGACCTCCTATCTAAACTGGCCAGCACAAAACCGGGAACGAGAAACCGTTCCTTAATTCAAGGCTTGGTAAAAGAACCAACAATCGCCCTGTGCAACCCGTGTAGACGTCGATCCGTCGTGGGTCGCCCCCGTCACCGAATTCTTGGGAAGTGGCAAACTCCCTGACGACCACAAGAAGGCAAAGGAATTGAGAAAGGAGGCAGCCAAATACACAATAGTGCAAGGCCAACTGTTTCAGAGAGGGCTGAGTCAACACCTATTGAAGTGCCTACGACCCGACCAGATAGACTACGTCCTCAGGGAGGTCCACGAGGGTTGTTGCGGCCATCACATAGGGGGGAAGGCTTTGGTTCGGGAGCTCGTCAGAGCCGGTTACTATTGGCCCACGATGATGGCTGACGCCCAAGAATTCGTCAGGAGATGCAAAAAGTGCCAAGAAAACACAAATTTCCAGAAGGCGCCGGCATCCGAACTCAGCCTGCAAATGGCCTCCTAGCCTTTTAGCCAATGGGGGATCGACCTCCTGGCCCCTTCCCAGTTGTCCTTGGACAGGTCCCCGAAAGGCATCACCTTATAGCAGTATGTACCCCCTGGCATTATGAACGCCGTTTTCTCCTCGTTTGGCCAGTGCATCGGTATCTGGTTGTAGCCAGAATATGCGTCCATGAAACTCAGAAACCGATACCCCGCGGCCGCGTCTACAAGAGCATCAATATTAGGGAGGGGAAGGAATCCTTGGGGCATGCCTTGTTAAGATCGGAATAGTCCACGCACATTCTCCACTTTCCATTGGCTTTATTGACTAGGACTATGTTCGACAGCCAGGTCGAGTAGTCCAGTTCTCGGATGAACCCTGCTTCTAGCAAGTTGGCTGTTTGCCTGGCCACCTCGTCAGCCTTTTCCTGGGACATTTTCCTCCTTCTCTGTGCCACCGGTTTAGCTTCTGCCTTCACGGCAAGGTTGTGTGGCATGAATTGGAGG
The DNA here is from genome assembly GCF_000816755.2 of Arachis ipaensis. Taxonomy (NCBI): domain Eukaryota; kingdom Viridiplantae; phylum Streptophyta; class Magnoliopsida; order Fabales; family Fabaceae; genus Arachis; species Arachis ipaensis. The sequence continues at coordinate 21,300,393 of NC_029792.2, forward strand.
TCAATTCCCAGCATGTCGGCTGGTGTCCAAGCAAACAGATCGCCGTTTGCTCGAATCATTTCCACCAGTTGTTCTTTCAAGTCATGAGGGAGGTTTCTGTTCACGAAGGTGAACTTTTCTTCCGAGTCGCCGATCCTGGCATCTAGATCAGCTAGGAAGACCCCGGATGCCTCTTTGGACTTTTTTCTTAGGGAGAGACTGGCGTTGTCGCATGCGACCGCCATTTCCAAATCTCCCCAGATGGATCTGACCGACCCATCATTAACAACAAATTTCATCAGTAGTTTGGTACAAATCACTACTCCGATCTCGTTGATGGTTTTCCTTCCCAAGATGAGGTTGTAGGCCGTGGAGTCCCTTAGAACAACGAACTCCGCCATTACCGACCTCTTCCCTCGACCTCTTCCTATGGAGGCTGGGAGGGAGACTATTCCATCAGGCTTGATAAAGTTATCGCTTAAGCCAACCACACCGTGTTGGTGGGTTCTCAGGTCGGTGTCTCGGAGGCCCAGAGCATCAAACACATTACGGAACATGATGTTTTAATCGGCTCCGGTATCTACGAGGATTCGCCTGACCAGACTAGTTCCCACCCTTGCTGTGATCACCATAGAAGGGTTCTCCAGCAAGTCGTCGAACCATTGGTCCTCTGGTCCGAATGATATTGACTCTCCTGGAGGGAGGCGCGGGGCTAGACGATGACACAACCAAGACTTTGGCATCTTTCCTACATGCCGACTTCAACCTGGGTGCTAACGTCTCTCCCGACTACAACATTCACAATGGTGAGGCCGCGCTCATTATCCTCCTCGGGCTCTTGCCTTGGTCTCACGGCGCGGCTCTTGTCGTCACTAGATTGGTCACGATCCCGCCTCCAGGGTTCTCTTATGAGGTGAGAGAACTCTGCCAGCTTACCTTCTTGAATCGCCTGCTCCAAAGCATCCTTCAAATCGAAACAATATTGGGTCTTGTGGCCGAAGTCTTTGTGGTAGTTGCAGTAGATGTTTTTGTTCCTTCCAGTTCTATCTTTAGGTTGTCGGAGCTTCGACAGAATGCCTTTGTCAGCTATTTGCTGGTACACCTCGACGACCGGGGCTGTCAAGGGAGTGTAGTTAGTAAACTTCCCTACCCGGGGGAACGGCTTGAAGGCCTTTAGCTGGCCCTCCATCTTTGGAGTGCTCCTTCGACCTTTTCCCGTTATCGGGATGATGGCAAGGGTTATAGGCGGACTGCCGCTTGTTGGCTGCTACGACTTGGCTAACCTCTTCGTCATTGATATACTCCCTAGCCTCATTTTGGATTTCTTGCATCGTGCACACGGGTTTGGTGGTAAGGTGCTTCTTGTAATCCTCGTTCAGCAACCCGTTCGTCAAGCATAAACTGGCCACTGAGTCGGTTAAGCCGTTAATCTCCAAGCATTCATCATTGAACCTATCCAGGTACTTCCTGGTCGGTTCCCCGCTTCTCTGTGTTACCCCTAACAAGTTGATCGGGTGCTTAGCTTTAGCAATACGCATGGTAAACTGAGCCAAGAAGGCGCGGGTTATGTCTGCAAAAGTTGTCACGAAGCCTTGGGAGAGAGCGTTGAACCAGCGGATTGCCAGCCCTGCTAAGGTCACGGAGAAGGCTCGACACCTCACTTCATCACCCACACCTTCCAGATTTATCCTGGCCTCAAAGGCCATTAGATGTTCTTGAGGATCTTGGGTGCCGTCATATCTCATGTCCGTTGGCTTATCGAAATGCTTCAGAAGCCGGACCTCGATAATGGAGTGGTGGAAAGGGGTTGCCCCCATGATCACAGGGCATCGTGGCTTTCTCCTTGGTCTCTCTCTGCTATCCTCTCTGTTTTCCTCCTCAGTTTGTTTCGTCGGAGGCCGGGTGTAGCTTATAGGGTCTTGTCGTCTCCTCGGCACTTCTCTACTTTCCCCATGGCTTCTCCCTTTGATTTCTCTCTGCCCACTAGCTCTCGTTCCAGGTTCTGCACCCTATGGCGCAACTCCTACATTATCTGCGGATAGTCGCTCCCCGTCCCTCTGAAGGGACGCCTTTCCCGGGAGTGGGAGGGAGGCTCTCCTCACCGAGGGGGGGATCTTGTGCACTCACGAGAGGAAGCCAAGGAGGCTACCCCTCTGGTTCAGGGAACCACTTCCTCCCTACGTGGCTCGCCTCCATCATTGCCTTCCATAGGACTTAATAGGAAATTCATTCACGCCAGGTCTCTACAGACGGCGCCAAATGTTCGGTGACTCAGATATCAAACGGATCGGATGGACGAAGAGGGTGAGTGATGGTGGGAGCCTGGTCTACATTGATGGTGAACGGATGGATCTCTCGGACTATGGTATGGGAGAGTGGAAAGCGGGACCTCACGACCTCGTGAGCAGCTATGCTGGAAAGAGGGAACCACCTGTAAAAAGGACTCCGACGCCCAAGTCAGAGACCATACAGATGGCAGTAAAAGTAAAGGGATTGTCACGTACCGTGGGGGAGGGGTAGGGCCCTCCTCATATATACCCTGTCAGTAGAGTGGGTCCCACAAGGACAGACCCACCTTCCAGGAAGCTTCCTTGTCCCAGCTGTCATGTGGCTGGCTGCTGGGGAATAGGTGTCTGGGTTGGTTTCCCAGTTCGGGTCCGACGGCCTTGTTAGGCCGACCGCCCGGGTCGGGGTATTGTGCCAACTGGGCCGGGACGAAACAGTACTTTTATATGAGAATGTGATTGTAGCTGTTCGATCAAATTATGTGTACATTAAATTTATAATTAACAAAGTCATATTAAAAATCATTCTTACATGGTAACCACTTGGTTTATATCCTAATTCTTTAACATGAATGTAGTTCTAATAAATTGTTTAAAGGAATGGAAATATGTTTGATTTGTCTTCTTTTTTTCGGTGGTTTTTTCTTGGCCAAGGCTTTCTACTTTTTTGGTGAGGGTGGTTGTTTTTTGTTTGAGGTTTAAATGGGGTTAGGATTATAAAGGGATGAATAAATAAGAGATAGTTGTTCATCAATATTTTCAACCAAAACTAATCCATGAGTTGGTTACTCCTATTTGTAACTTTGTAATGGAATAACAAAATCTTAAACTAAATAATGGCTTGTATTGTTTACTGAGAAGTGAAACTTTTATGAACAGGCTTTTTGGCAGAACAACTTATACTATTGCAGTAGCGCTTGATAACACTTTCTTATTCCTCTCAGGAAATGATGGAATTGGAAGCAAGGCGTGAACGTGTTAGACAAAATGTTGTTCGTGTGTGTAACTTATATTTTCACGTTAGCTAATAAGTGTAACAAAACAATAACTTTTTCGTAAAAGTCTAGGTCTACAGTCCCCAACACTTTCTTCTTTTATTTGTGTGTTTCTTTTTCTTTAAGTTCTAAAGAGAGAAGAGGAAAGGAGGGCCAAAGAAGGAAGTACAGGCAAACGTGTCAGCCCTGGTTAGATGCTTAAAATTTTGTTATATTCCAAATTTTCTTCTACTTCTTGATTTATTGATTAATTGAAGTTTGATGCAGGAAAAGTTGCTGGTCCAGACTTGAAAAGTTTTATCCGGCAAATTCCAGTTGGCTCAGAAGGTCATCATACATTGCTTTTCTTCTTAAATTATTTGATTCTTTTTTATTTTTTATTTTTTTGAAGCTCACCTTTTTATCTCAAGTACTTAAACTTTTCTGACCTCAAAGCAGAATAATAGATGAATTTTTTTTTTTTCCATAAAAGAAGCCAATAAATTTTTATCACTCTCTGCAAATGATTTACTGATTTTTAGGCTTTGCCATCCAGCATTGAGGTTTCGTACAATTACTATGTATTAATAAACCAGCTCTCCCATTAATACAATTTGACATAATTGCATTATAGGTAGTGAGACTGAAGAATCATCTTGGGCAAGGGGTAGCTTGAGGTGAGTCTTTTTGGAATTGATGGATCAATAGACAAATATCTATTTGAAATTGAAAATGCACATGCTTTGTCATGTTGTGTCTGCAGTCTTGTTTTTTGCTGAGTTCTTATTTTCGAATTTTCAACTTGTGTTGCTTTTAGGCTGGGTTCAAGTCATGCTTCGGGCTTGGTGAAATTAGTGATAAATTGTTAACCTTATATACTTCAACTAATATTTTTTTATATTATATAATATTATTTTTCCATTGTAATAATTTATTTTGGTACAAATATTGTATAATATCTATTGAATTTTATCTCTAACTTTTGATATTCCATTACTTTACTATGTGTAATGTCTAAAATTATATCCATTTGTCCTGGTCCTTTTTGGGTCTATTTTTTTGGACTGGGATGAAGTTTAGGTCTTGAAAAGACCCATCCAAGAAATGGGGTCGGGTCGGGGACTGGGTCTGGGTCTGGGTTTGGGTTTAGCTAAACCTGGTCCAGCCCATGTTCCAATGGCTGTATTTTGGTTTAGCTTCTCTAAGGAGTAAAATTAATTACTATACATACCTAGTCCTAGCGGCTAGAGTGCATCTCTGATGTTTACCAAAAAAAGAAAAAGAGAGTGCATCGCTGATGCTGTACTCTAGAAATTTCATCTTCTATACAAGGTACTTCATTCTTCTTTAGATGTTCTTCATTTTGTGTGACCTGAAGGTCACGGTTTAAGCTGTAGAATTTGCGGATGACTTTATCAGATTACGTTGCATACATTACACCCTTTGGGTGCAATCTTTTCCTAGCTTATTTTCTCCAATTTCCATATCGTATTTGTTATTAAGTAATGCTTTTATTTTTTTTTTTTCATATAAAATACTTTAGAAGTAACCATTCAACATATAGTAATTACATACTCTTTTTGCAGGTTCACTCAAGAGAACAAAACTGAGAAAGAAAAAGTGGAACCTAAGTAAGTTCACAGCAACATGACTGGATATTCCAAGTCAATTAACATTAAAATGAGCCAAAATTCTGTAAATCACATTTTCATTTGGAGATCTATATAAAAATCATAACTCAGCTAATTGATACAAATCTATGCTATAAATACAATTATTCAAACATGTTGAATTTCTTAAAGTAATCATTTCCCAAGCTTTTGGGTTATGATATATAATTTCTGAACTTTCTTATTTGCTCCTTAATATATTGTTTAGGTCCTCAGAGTCAACAGGATCTGGTGCAACTTTTAGGCCCGGAACCTGGCAACCGCCAACTTGAGTTTTTGTTACAATAAAGAGGAGCCTTTTTGACATCAACATTCTTGTGTGTTAGCCTCATGCTATGTTTTTTAGAAATTACATGCTTGGTTTATTTTCTTGCCAAAAATTTTTTGACAATTTTTCCCGTACAAAGTACAAAATTGTAGTATTTCCTTGGTCATTCATAAACATCAATTCAACAAATGTGAACACCAGAACAAGCCAACATGAGGGTACAGCCAAAACAATGGTGCACTATGGATTTATGATGTGGGAAGCTCTAAAATCAAAGGACCAAACATGCATTTGGATCACAGCTTTTCGGTTAAGTCTCCTGCATTTCATTTGAGCTCAGGATCGCATTCAACTCTCATTTTTCAACCTTTTTTACCTCGATTGTAGAAATCATGACCTATTGCTTTTCATTTAGCTATTTATCTTTTAAATGATAGATTTGGATCCACCATATAGTTAAGGTTCGAGGCATAGCTGCAGTTAGTTACAATGAGAAAGGCATATCTGAACTTGATAGACTCGTATGTTATCAGAGGATAGATAACTTATCTTTGTATGACTGTAAGTTCTGTCTAAGCATCGAGGATTTGGATTCATAAAAAGTTTAATCTCTCTCTCTCTCTCTCTCTCTCTCTCTCTCTCTCTCTCTCTCTCTCTCTCTCTCTCTCTCTTCTCCTCTGTCTCCTTTGAAGTGCCCCTTCGATCTCTCTCAAGGGTGGAACCCTTGAACTATGGAGGCTGGTTCTGGATCTCTGACTCGCCTGGTGTCCCTTGTGTCTGCTGGGTTGCGTCGTTGCTCTTCGGAAACGGTGAAATTTGGCTCCTGTTCGTTCCTATTCTGTGCTCTTACATTGGTGAGTATAATTTTTTTAGCTTTGTTCTATATCGGAGGAATATGCAATTATGCTGAATTTGTTGAGATGGTTGTTAATCTGTTGTGTTAGGCATTGGATATACTGGTTTTGTTTCCCAAAAAATGCACAGAGTTGCTTAAATTGAATTTTTAAAAGTAAGTTAATACCTCTATTATGATGCTTAGGAACAAGATGAACCCTGTAATCGACCGCCGAAAAAATTGTTTATTAGGGGCTGATTGTGATTGGAACAAAAGCAGATCCTTATGGCTTTACCAAGAATAGTAAACTTAATAAAATATTTAACCGTTGTCATGGTCTTGAGGTCCCGATGCTGTAAAATCAAATAACCAAACTTATGCTTTTGAAAACAAAACTATGTGCGTTTAGTATAAATGATTTTGGTTAAACTGAATTTGATATATTCTTTTAGCAATTCTCTTCTGGTCAACCTTAACCCAAAAATTAAGAAATTATCTTTGTAATGTTAGAAACCAATGAGTCAACCAATTTATTTAGACCATACACTGTGATAAACTATTGACTGACGACTATGGACTTCGCTTAATGCTAATTTAAGTTGCAATTTTCTCCATTTAAGTTAATTCCATAAGCGACGTGTACAACATGCTTTGTTCCTCAATGGATTTTTTTTAAATCCAGGGATGTCTGATAGTGAGTCGGATTTGGATGATGGCAGCACGTCAGAGTTGTCAGGTCATTGGACTAATGGTTGGAGCACCGATTCGGGAGATGGGGAATGACTTGAACGGGTTGGAGGAACCGCTGACTGAGGAAGGGGATAGTGGCCATTCCGACAGTGAATACGACGGCAGGGATGGTGGTGGAAGCTATATGCATGCTGCTGCAGAGGATCATGCAAACTCCGAGAATGTCATGGGTAAACAATTCAGTTGTCCAGACCCTGTGATTGCTTTCGTGTTGTTATCTGCAGAATTTAATGGGATTGAAGATGCGTATGCAAGCTATGTCGCGTATGCAAAGGGAATTGGCTTTGCAGTGCGAAAGGGAGATTCTATTAAAGACAAGGAGGGGAATATTGTTAGGAAGTTTTTCTACTGCAATCGGCAAGGGCTGCGTGAAAAGAAGCATTACGAGCGAGTTGATAGAAAAAGGACTCATAAACCGGAGACGAGAACGAATTGCAATGCCAAGCTTGTGATGTTTCTAGAAAAAAGTTGTAGGAAATGGCGGACGAAAACATTGGTCGAGGAACATAATCACGAATTGGCACCCCAAGAGTTCACTAATGTCATGGCTCCACATAGGAAGATCCCTGAAGGGCACAAAGCGCATATACATAGCATGCATGATGCTGGGTTCAAAACAACTCAAATAATGGGCTTCTTTGCCCACATGTGTGGTGGATATCGGAATCTTAACTTCATTATTAAGGACTTGTATAATTATATGGATGGAGTTAGGCAATCAAGGATTGTCGAGGGAGGTGCAGCCGCAGCAATAAGCTACTTGAAGGGCAAGGCTGAGTTGGATCCGATGGCAGTTGTGCAGTACTCTTATTGCGTTGAGAAGCACCTTGGGCACCTATTTTAGTCAGATGGTAACATGCAGCATGACTATGAATGCTTTGATGATGTGTTAGCATTTGACTCAACGTACAGAAAAAACTTATATAACAGACCTCTTGTGATCTTTTCTGGCACCAACCATCATAGACAGACAATTATTTTTGGGTTCGGTTTGCTAGAGGACGAGAAGATTCCTTCCTACAAATGGTTGTTAAGTAGCTTCTTGGAGGTAATGAGGCACAAGGAGCCGAAAGTCGTTGTCACAGATGGCGATGAATCCATGCGAGAGGCCATTAGAGGTGAATTCCCTAGTGCGACACATAGACTATGCACCTGGCATCTTGCTCGAAATGCAGTTGTTAATATTAAAGACAAAGATTTTTGTGCTGCGTTTAAGACTGCTGTGTATGGTCACTTTGATATGGAAGAGTTTGACAGATATTGGGTGGACATGATCACATCATTCGGTTTAGAGGACAACGATTGGGTCGCAAAGACATACGAAAAGAGAGAGATGTGGGCAAATGCTTATTTGTGTGAGAAGTTTTGTGCCGGCATACGAACCACTTCTCGGTGCGAGGGTATTAATTCATCACTTATGAAATTTATCAAGTCTGGGAATTGCTTACTTGAGTTAGTTGAGAACCTGGATCGAGTAGTTAAAGATTACCGGAATAACGAGTTCATTGCAGATTACAAGACTCTTTACTCAAATCCGGTGTTGACAACGGGTCTTGAAGCATTGGAAAGATCTGTGAGCAAGTTCTACACGAGGGAAATATTCTATGAGGTGCAAAAACAGATTGAGGGAGTTGGGCCATTGTTAGTGTTGCACAGGGACAGTATCGGTGGCACGGAGAAGTTCATGTTCCGAAAGTATCGAAAGCCCCATCATGTAGACTCGGTTTTCGTGGATAGAAGTTGTGATAAGTATGAATGTTCTTGTAAGTTATGGGAGAGATTAGGGATACCTTGCTGCCATATATTTTGTGTCTTGAAAGAGCTAGAGAAAGAAGAATTGCCGAGCCGATTGGTCCTGCGCAGGTGGTGCAAAGATGCCAAGGTCGCCGATAGTAGTAGTCAGCATGCCTCAGTCAATCCCACGGATGGATTTCGTGTTAGATATGGTGCATTGTGGAGTGCCTGCCTGTCACTGTGTTTTACAGCCGCGCAATGCACGGAAACATACAACACTGCCATGACAGAGGTAGCCAGAATGTCGAGGGAGTTTGAATCTCTAGGTGACATAGGGCAAAGGAGCAGTCGTGTTCAAGTAGGAGCGGATGAAACTCACATTCTCGACCCAAAGGTTATCAGGTCCAAGGGTGCACCTCGGGGGAGCACAAATGCGAATAACGGGAGGCACTGTAGGCGGTGCCTCGGATTAGGCCACGACAGAAGAAATTGCACTGCCATGGATGACGATGTTGTTGATGAGGTATGTATTTGTTGATTAATTCCTGGTATTCTGGTGATCCGTATGCGCTTGATGTGGTAATTCTTGACATTTATACTTGTTACTTATGTCATGATAGTTCTAGTGCATTAATGTTTTGAACTATACCATTTGATTGCACAAGCGATTTTTTTGTTTGCAGGGTGGTGGATCCGGCTGTAGGCCAGTTTATACTTCCGGAAAGAGGTCACAACGAAAGTAGGTTCATGGTCATGACTGCATGTGATTGAAGTCTTTAGGTGGTTAGGAAAAATTTACATAGTTGTACCTTGGTTGTTCAATGTAAATGATTCTAGTTGTGCTGTCAATTTAGTTGGTTTTTTTGGTAGGTTAATGTGATGTAAACATTGGTTATTATGTGATGGTTGTCCCATGAATGAGACCTTTTTGAGGCATTACTTTTGGTGTTGAGTGCAAGTAGTTTGTTCTATTCCTGTCATAGCTCCTTCATTTTGATTTTAGCCATTATTAAGGCAGGTTTTTTTTCTTATCTTTTGTTATTGTGAAGAATTTTTAAGCCACGCAGTAACTTATGTCATTCACTTACTTATGTAGTTCCAAGTTTTGAATTTCTTTTTTTGAGCATGTCTAAACTGTTGGCCATTTAAATAAGGCTAGAATTGTAACTAAAAGAAATCATTACTTAACATTAGGCATTTGTGCAATCTAACTTTTCATCAACATCAAATCACCAATAAAAGGATATAACTTTTCATCAATATCAAATCACCAACAAAATGAGATGCATCAGGTCACGCTTGGAAAAATATATTCCATTAACTGCAACGTTGTTGGGGAGTGGAAAAAATAAATTCCATCAATTGCAACATTGTTGGTGAGTGGACCTGTATTATTAACAATTTGCCATGCATGAATGCTTTGTGCTGACAGTTTAAATGGTTGAATCTGTGAACATAAAAGGTGCTGCTAATGACAGTAAGAAACTTCATCTAAAAGTTATAGTCATTGTACACAAGTATACACCAAAGTTATCGGGCAACCATTTCTGAAGGCACACCAACAAAAGTATGCCACTCAATCTGTATTCTCTAACCATTACTAAAGGCTATGCCAATAATGTTGTAAATTAAAGCCTACACACCATTCAAAATATATATGTCCGGTAGCATCAAATCCACATAACATGTTAAAGATCACATGTGCTGTAGCACAAACAGATCAGTTTTCACTTACATATTGGTTACACAAATGACCTTACAAAATAGCACAACTAAAAAGTCCTTGAACGGAACAAAAGTTTGTATGCCTCAAACAAAAGAAACAGATTCAGTGGCAAAGTACGCCTTCCGGATTGCTACCATGGAGCAATTGTGAAACTCCTCCAGTAATTTAGAGCTGCTTCAACGGTTTCCATTCTGTTATCATTGTGATACTTTAAAACCATGTCGATTGCAAGGCGCATCCTTCTATAATCAGTCACAAACTGAAATGCCTATAATAATCACAAGCGCGTTGTGGGTTAGGATACGCAATAGTGCAGCTTTACATTTGACGATATTTCATACAAGCTCATTGGGAAGTGAGGTAATTCATTATAGTTGCATGTAAGGTAAGTGCAGATGATACCTCGATATCGTAGTCATAGAACAAGTGGTACATGATCATCCACTGCGCAACAAATACGCCACAATCATTGCTATTCGGGTTATTGGCCCCGTGTTTGATAACAAGACAAATCAAGTCACCCAATCAGATTTCAATTTGTTTTAACCAATTGAAGTAACGTAATAGTTGCAACCATTAAATATAAATTTTACTTTGTTCTACGTCTAAATAATTCACCTTTCAGGAAGTTGTTGGGCAACTTCAGGCTCCTTTATGTCAAACTCATTGCATTCTATTTTGTCAGTATCTGCATTAGCATACCAAGCACAGTCATCCAAGAGGTCATCCAGAAATATTGCCTGTGTAACAATAATAGTTCATTTGTGTTAATTATGTCTAGTTTAATGCAAGAATTAGGTTGGGAATTTTAAATAAATAACTATAACCAAATGGTCCGGGATTAAACTATCGCAACATACACTTATCGCAAACACAGCAACCTTAATTTTGAATTTCAACATGTGAACTGTTTCTGCATGTGATTTTATTACCTAGGTAGAGGAAGATCCAGTTACTCCAACCGTAAATTAAGACTGCAAAGTTGATTTAATCATGACTTTTGGATTTTTTAAACAAATTGGAATGGTTAGTATTCTACAATATAAGTCACCCATTCTTTTCAACTCATAGCAGTACATTTGATGTGGATATTAAAGGAAGACACCAGGATTCGACAGTTGGAGGCCTTTAATTCAACACCCCATGGCTAGTAGTTTTGTCGACACTAATGCAACTTGATCTACAGTTACATGTTAAGGTCATGCAGTATAGAAATGGGGACATATGCTTTTTTCAAAAAATCGTTCATTGTCATTACTACGCAGTTAGGCTATTTAGACCTTACGGAATAAGAACATTACCAATTTTTGGATCTGGCGACGTCTCTTTGACCTGGCTGTTGGGGACCGCAGCGAGCCAAGATACACCAGTTGCTTTTGTGAGAGGTCAACAATAACGAGAAACCAATGGTTATCGCACCACATAGGGCAGTAAATCTACCACAAAATTACCGGAGACAAAGTGTGTAATCAGTCATGTACGATAGTCATGTAGGCAGCAGGCAGAAATTTAATCATGTTTGCGTACCTTCAGCACATCGTCAGCGTAGCCCATGAAGTCCTTGCGTATAGCAGAAATGGTTGCTTCAGGTATAGGTCCTCGCCCAGTCGCTATTTGCTACAAATAAAAAATATTACATCGCCAGTCAGAGTTTCGGTTAATTAAAAACCACGTGTACAGGGACGGATCAACTTTGGAGATTGTGGGGGACAAGTGCCCCCTTTAAAATGTTATAGCGGCACATGTAGTACATGGGATAAAAATTTATTCGCCCACACTCAATAAATAAGTTTGACGCCGATATAATTTTTTTTAATCAACCTCTGTTTCCATAATGTACAGAGAAAATATCTAACTATTTTATAACAATATCATGTTGATTATAATAATAACTAAATAATCAGAATAAAAAGATAATACAAAATTAAAATAAAAAATTAAGTCAGTAATTTAAATTTAAGTATTAAAAGTCATGTTTTTTTTAATGCTCTCTGAAATTCTAATCCTCTTCACTTGTTCTTTCTTAACTCTGTTATTTCCAAGAAAACCTACTTAACTTCATTCTTTAAATTCTTTCGACTCAATTAAAGATTTATTATTGAATTTTATATATTTTAGGCCTTCGATTATTTTGCATGTTATTTTGTAATTATATTTCTGTACATTTTGTCATTACATGGTTGATTATTATTGAATAATCAGATCCATGAGTAATTTAAATTTGGAAATCTAGCTATATTAACTAACGATAGAGAACAGTTAAAATGAAAAGTAACATTCAAATATACGGATATTTATTCATGTTTCTTCTATTGAAGTTAGTTCTAGCTTTTTTAGTATTAACGACATCAAGTAAAAAAATTAATTATTTATATTATAAAGAGTCAATTTCATCGTCGTGTAAGACATGAAATTGGACCTGATTATTTAGTAATATATATAAAAAAATGAAACATTTAATTGTCTTCTTAATGAAAGAATTATTCAAACTTTTCAAGCGGTGTAATTATCCGTCGCATCTCATGTATCACGGGCATTCGCTACTTTCCTGTTTATCCCCTATTGCAGTTGATCAATGTAAACCAGATTATAGGGTTCGGAAAATAACCACAAATGTCGTTGGAAGATACCACTGCAGCCTGGTCGAGTCAAACGCAAGCATCCTTGCCAGCAGAATCAACACCTGCGTTAAAAAAATGTCATCAAGAAGAGATCATGCTGCCAAAACCAGATAGCAGGCACAAACTTTAGACAGATATGGATGTGTCACATACGTCATCCACTATTTGCTTTCCCGGTTCTAATGTCCTCAGTGCCTTCTGTGTCATCGCACAGTGTGGATTCGAAACAAGCATCTCCCTGAATTCGTTAATCATATCAAAGTTAACGAGTAAACTACTAAGGGTGTGTTTGGCAAACGCGTTGAGGAGGAAAGAAGCACGTTTGAGTCTCTTGAAAGTTTCACTTTTATGTTTGGCAACTTTTATCCTTCTGAACGCAGAAGTGATTCTGCCTTTAAACGTACGTTCAGGAGAAGCTAAAATTTGTAGCTTCTGCGTTTCACGTTCACGGTGGCTGATTATCTTAGAAAATTAGGTGGAAATTTTATTTCTTTTTCACTAATCCTATCCTTCATTTTCTTCTATACAAAGGATACTAGTAACTATTACCATCACAGTTCTCTATATTTTCTCCTACTTGTTCTTAGTTCCAATTTTTTTCATCAAAATGGTTCAAATTTGTTTCAATCACTAGCAAAGTGAATATTTTAATTTTTTTATTATTTTTAGTATTCACTTTCATATTTTAATTTTTATATTTTTTATTGTATTTTATATTTATAGGATAAATATTTTTATATTATTTGTGTAGTATTCTAATTTCTCATGTTATGTTGTTATATGAGTTTTTTTATCATTTACTATACTATTTTTTATATGTATATTTTTTATGAAAATTTTTTTATTTTTGTTTGCTTTGTTCATGTGATTTTTATTTATTTTATTGTATTTTTTTATTCATATGACAAATGTTGTTGATTTTTTTATTGTGTTCTAATTTTTAAATATTTTATTAATTTTATGATATTTTTATTATTTTTTGTTCATATGAATTCTTTTTTTTTCTATCCTTTACTGTATTGTATTTATGTTGTCTATGAAATTTTTTTATTTTTTTATTTGATTTTATTCATATGAATTTTATTTACTTTTTATTGTATTTTTTTTGTTCATATGATATATGTTGTTGGTTTTATGAAATTTTAATTATTTCTTATCTGTATCAATTTTTTTTTATTCTTTGATGTACTCTATTTTTGTTTTGTATTAATTTTTTTATTTTTTATTCTGATTTTATAAAATTTTTAATTGTAATTATTATATACTATATTTATTATCAAAAATTATATAAAAAAATTATTTAAATTGATGTCTTTTTTGGTAATTTTTCATCTAAAAGTGATTTTGAGTAGTATAATCCAAACAACATTTATTTTACTATAATCAATTTCGATATAAAGATGGCCAAATATAAATCACGTTAATTCAAACTTACTTTTCATCAAAATCAATTTTACAAAATCAATTTTATGCAAACTCCCGTTTGCAAACTGTAATCCAAACACGCACTAAATACGTGTTTTGTCCTCCAACAGGAACCACTTTTGATGGGAAAATGTTTGGAACAGGGATTAAATTGGATATATTGCCTTTTTAAAAATACTTGACAGATTCAATTTTATCTCCCGTGGCCAAGTCAAGTGATTAGTTTCCACGTTATTTGAACCTATTTATATAATTGCAGTTTCTAGTGCCATCATGTATACAAGTGTGGATATGTAAAACTCACTCTTGATCCAGTTTTGTGTTAAAGATGTAGGCGGCGATGGCCAAGTGTAAGCCTTCTATCTCCATGTCGAGTGTAGGTTGAAACGAGACCGGCATACCCTGAAAAATGATAGCAGGATTTAAATTCATTCAGAAACAGAAACGATTGACATCAAATAGAATAAATTCAACTACCACCTCAATGTTAAAGGAACAAACCTTGGGTATTGTTTTACCAATGTCTCCCGCCATGAAACTGCTATCCAGGTTCCGATGCAGCATGAACTTCTGTTGAAGGTTCCTTGCTCGAGCAATCTTAACGGTCGTGTTCATGACATACGAGCTTTTGGGTCCGTGACATCCACGTGAACTCATCGAAGCCGGAAACAGATTACGCCTCCCCCTAGGACTGGACTTCGGCATAGCAGTCTTGAATGAGACCTTTTTTTTGCCCTTGCCTCGGCTGAACTTGAACGACCCATCGTCTGAGTTGGTGATATGATTCAGCTTTGGATCATAATCCGGGTCATCATTCCTATTGTTCTTGGTCCTGGTCTTACGTTGTTTGTAAGTTCTTAGCCCTGTGGTGTCCGGCTTGTTCAGGGGTTCCGTTGTAGTCGTCCCCCTGTTCCTAGACCAAATGATGTACGGGGAGTTGCTACCAACCATTGGTAAACCGTCCTTCCCACTCATGGCTTGCTGGAGCATTTCAAGCACATCGTCATTGAATTGCCCTTGTTTTGCGATTATAGCCTTCAGGTCATCTATCTGTTGTTGGATCTTCACAACTTGAGAAGCCACATTTAAGGTGTCACCTACCTGTCAAACCCCGTGGCTGTTTTCTTTCCTACACAGACAATTGTTTGTTTAATGAATTTGCGGTCGAGAATGAAATTGTGTTTACACAACTCCAACATGAGCTACAATAGTCGAAAAAAGTCTCAAAACCAAATGAACTAGAACATAATTACCTCTGCGACTCCGGTGGGGTTTGGGTATGACTTAAGATGGTTTTGAGGAGTGGGCTGCTGTTTAAAGGCTTTGATGCAGGCCATTCTTGAATTTTGTCATCGTCGGAGGAAACCTCCACCGGCCCATCAAGTAACTCCATCTCCTTCTCCATTTTACCGTTAACCTGCAGACAACCAATTTCCTCAGCATTCTAGCAGAAGGAATTGGGTGCCGTTAATTGGGTGACCAACTCGTGGGTTCGTGTGCTAGTGGAGGTCAGGCGAAGGTCACTATATTTAGGTGCGGGATCAAAGTCACCCACTGATTTGCATGAACCCTAATTCAGTTAACATGATGTGAACACCGTGATACCTCATTCTTGCATTGGGTGGAAGTTTTGAGTACTGCCCAATGGAAGGCGCACAAAGCCTTTTAAATCCACTCTTCTTTTATGTCCTTTTATATGCTGGGTTAAATTTCTTTTAGGAATTTTTTAACCAAATTTTTTTTTTGGTTCGAGCCTTTGAAGTAAAGATCTTTGGGTCGAATTGTTTTTTCTTTTTTCCAGTATCTGGACACTTTTTTTGTTGGACTATGGGGACAAAAAATAATAGGAACAATAAGTTTGAAATGGCTTATATTGCTTAGTCATGCAATGGCGCTGGGTGGTTTTTGGTCATCATCCCGTTTGTGGTTCCCGAAACCCAAAAAGCTAAGAAACATGAAACAACCACATCGAGACAAATGAGGTAGCTAGGAAAAGGTAACTAAGTTGAACACAGCAACGAAAGCATAATTTAGAGTATAACATGGTAATAATGAAAATCATGGAAAAACAATTGGCAATAACATATCGAGTGCTGAATTTCTGGACTAATAAAATGTTTTTGTTTAAAACAAATGGCAACCATCTCTAAGGAGTAATATTGTTAAATTATTTGGGGACCCGTGTTCAACGTTAAAGTGCACAATGTTTCTCTGTTGTGGTTCACAGCTTAAAATTTGTCTACTTGCAGTCGCTATGAATACCCCCACTGGAAGTTGACAAATCATAAAAGCATTAGGTGTTATTGCAACAAAAAGGACAGCAGCTTTCCCGATATACTAGGATAATAAATAAGAACACTGGCTGAAGGGTCCTGAATATTGAGTACACAAGGATAGCCCTTTTTTAATGAAATGTGCTACGTTGCTTACTTTTAATGTTAGCTAACGGACTAGCAGAGAAACTATTTCATTCTTACAACATGAATTAGCTAAATAATTGTCTCAATAGGAAAGCAGTTCCTTTCGCATAGCCCACAACTCTCATGGTTCACACTGTCGTAAACCGATAAAAGATGCCTTGGGTTAGATAAAAACAGTGGATAACAAGCTATGTAAACTAACGAATTATAGTTCTCAATCTCTTGCAAAAGACACATGGCAACGTTTGCCTCCAACGGTGTGAATGCTTTATATAAAGTTGAGTGATGTTGTCACTGAAGGGACGACAGAGACAACATTAGAAGAGTCAGGGGAATACCTTTTACTAGACAACAACTGGCGAAGAATATATTCCCTGGATAGATCCTCCTTAGCCCGAGAAAGAATCACTCATTGTGGAGAATAAGTATGTGTATTTACTTTGGACGACGATGCTGGTCTCTTTAACAGGAGTCACCCTCCATGGACAAGCCAATAAAGGTGTGAAAACGTGAAGAGAAGGTTTGAGTGATTCGCAGTGGGTTATTAACCAAAGGATGTGAATAGATGAAGAATTCGTTAACCAACATCCCGCATTCCTAAACCAGAGACATGGTCCGACCCGGTTAAAACAGCGTTTGCGCTCGCGCCTTCTTCTTGACTTGCATGATTCCTGGGATTGGTGGACAGGTCTATGATTCCGTGCATTACCTCATGTGTACTTTGTTCTACACTCCCATATTTAACCATTTTTTTATTGATTACTGTTCGACTCGGTTATTGCAGTGTACTTCATCTGACTATGGCATGTAATTTTCAATTGACCACATCGTATTTGATTTTTCCTAGTTGCCAAAGTATAAAATTAAGTGTCAACTTCTTTTGTTTGATGCCATTCTGAGTTAGATATTTTTTACTCACTGTTAGGGACATTTTATTTTTGTTACCCATTTTTTGTTTACATTTAAATTATTCATAACTTTTGTTATTTTTTTAAAAATTGCTTCGATTTGCGTGTAAATTTTGTGTGATTCACTCATTTAGTCTTCACGTTTACTTTAGATTGGAGTTGTTGCCGACATATGCTTACCCCTATCATATTTTAACATTTTTTCTTTTGTATATGATAATTAAGGAAAAGAATTATATTTAAATAATTACTAAACCAACTACAAAATATAGACTACATCCAAAAACTGGACATAAAGTCAGTAAGAAATTATAAGGTTTGATGCGTTGTTGTATCCATTAATATTCAGAAACATAGTAGTGATAGCATTTTCAAAGAACTACACTCAATTGTTGTCTTATATTTAAGTCTTAAGGTGCACACATTCTTGTGAACCTCCAAATGTAGAAAGCTATTTACACAATAGATATTTGAATAATTATAAGTGATTCACTTAAATATAGACGCGTATTTAATCTTTCATCGAAGATGTTTTTATATTGAGATATAATTAGTTTTTGTATAATGTATTCCCTGTTTATCACTGCATATTATTTAATTTTTTAAAAGATTTTTTATTCAAAAGAATTAAAAATTATTTAATTTGGACAAATTTTCAAAAAGTAATAAATTAACTGTTACATTTTTTTAAAACACACTCATCAACATAATCATTGATGGCTATTTGATGGCTACAAATCACCAAAATTGTTGGCCCTCTAGCATTGCTCTATATACTCACAAGTTCGCACCTCTTAAAATTTTTTACGAATAAGTAAATAATTAATTTATGTTCTTCTAATATATAAAATAATTACTATATAATTTGTATTTTAAAGATTAAAATTTAGCAATATAAATTTGTTTTATTTTTAATATAAGAATTAAAAAAATAAAATTTTTATAACTGGATATAATCAAACACAATATGTTTAATATTAATGACATTTAAAAAAATTCTTAACAAGCAGTTTCTTTCCTTTTAGTCGAATAATTATTTTTTTAAATTGCACAAATTAATTAAATTCTTTTCATGTACAATCTTTTTAAGACAAAAAAGTAATTAATTAGGATATTGGTCGATATAATTAAAGTCACTATTTTATTAAATTTTTAACTTAAAGAGAAGACCTAGTTAATTTTGGTACAGAAATTTTGAATTCGTAATGTATTGATAGATTTTTTTTTAAATTTTGGTTTTATTTTATTTTCAATTAAACTAATAACTACAGAAGTTAAAGTTCTATTTTGGATTTATATTTGAGCTTCAAACTGATTTTTAAAGTTTTAATTTATTTAGTTTGATTTTCTACTTAGGTATCCATAACTCAAATTAGAGTTTTTAATACTATTGAGTTGTTACTATTATAAATTTTTGGTATTTTGTGTACTCCTTATTTTAGAGATTTTTGATATGAGGAGTACTAGGAGGCCAGCAAAATTTGTGATGTTTAGCCATCAATTAGCCATCATTAATATTTTTAATGGTGTGAGATGATATCTAATGGTGTAGGATTAATCATTTTCCTTTTGATGGTTAAGTGCTGGCCAGATTTCAACAAAAGTGCTAGCCCCCTAGACTTTCTCTTTTGATATTCTTGTACTGTTAGCACTCATATTTTTATTAAAAATATTATGTATACATCAATAATTAAAGACTAAATGAATCATGATGCAATTCTGTATAAATATTATTTAACTTATTTTAAATTTTAAATTATACTTTTAAGTTGACACTTTTTAATTTAAATACTTATATAAATGATACTATTTCTACTCGTTATCACTGTTTTACATGGAATAGAAAACTTATAAATTTAAAATTAATATAAGATATTAAAATTATATATACAATATAAAATTGTTCATGATGGACACTCAATGCAATTTGATGAAATAATAAACACTAAAGAAAGTGTATTTATGAATGTTATATGTGAAACAGTCATTTAAAAAAAATAAACCGTTTATACTGTAATTTTATTTTTAAACAACCTTTATTTTTAATTTAGACTGAATTTTATTTTTATTTGTTAATAATAATAATTCTTTACAGTATGTAATTAATCAATTTATTTCTAATCACATACAACTAAATTACTCTTAATAAAACTTTTGCTTTGAATTAGCGTTTAAAAAAGAGTTAATTGCTAATAAAAAATTATTAGAAAGATAATTTTTTTTCAAAATTTTGACAACAATAAATAATATTATAGATTTTTAGTTTCGCTAATTATTACTCAAAACTGTTCCTAAAGCTGGTTCACATGAATAATTTATCTTACTAAGTTGAACAAGGTTAACACGAATTAACTGTAATATTGTTCCTAACTCTAGTTCGCGCTGTCCATCTAATGACTTTAATTAAGAAATCAGAAAAAGGATCAAACAAGTAATGTATTACAGAGCCAAAATGAAGTACCAGAGACAAAACAAGTATTGTATTTTTTTTTCTGTTATGCTTAATTAGATTATAGTTTAAACTTTATCCTATGTTCATGTGTAATGAGTTTTAAACATAGTACAAAATTTGTAGTTCAATAATTCTTTATTGTAGTTAACTTATACTATTTAAAATGTATACAGTGGCCGTGGCTAACAAAAATTACACACAACCATAGTATTCTAAGCTAATTCACATTTCTTATGATGCACCTACCGAAACTCCATAATGGATTTTCTGGCCAATAGGTCTCCACTCTTTCTGCAAATGAACATAGTAAGTAGGGCCCATTTTATGTGGTGAAGGGGATGGATCTCTTGCCTATTTATACTTGTATCCAGACATTTTCTTGTCTTCACGCTGCCTCGTATAGAACACACATAAGGGCCTTCAAACTCATGTTGTCTCTCCAACCCGATAGCCATGTCGCACCCGATCAACCCTGCCGCCATCGCTGATGAAGTTGCATCTATGGAGCACATCCGGGCACTAATTTGTGTAGCGCAATCAGCGCGGCGACGATCTGGCTCAAGCATTCGTGCTAATCCATGGTCATTCAACCTGAACGATGTCCTTCGCCAGTTGACCCTCGCCGACCGCCACGACCACGGTACGTGCCCGTCATCCTCCACCTACTTGAACATCCCCATCTCGCACATGCAATACTTGTTTGACCACATGTTTCTTTGCAGGAGTCGAATTCGTTCCGGATCGTGATTGGAGCCATGTGGCTCTTTACAAGAGCCGCCAAACCTCACTCCGGCCAGTGTGTACTAGTCTGCACGAACCTCCACCTGTGTACCACAAGCAGACCTACGAATCCACCACCAGGGGAACTGTTCACAGATTTCTAGTTGTCGTTCCAACCGACTCAGAGTATTCCTCTTGCAGTGCGGCCGGTAGATACTCAACGGACGAACATCTTGCGCGCGAAGATGCTACAGCGGCCTTGATGAGAAAGGTGTTGGAGTTGCATTCGATGGTCGTTGATGACTTCAACCACGATTTGTTAGAGGAGGAGAAACTTGTCCACTACGAGACCTGCAACGCGCTTGAACGACTCCGTGCACGTTATCGCGACATGGCTTCATCATTCAGGAAGTATCGCCGCCTGAATCACCCTTAGTACATGTCATCAAGTTCCAAGTCTGTCTCGGAGTAGACGATCCCTACGTCTTCGTAGGCCTCAACGACGTCTTTTTCACAACCAATATCAAGTTACCTTTAGAAATAGGAGAACCTTAAGCCATTAGGAACAATGCTTTTTATTTTGCTATGGCACCAATTTAGATGCTGTACTTTGGTGTACTACGCGATCGAACATTATTCTGCACTTTTACGTTGCCTTTAAATTGGAAACTATTTATCATAGTTTGTGATCTTTTTACATATCCATTTCAATATTAATTAAAAAGATAAAAGGTACCTACATGTCAGTATTATTGTTTTATAAAATGGCTAAAAATTACAAATTTAAATTTAAAAAGTAAAGAAATAAAATGAAGTTTACGAAAACCAAAATATTTTTTATAATTAATTTTGTTAGTGAAGTAACAATGTTACGTATTAAATTAGATTTTGAAGGATTGGCATACATGGGGTTTATATTTTTAAATCGACAAACAGGCTTGTCATCTAAATAAGGCAGGTTAAAAAAGTTTGCATGCGATATTAATGGATTTGAATTCTCTAAATTTTAGATTTTATTTTAGAGTATAAAGTATGATCTTACACCATTAGAAATAATAACACAAAATGAAATATATATACTTTTATTTTCTATTGAATTGTGCAGTGTTAATTTATAATATATTAAAGTATAATGTTCTCATAGATAAGAAAATATGATTTAATATTATTCTTTATTAAAAATCATATCTGTGCAAACGTATTAGAAAATAAGGAGGTTTTTTTGCTGGGAAAAGAATAATCTGAACCCTGAAGAACCAGGTTATAAATTCAAATAATAAAAAATACATAAATTGGTTCACAAATAAAGCAGAATTACATTTGAGAGGAATTTGAAAATAAAGTATAAAATTTTTTATTACAAGAAAGCACCAATGCCACGTCATGCTGGAGGGGATCCCCTTGGTCTCATCGCTGCGTCGTCTTCCCCAACAAGTTGGCATGGACTCAGTGCTACTAGTTGAGGAGATCTAAGAGAAGAGCAAAACAGAGAGATTCATAGAGGAGAGAGACCTCGCCTCGCCGTCGTCGTTGCCGTCGCCACCGCTGTTCATCGCCTCTCCAGATCTAGTCGCAATGTCCAAGTCTCTGAGAATGTTCCATTACGAAGTGGGGGTGTAGGTGGAGGCCACTATCGGAATTCTTTGCAGCCGTTTTTCAGTACTTGAAATCTAATGGAGATATGGAGGAGACAGAGGATTCGATAAGGGTACTAAGCAGCAAGAAGATTGTCTCCCTTAGCTTGAAGTTCATAACAAGATGATGAGTTGGATTAAGGATGTGGAATCAAATGTACTTGCAATTGATGTGCTGGGAGGCGATTCACATAAACAAATTGGTGAAATTTTACAGCCAGAAGAAGATGGGAACACGAACTACCCTGACTTCAAGCCCGAATGTGTTGGGGTGTTCGAGGTCATCTCAATTGACCCAGTCACAATACTGTAGATCCGATGTCGCGACGAGGCTGGAAGCTGATCAATCTTGCTATTATTTTTTTATTAATCAGAGTAATATTTTGTGGATTGTGTTGGTATATAACTTTTTAGGAATTCCGTTACCTGATGCACTGATCCTATTCAACCAAGACACTATGGTTTTTGAGAATAAAATGTTATCTTCCAAAATAATACTAAATAAAAAAATATTGAGAATATTAAAACAATTATAGAATATTTTTTGTTTGATATTGTAAAATTTATCATTGTAATTTTTGTGTATTGTTTACTATTCTAATGTTTTTATAATATGTATTATTGTTCTTATTAGAAATGATAAATTAAATCACTTGGGATTTACTATAAACTCCTTTTCATTTTCTTCAAATTTTTGCAGGAAAAAAAAATCATATGTCAATATGAAAGCTGAAGTTGTACAGGAGAATATGTGTTTCACTGAAATATGTAGTGTTTGATCATTAAGATATGGGTAGTAATTCAGGCAATTTTTTCAGAGTATGGAGTTATGTTACATTATTTTAAGTCCATGTTACAAAAAAATATAATCGGTAAAAAACAATTCATTTTTTGTAAAAAAAACCCGTCTTTAAATAATTGGTCCAACCAAACTATACTGAACCGGTCTGCAAATTCATTAAACTTTGGATCAAACATAAAATTTCTAACACTTGTTGTAAGGATACAATCCTAGCTATTGAATTTGCATCTTTCCACTAGATCCATCAAGGTATGAAAAATACCATCTCCACCAAAGACAAGGTCTAAAAAATAATAGTATGTCATCCAATGAAAGAATATAATTAAAAATAATAATTCTAGAAGTCTAACCGGTTCGATGATCAGTTCAGTTTCGACAACTATGACACAGAGGCAGCAACGAAATATGTTCTGACGAGGATTCCACGCAGCGTGTAGAGAGTCCACAAAGAACATCATCTTCTTCAACGTTCTTGGAACTTTTATATGTTACTATTGGAGGAAGAAGGTCTACGTTGGAGTGGGTGGGATCCAAGTCAGAAGTATGGGTCTATTGGGAATGGGTCGAATTCTGCGGGTTTGGTCTGCTTTTGTGAACCTTAACCCAAATCTAAAAAAAAGACAAGTCAGTCATTAAACTAATAAATTAGATTGCTTCATGTATTTCAACTATTTTATCTTCTCGAAAAAAATAAAAGTCTAATTTTCTTTATAATTTTAATTGTTTTTTCGTTTTTCTATTTTCAGAATGTATAAAAAATAGGACAATAAATAATTATATTTTATAATTTTAATTCTTGCATTAAAAAATTTAGTCTTCACTTTAATTATCTACAATGTGAATGCTTTTTTTTTTCTCCAAATCATCAAAAGGATACACAATTAATATAAATTACTTAAAATAACTTTATGTCATCTGATAAAAATAATAGGCAAATAATTTTTTTCTAACACAAAAGAATTATTTTAAGTAAATAAATCTATAATAAATCGTAAATTAAATGAGATAACGGAGCAAAGGAGTTTATTAAGTTGAAAACAATATGCCATCTAAATTTTAACGAGAGAAAAAATTATGTTTTACATTTTAATTGTTAATTTATAACAATAATAATAAAATTGAATATAAATTTCAAAATAATAATAATAATAACAATAACAATTGAGTTTCATTTTTTCCGGACTTCTTCCAACTGAATCTAGGTTTTTGCTCTCTACTATTTATTTCATTCAGCTTTGTTTTTTATTTAATGGTGAACATCCCAACGGCCAATCCTTTTCGATTTTTGGCTGATTGTTTCTCTGCGGTCCATCTCAACCCATTCTTTTTTATCTTAAAATTACTTAAATGCCCTAACGGTAAACCCAACATAATAACCGTGCTCAACTTTAAACTTGTTTTGACAACCCGTTCAACAACTCATTCCAATAACCCACGTGTCTCAAGGTTATTGGAAGGTCAACCAAAAGTCATTCTTGGTCACTCTTGGCCACCTAATACATTGTCACCACAGAGTTGTCCATAGGTGACTTCTGTGGTGGCCAAGGTATTTGGGTGGATAAGGTGGCTAATAAATATGTAGCCAATTGAAGCGTGACACATGGAATGAATGTTGACTAACTCACAAATGAGTTTGACCATAGAAATAATTAGTTTGGTTAATGAGCCACGGTAAATGTGAGTAAACACCGGTAAGTAGGAAATGTAATGGATTAGTAATTGTAGTTTGTGAGGGTCATTTATTTGAATATCAAAATACTTGAAACAGGGAGAATTGAAATAGAAATCAAAAAGAAAAATTAAAAAATATCCCAAATTTTAGAATTGAATGAGCTTTGTTCTATATCGGAGGAATATGCAATTATGCTGAAATTGTTGAGATGGTTGTTAATCTGTTGTGTTAGGTATTGGATATAATGGTTTTGTTTCCCAAAAAAATGCACAGAGTTGCTTAAATTGAATTTCTAAAAGTAAGTTAATACCTCTATTATGATGCTTAGGAACAAGATGAACCCTGTAATCGACCGCCGAAAAAATTGTTTATTAGGGGCTGCTTGTGATTGGAACAAAAGCAGATCCTTATGACTTTACCAAGAACAGTAAACTTAAATAGAATATTTAACCGTTGTCATGGTCTTGAGGTCCCGATGCTGTAAAATCAAATGACCAAACTTATGCTTTTGAAAACAAAACTATGTGCGTTTAGTATAATTGATTTTTTTTTAAACTGAATTTGATATATTCTTTTAGCAATTCTCTTCTGGTCAACCTTAACCCAAAAATTAAGAAATTATATTTGTAATGTTAGAAACCAATGAGTCAACCAATTTATTTAGACCATACACTGTGATAAACTATTGACTGACAACTATGGACTTCGCTTAATGCTAATTTAAGTAGCAATTTTCTCCATTTAAGTTAATTCCATAAGCGACAATGTGTACGACATGCTTTGTTCCTCAATGGATATTTTTTTTAAATCCAGGGATGTTTGATAGTGAGTCGGATTTGGATGATGGCAGCACGTCAGAGTTGTCAGGTCATTGGACTGATGGTTGGAGCACCGATTCGGGAGATGGGGAATGACTTGAATGAGTTGGAGGAACCGCTGACTGAGGAAGGGGATAGTGGCCATTCCGACAGTGAATACGACGGCAGGGATGGTGGTGGAAGCTATATGCATGCTGCTGCAGAGGATCATGCAAACTCCGAGAATGTCATGGGTAAACAATTCAGCTGTCCAGATCCAGTGATTGCTTCCGTGTTGTTATCTGCAGAATTTAATGGGATTGGAGATGCGTATGCAAGCTATGTCGCGTATGCAAAGGGAATTGGCTTTGCAGTGTGAAAGGGAGATTCTACTAAAGACGAGGAGGGGAATATTATTGGGAAGTTTTTCTACAGTAATCAGCAAGGGCTGCGTGAAAAGAAGCATTACGAGCGAGTTGATAGAAAAAGGACTCATAAACCGGAGACGAGAACGAATTGCAATGCCAAGATTGTGGTGTTTCTGGACAAAAGTTGTAGGAAATGGGGGATGAAAACATTGGTCGAGGAACATAATCACGAATTGGCACCCCAAGAGTTCACTAATGTCATGGCTCCACATAGGAAGATCCCAGAAGGGCACAAAGTGCATATACATAGCATGCATGATGCTGGGTTCAAAACAACCCAAATAATGGGCTTCTTTGCCCACATGTGTGGTGGATATCGGAATCTTAACTTCATTAGTAAGGACTTGTATAATTATATGCATGGAGTTAGGCAATCAAGGATTGTCGAGGGAGATGCAGCCGCAGCAATAAACTACTTGAAGGGCAAGGCTGAGTTGGATCCGATGGCAGTTGTGCAGTATTCTTATTGCGCTGAGAAGCACCTTGGGCACTTATTTTGGTCAGATGGTAACATGCAGCATGACTATGAATGCTTTGGTGATGTGTTAGCATTTGACTCAACGTACAGAAAAAACTTATATAACAGACCTCTTGTGATCTTTTCTGGCACCAACCATCATAGACAGACAATTATTTTTGGGTTTGGTTTGCTAGAGGACGAGAAGATTCCGCCCTACAAATGGTTCTTAAGTAGCTTCTTGGAGGTAATGAGGCAAAAGGAGCAGAAATTCGTTGTCACAGATGGCGATGAATCCATGCGAGAGGCCATTAGATGTGAATTCCCTAGTGCAACACATAGACTATGCACCTGGCATCTTGCTCGAAATGCAGTTGTTAATATTAAAGACAAAGATTTTTGTGCTGCGTTTAAGACTACTGTGTATAGTCATTTTGATATGGAAGAGTTTGACAGATATTGGGTGGACATGATCACGTCATTCGGTTTAGAGGACAACGATTGGGTCGCAAAGACATACGAAAAGAGAGAGATGTGGGCAAATGCTTATTTGTGTGAGAAGTTTTGTGCCGGCATTGGAACCATTTCTCGGTGCGAGGGTATTAATTCATCACTTAAGAAATTTATCAAGTCTGGGAATTGCTTACTTGAGTTGGTCAAGAACCTGGATCGAGTAGTTAAAGATTACCGGAATAACGAGTTCATTGCAGATTACAAGACTCTTTACTCAAATCCGGTGTTGACAATGGGTCTTGAAGCATTGGAAAGATCTGTGAGCAAGTTCTACACGAGGGAAATATTCTATGAGGTGCAAAAACAGATTGAGGGAGTTGGGCCATTGTAGGTGTTGCACAGGGACAGTATCGGTGGCACGGAGAAGTTCATGTTCCGAAAGTATCAAAAGCCCTATCATGTATACTCGGTTTTCGTGGATAGAAGTTGTGATAAGTATGAATGTTCTTGTAAGTTGTGGGAGAGATTAGAGATACCTTGCTGCCATATATTTTGTGTCCTGAAAGAGCTAGAGAAAGAAGAATTGCTGAGCCGATTGGTCCTGCGCAGGTGGTGCAAAGATGCCAAGGTCGCCGATAGTAGTAGTCAGCATGCCTCAGTCAGTCCCACAGATGGATTTCGTGTTAGATACAGTGCATTGTGGAGTGCTTGCCTGTCACTATGTTTTACAGCCGCGCAATGCACGGAAACATACAACACTACCATAACAGAGGTGGCCAGAATGTCGAGGGAGTTTGAATCTCTAGGTGGCATAGGACAAAGGAGCAGTCGTGTTCAAGTAGGAGCGGATGAAACTCACATTCTCGACCCAAAGATTATCAGGTCCAAGGGTGCACCTCGGGGGAGCACAAATGCGAATAATGGGAGGCGTTGTAGGCGGTGCCTCAGATTTGGCCACGACAGAAGAAATTGCACTGCCATGGATGACGATGTTGTTGATGAGGTATGTATTTGTTGATTAATTCCTGGTATTCTGGTGATCCGTATTCGCTTGATGTGGTACTTCTTGACATTTATACTTGTTACTTATGTCATGATAGTTCTAGTGCATTAATGTTTTGAACTATACCATTTGATTGCACAAGCGATTTATTTGTTTGCAGGATGGTGGATCCGGTTGTAGGCCAGTTTATACTTCCGGAAAGAGGTCACGACGAAAGTAGGTTCATGGTCAGGACTGCATGTGATTGAAGTCTTTAGGTGGTTAGGAAAAATTTACATAGTTGTACCTTGGTTGTTCAATATAAATGATTCTAGTTGTGCTATCAATTTAGTTGGTTTTTTTGGTAGGTTAATGTGATGTAAACATTGGTTATTATGTGATGGTTGTCCCATGAATGAGACCTTTTTGAGGCATTACTTTGGGTGTTGAGTGCAAGTAGTTTGTTCTATTCCTGTCATGGCTCCTTCATTTTGATTTTAGCTATTATTAAGGCAGGTTTTTTTTCTTATCCTTTGTTACTGTGAAGAATTTTTAAGCCACGCAGTAACTTATGTCATTCACTTACTTATGTAGTTCCAAGTTTTGAATTTCTTTTTTTGAGCATGTCTAAACTGTTGGCCATTAAAATAAGGCTAGAATTGTAACTAAAAGAAATCATTACTTAACATTAGGCATTTGTGCAATCTAACTTTTCATCAATATCAAATCACCAATAAAAGGATATAACTTTTCATCAATATCAAATTACCAACAAAAGGAGATGCATCAGGTCACGCTTGAAAAAATATATTCCATTAACTGCAACGTTGTTGGGGAGTGGAAAAAATATATTCCATCAATTGCAACGTTGTTGGTGAGTGGACCTGTATTATTAACAATTTGCCATGCATGAATGCTTTGTGTTGACAGTTTAAATGGTTGAATCTATGAACATAAAAGGTGCTGCTAATGACAGTAAGAAACTTCATCTAAAAGTTATAGTCATTGTACAAAAGTATACACCAAAGTTATCGGGCATCCATTTCTGAAGGCACACCAACAAAAGTATGCCACTCAATCTGTATTCTCTAACCATTACTAAAGGCTATGCCAACAATGTTGTAAATTAAAGCCTACACGCCATTCAAAATATATATGTCCGGTAGCATCAAATCCACATAACATGTTAAATATCACATGTGCTGCAGCACAAACAGATCAGTTTTCACTTACATATTGGTTACACAAATGACCTTACAAAATAGCACAACTAAAAAGTCCTTGAACGGAACAAAAGTTTGTATGCCTCAAACCAAAGAAACAGATTCAGCGGCAAAGTACGCCTTCCAGATTGCTACCATGGAGCAATTGTGAAACTCCTCCAGTAATTTAGAGCTGCTTCAACGGTTTCCATTCTGTTATCATTGTGATACTTTAAAACCATGTCGATTGCAAGGCGCATCCTTCTATAATCAGGCTCAAACTGAAATGCCTATAATAATCACAAGCGCGTTATGGGTTAGGATACGCAGTAGTGCAGCTTTACATTTGACGATATTTCATACAAGCTCATTGGGAAGTGAGGTAATTCATTATAGTTGCATGTAAGGTAAGTGCAGATGATACCTCGATATTGTAGTCATAGAACAAGTGGTACATGATCATCCACTATGCAACAAATACGCCACAATCATTGCTATTCGGGTTATTGGCCCCGTGTTTGATAACAAGACAAATCAAGTCACCCAATCAGATTTCAATTTTTTTTTAACCAATTGAAGTAACGTAATAGTTGCAACCATTAAATATAAATTTTACTTTGTTCTACGTCTAAATAATTCACCTTTCAAGAAGTTGTTGGGCAACTTCAGGCTCCTTTATGTCAAACTCACTGCATTCTATTTTGTCAGTATTTGCATTAGCATACCAAGCACGGTCATCCAAGAGGTCATCCAGAAATATTGCCTGTGTAACAATAATAGTTCATTTGTGTTAATTATGTCTAGTTTAATGCAAGAATTAGGTTGGGAATTTTAAATAAATAACTATAACCAAATGGTCCGAAATTAAACTATCGCAACATACACTTATCGCAAACACAGCAACCTTAATTTTGAATTTCAACATGTGAACTGTTTTTGCATGTGATTTTATTACCAAGGTAGAGGAAGATCCAGTTACTCCAACGGTAAATTAAGACTGCAAAGTTGATTTAATCATGACTTTTGGATTTTTTAAACAAATTGGAATGGTTAGTATTCTACAATATAAGTCACCCATTCTTTTCAACTCATAGCAGTACATTTGATGTGGATATTAAAGGAAGACACCAGGATTCGATAGGTGGAGGCCTTTAATTCAACACCCCATGGCTAGTAGTTTTGTCGACACTAATGCAACTTGATATACAGTTACATGTTAAGGTCATGCAGTATAGAAATGGGGACATACGCTTTTTTCAAAAAATCGTTCATTGTCATTACTACGCAGTTAGGCTATTTAGACCTTACGGAATAAGAACATTACCAATTTTCGGATCTGGCGACGTCTCTTTGACCTGGCTGTTGGGGACCGCAACGAGTCAAGATACACCAGTTGCTTTCGTGAGAGGTCAACAATAACGAGAAACCTATGGTTATCATACCACATAGGGCAGTAAATCTACCACAAAATTACCGGAGACAAAGTGTGTAATTAGTCATGTACGATGGTCATGTAGGCAGCAGGCAGAAATTTAATCATGTTTAAGTACCTTCAGCACTTCGTCAGCGTAGCCCATAAAATTCTTGCGTATAGCAGAAATGGTTGCTTCAGGTATAGGTCCTCGCCCAGTCGCTATTTGCTACAAATAAAAAATATTACATCGCCAGTCAGAGTTTCAGTTAATTAAAAACCACGTGTACAGGGACGGATCAACTTCGGAGATTGATGGCTACTAATCACAAAAGTTGCTGGCCCCCTAGCATTGCTCTATATACTCACAAGTTTGCACCTCTTAAAATCTTTTACGAATAAGTAAATAATTAATTTATGTTCGTCTAATATATAAAATAATTACTATATAATTTGTATTTTAAAGATTAAAATTTAGTAATATAAATTTGTTTTATTTTTAATATAAGAATAAAAAAAATAAAATTTGTTCATGATGGACACTCAATGCAATTTGATGAAATAGTAAACACTAAAGAAAGTGTATTTATGAATGTTATATGTGAAACAGTCATTTAAAAAAAATAAACCGTTTATACTGTAATTTTATTTTTAAACAAACTTTATTTTTAATTTAGACTGAATTTTATTTTTATTTGTTAATAATAATAATTATTTACAGTATGTAATTAATCAATTTATTTCTAATCACATACAACTAAATTACTCTTAATAAAACTTTTGCTTTGAATTAGCGTTTAAAAAAGAGTTAATTGCTAATAAAAAATTATAAGAAAGATAATTTTTTTTCAAAATTTTGACAACAATAAATAATATTATAGATTTTTAGTTTCGCTAATCATTACTCAAAACTGTTCCTAAAGCTGGTTCACATGAATAATTTATCTTACTAAGTTGAACAAGGTTAAGACGAATTAACTGTAATATTGTTCCTAACTCTAGTTCGCGTTGTCCATCTAATGACTTTAATTAAGAAATCAGAAAAAGGATCAAACAAGTAATGTATTACAGAGCCAAAATGAAGTACCAGAGCCAAAACAAGTATTGTATTTTTTTTCTGTTATGCTTAATTAGATTATAGTTTAAACTCTATCCTATGTTCATGTGTAATGAGTTTTAAACATGGTACAAAATTTGTAGTTCAATAATTCTTCATTGTATTTAACTTATACTATTTAAAATGTATACAGTGGCCGTGGCTAACAAAAATTACACACAAGCATAGTATTCTAAGCTAATTCACATTTCTTATGATGCACCTACCGAAACTCCATAATGGTTTTTCTGGCCAATAGGTCTCCACTCTTTCTGCAAATAAACATAGTAAGTGGGGCCCATTTTATGTGGTGAAGGGGATGGATCTCTTGCCTATTTATACTTGTATCCAGACATTTTCTTGTCTTCACACTGCATCGTATAGAACACACATAAGGGCCTTCAAACTCACGTTGTCTCTCCAACCCGACAGCCATGTCGCACCCGATCAACCCTGCCGTCACCGCTGATGAAGTTGCATCTATGGAGCACATCCGGGCACTAATTCGTGCAGCGCAATCAGCGCGGCGACGATCTGGCTCAAGCATTCGTGCTAATCCATGGTCATTCAACCAGAACGATGTCCTTCGCCAGTTGACCCTCGCCGACCGCCACGACCACGGTACCTGTCCGTCATCCTCCACCTACTAGAACATACCCATTTCGCACATGCAATACGTGTTTGACCACATGTTTCTTTGCAGGAGTCGAATTCGTTCCGGATCGTGATTGGAGCCATGTGGCTCTTTACAAGAGCCGCCAAACCTCACTCCGGCAAGTGTGTACTAGTCTACACGAACCTCCGCCTGTGTACCACAAGCAGACCTACGAATCCACCACCAGGGGAACTGTTCACAGATTCCTGGTTGTCATTCCAACCGACTCGGAGTATTCCTCTTGCAGTGCGGCTGGTAGATACTCAACGGACGAACATCTTGCGCGCGAAGATGCTGCAGCGGCCTTGATGAGAAAGGTGTTGGAGTTGCATTCGATGGTCGTTGATGACTTCAACGATGACTTGTTAGAGGAGGAGAAACTTGTCCACTACGAGACCCGCAACGCGCTTGAACGACTCCGTGCACATTATCGCGACATGGCTTCATCATTCAGGAATTATCGCCGCCTGAATCACCTTGAGTACATGTCATCAAGTTTCGAGTCTGTCTCAGAGTAGACGATCCCTACGTCTTCGTAGGCCTCAACGACGTCTTTTTCACAACCGATATCAAGTTACCTTTAGAAATAGGAGAACCTTAAGCCATTAGGAACAATGCTTTTTATTTTGCTATGGCACCAATTTAGATGCTGCACTTTGGTGTACTACGCGATCGAACATTATTCTGCACTTTTACGTTGCCTTTAAATTGGAAACTATTTATCATAGTTTGTGATCTTTTTACATATCCATTTCAATATTAATTAAAAAGATAAAAGGTACCTACATGCCAGTATTATTGTTTTATAAAATGGCAAAAAATTACAAATTTAAATTTAAAAAGTAAAGAAATAAAATGAAGTTTACGAAAACCAAAATTTTTTTATAATTAATTTTGTTAGTGAAATAACAATGTTACGTATTAAATTAGATTTTGAAGGATTGGCATACATGGCGTTTATATTTTTAAATCGACAAACAGGCTTGTCGTCTAAATAAGGCAGGTTAAAAAAGTTTGCATGCGATATTAATGGATTTAAATTCTCTAAATTTTAGATTTTATTTTAGAGTATAAAGTATGATCTTACACCATTAGAAATAATAACACAAAATGAAATATATATATTTTTATTTTCTATTGATTGTGCAGTGTTAATTTATAATATATTAAAGTATAATGTTCTCATAGATAAGAAAATATGATTTAATATTATTCTTTTTTAAAAATCATATCTGTGCAAACGTATTAGAAAATAAGGAGGTTTTTTTGTTGGGAAAAGAATAATCTGAACCCTGAAGAACCAGGTTATAAATTCAAATAATAAAAAATACATAAATTGGTTCACAAATAAAGTAGAATTACAGTTGAGAGGAATTTGAAAAAAAAGTATAAAATTTTTTATTACAAGAAAGTACCAATGCCGCGTCAAGCTGGAGGGGATCCCCTTGGTCTCATCGCTGTGTCGTCTTCCCCGGCAAGTTGGCGTGGACTCAGTGCTGCTGGTTGAGGAGATCTAAGAGAAGATCAAAACAGAGAGATTCATAGAGGAGAGAGACCTCGCCTCGCCGTCGTCGTTGCCGTCGCCACCGCTGTTCATCGCCTCTCCAAATCTAGTCGCAACATCCAAGTCTCTGAGAATGTTCCATTACGAAGTGGGGGTGTAGGTGGAGGCCACTATCGGAATTCTTTGCAGCCGTTTTTTAGTACTTGAAATCTAATGGAGATATGGAGGAGACAGAGGATTCGATAAGGGTACTAAGCAGCAAGAAGATTGTCTCCCTTGGCTTGAAGTTCATAACAAGATGATGAGTTGGATTAAGGATGTGGAATCAAATGTACCTGCAATTGATGTGCTGGGAGGCAATTCAAATAAACAAATCGGTGAAATTTTACAGCAAGAGGAAGATGGGAACACGAACTACCCTGACTTCAAGCCCGAATGTCTTGGGGTGTTCGAGGTCATCTCAATTGACCCAGTCACAATACTGCAGATCCGATGTCGCGACGAAGCTGGAAGCTGATCAATCTTGCTATTATTTTTTTATTAATCAGAGTAGTATTTTGTGGATTGTGTTGGTATATAACTTTTTAGGAATTCCGTTACCTAATGCACTGATTCTATTCAACCAAGACACTATGGTTTTTGAGAATAAAATGTTAACTTCCAAAATAATACTAAATAAAAAAATATTGAAAATATTAAAACAATTATAGAATATTTTTTGTTTGATATTGTAAAATTTATCATTGTAATTTTTGTGTATTGTTTATTATTCTAATTTTTTTATAATATGTATTATTGTTCCTATTAGAAATGATAAATTAACTCACTTGGGATTTACTATAAACTCCTTTTCATTTTCTTCAAATTTTTGCAGGAAAGAAAAATCATATGTCAATATGAAAGTTGAAGTTGTACAGGAGAATATGTGTTTCACTGAAATATGTAGTGTTTGATCATTAAGATATGGGTAGTAATTCAGGAAATTTTTTCAGAGTATGGAGTTATGTTACATTATTTTAAGTCCATGTTACAAAAAAAATATAATTCGTAAAAAACAATTTATTTTTTGTAAAAAAAACAGTCTTTAAATAATTGGTCCAACCAAACTATACTGAACCGGTCTGCAAATTCATTAAACTTTGGGTCAAACATAGAATTTCTATCACTTGTTGTAAGGATACAATCCTAGCTATTGAATTTGCATCTTTCCACTAGATCCATCAAGGTATGAAAAATACCATCTCCACCAAAGACAAGGTCTAAAAAATAATAGTATGCCATCCAATGAAAGAATATAATTAAAAATAATAATTCTAGAAGTCTAACCGGTTCGATGATCAGTTCAGTTTCGACAACTATGACACAGAGGCAGCAACGAAATATGTTCTGACGAGGATTCCACGACAGCGTGTAGAGAGTCCACAAAGAACATCATCTTCTTCAACGTTCGTGGAACTTTTATATGTTACTATTGGAGGAAGAAGGTCTACGTTGGAGTGGGTGGGATCCAAGTCGGAAGTATGGGTCTGTTGGGAATGGGTCGAACTCTGCGGGTTTGGTCTGCTTTTGTGAACCTTAACCCAAATCTAAAAAAAAGACAAGTCAGTCATTAAACTAATAAATTAGATTGCTTCATGTATTTCAACTATTTTATCTTCTCGAAAAAAATAAAAGTCTAATTTTCTTTATAATTTTAATTGTTTTTTCGTTTTTCTATTTTCAGAATGTATAAAAAATAGGACAATAAATAATTATATTTTATAATTTTAATTCTTGCATTAAAAAATTTAGTCTTCACTTTAATTATCTACAATGTGAATGCTTTTTTTTTCTCCAAATCATCAAAAGGATACACGATTAATATAAATTACTTAAAATGACTTTATGTCATCTGATAAAAATAATTGGCAAATAATTTTTTTCTAACACAAAAGAATTATTTTAAGTAAATAAATCTATAATAAATCGTAAAGTAAACGAGATAACGGAGCAAAGGAGTTTATTAAGTTGAAAACAATATGCCATCTAAATTTTAACGAGAGAAAAAATTATGTTTTACATTTTAATTGTTAAGTTATAACAATAATAATAAAATTGAATATAAATTTCAAAATAATAATAATAATAATAATAATAATAATAATAATAATAATAATAATAACAATTGAGTTTCATTTTTTCCGGACTTCTTCCAACTGAATCTAGGTTTTTGCTCTCTACTATTTATTTCATTCAGCTTTGTTTTTTATTTAATGGTGAACATCCCAACGGCCCATTCTTTTCGGTTTTTGGCTGATTGTTTCTCTGCGGTCCATCTTAACCCATTCTTTTTTATCTTAAAATTACTTAAATGCCCTAACAGTAAACCCAAAATAATAACCGTGCTCAACTTTAAACTTGCTTTGACAACCCGTTCAGCAACTCATTCCAATAACCCACGTGTCTCAAGGTTATTGGAAGGTCAACCAAAAGTCATTCTTGGTCACTCTTGGTCACCTAATACATTGTCACCACAGAGTTGCCCATAGGTGACTTTTGTGGTGGCCAAGGTATTTGGGTGGACAAGGTGGCTAATAAATATGTAGCCAATTGAAGCGTGACACATGGAATGAATGTTGACTAACTCACAAATGAGTTTGACCATAGAAATAATTGGTTTGGTTAATGAGCCACGGTAAATGTGAGTAAACACCGGTAAGTAGGAAAAATGTAATGGATTAGTAATTGTAGTTTGTGAGAGTCATTTATTCGAATTTGAAAATACTTGAAACAAGGGGAATTGAAATAGAAATCAAAAAGAAAAATTAAAAAATATCCCAAATTTTAGAAATGAATGAGCAGACCTTCAAGAAAGTTAGAGAAGTTAGGGTTCATCTTGAAGCTGTGCAAACTGTTGCGGGAGGTGGCTGCATGCCATCCCCAAAGAGGCGATTGGAATCTATGTCGGCGATTCAGCAAGGAAGAGCAGAAGAATAGTGGAACGGTAGGGTTCGCGCCATCGTTGCCTCTCCTCTGTCTCCTTTGAAGTGCCCATTCGATCTCTCTCAAGGGTGGAACCCTTGAACTCTGGAGGCTGGTTCTGGATCTCTGACTCGCTGGTGTCCCTTGTGTCTGCTGGGTTGTGTCGTTGCTCTTCGGAAATGGTGAAATTTGGCTCCTATTCGTTCCTATTCTGCGCTCTTACATTGGTGAGTATAATTTTTTAGCTTTGTTCTATATCGGAGGAATATGCAATTATGCTGAATTTGTTGAGATGGTTGTTAATTTGTTGTATTAGGCATTGGATATACTGGTTTTGTTTCCCAAAAAAATGCACAGAGTTGCTTAAATTGAATTTCTGAAAGTAAGTTAATACCTCTATTATGATGCTTAGGAACAAGATGAACCCTGTAATCGACAACCGAAAAAAATTGTTTATTAGGGGCTGCTTGTGATTGGAACAAAAGCAGATCCTTATGACTTTACCAAGAACAGTAAACTTAATAGAATATTTAACCGTTGTCATGGTCTTGAGGTCCCGATGCTGTAAAATCAAATGACCAAACTTATGCTTTTGAAAACAAAACTATGTGCGTTTAGTATAAATGATTTTGGTTAAACTGAATTTGATATATTCTTTTAGCAATTCTCTTCTGGTCAACCTTAACCCAAAAATTAAGAAATTATCTTTGTAATGTTAGAAACTAATGAGTCAACCAATTTATTTAGACCATACACTGTGATAAACTATTGACTGACGACTATGGACTTCGCTTAATGCTAATTTAAGTAGCAATTTTCTCCATTTAAGTTAATTCCATAAGTGACAATGTGTACGACATGCTTTGTTCCTCGATGGATATTTTTTTTTAAATCCAGGGAAGTCTGATAGTGAGTCAGATTTGGATGATGGCAGCACGTCAGAGTTGTCAGGTCATTGGACTGATGGTTGGAGCACCAATTCGGGAGATGGGGATGACTTGAACGGGTTGGAGGAACCGCTGACTAAGGAAGGGGATAGTGGCCATTCCGACAGTGAATACGACGGTAGGGATGGTGGTGGAAGCTATATGCATGCTGCTGCAGAGGATCCTGCAAACTCCGAGAATGTCATGGGTAAACAATTCAGTTGTCCAGACCCTGTGATTGCTTCCGTGTTGTTATCTGCAGAATTTAATGGGATTGGAGATGCGTATGCAAGCTATGTCGCGTATGCAAAGGGAATTAGCTTTGCAGTGCGAAAGGGAGATTCTATTAAAGACGAGGAGGGGAATATTGTTAGGAAGTTTTTCCTCTGCAATCGGCAAGGGCTGCGTGAAAAGAAGCATTACGAGCGAGTTGATAGAAAAAGGACTCATAAACCGGAGACGAGAACGAATTGCAATGCCAAGCTTGTGGTGTTTCTGGACAAAAGTTGTAGGAAATGGCGGACGAAAACATTGGTCGAGGAACATAATCACGAATTGGTGCCCCAGGAGTTCACTAATGTCATGGCTCCACATAGGAAGATCCTAGAAGGGGACAAAGCGCATATACATAGCATGCATGAAGCTGGGTTCAAAACAACTCAAATAATGGGCTTCTTTGCCCACATGTGTGGTGGATATCGGAATCTTAACTTCATTAGTAAGGACTTGTATAATTATATGGATGGAGTTAGGCAATCAAGGATTGTCGAGGGAGATACAGCCGCAGCAATAAGCTATTTGAAGGGCAAGGCTGAGTTGGATCCGATGGCAGTTGTACAGTACTCTTATTACGCTGAGAAGCACCTTGGGCACCTATTTTGGTCATATGGTAACATGCAGCATGACTATGAATGCTTTGGTGATGTGTTAGCATTTGACTCAACGTACAGAAAAAACTTATATAACAGACCTCTTGTGATCTTTTCTGGCACCAACCATCATAGACAGACAATTATTTTTGGGTTTGATTTGCTAGAGGACGAGAAGATTCCGTCCTACAAATGGTTGTTAAGTAGCTTCTTGGAGGTAATGAGGCACAAGGAGCCGAAAGTCGTTGTCACAGATGGCGATGAATCCATGCGAGAAGCCATTAGATGTGAATTCCCTAGTGCGACACATAGACTATGCACCTGGCATCTTGCTCAAAATGCAGTTGTTAATATTAAAGACAAAGATTTTTGTGCTGCGTTTAAGACTGCTGTGTATGGTCACTTTGATATGGAAGAATTTGACAGATATTGGGTAGACATGATCACGTCATTCGGTTTAGAGGACAACGATTAGGTCGCAAAGACATACGAAAAGAGAGAGATGTGGGAAAATGCTTATTTGTGTGAGAAGTTTTATGCCGGCATACGAACCACTTCTCAGTGCGAGGGTATTAATTCATCACTTAAGAAATTTATCAAGTCTGGGAATTGCTTACTTGAGCTGGTCGAGAACCTGGATCGAGTAGTTAAAGATTACTGGAATAACGAGTTCATTGCAGATTACAAGACTCTTTACTCAAATCCGGTGTTGACAACGGGTCTTGAAGCATTGGAAAGATCTGTGAGCAAGTTCTACATGAGGAAAATATTCTATGAGGTGCAAAAACAGATTGAGGGAGTTGGGGCATTGTTAGTGTTGCACAGGGACAGTATCGGTGGCATGGAGAAGTTCATGTTCTGAAAGTATCGAAAGCCCCATCATGTATACTCGGTTTTCGTGGATATAAGTTGTGATAAGTATGAATGTTCTTGTAAGTTGTGGGAGAGATTAGGGATACCTTGCTGCCATATATTTTGTGTCCTGAAAGAGCTAGAGAAAGAAGAATTGCCGAGCCGATTGGTCCTGCGCAGGGGGTGCAAAGATGCCAAGGTCGCCGATAGTAGTAGTCAGCATGCCTCAGTCAATCCCACGGATGGATTTTGTGTTAGATACGGTGCATTGTGGAGTGCCTGCCTGTCACTGTATTTTACAGCCGCGCAATGCATGGAAACATACAACACTGCCATGACAGAGGTAGCCAGAATGTCGAGGGAGTTTGAATCTCTAGGTGGCATAGGGCAAAGGAGCAGTCGTGTTCAAGTAGGAGCGGATGAAACTCACATTCTCGACCCAAAGGTTATCAGGTCCAAGGGTGCACCTCGGGGTAGCACAAATGCGAATAACGGGAGGCGTTGTAGGCGGTGCCTCGGATTAGGCCACGACAGAAGAAATTGCACTGCCATGGATGACGATGTTGTTGATGAGGTATGTATTTGTTGATTAATTCCTGGTATTCTGGTGATCCGTATGCGCTTGATGTGGTAATTCTTGACATCTATACTTATTACTTATGTCATGATAGTTCTAGTGCATTAATGTTTTGAACTATACCATTTGATTGCACAAGCGATTTATTTGTTTGCAGGGTGGTGGATCCGGCTGTAGGCCAGTTTATACTTCCGGAAAGAGGTCACGACGAAAGTAGGTTCATGGTCATGACTGCATGTGATTGAAGTCTTTAGGTGGTTAGGAAAAATTTACATAGTTGTACCTTGGTTGTTCAATGTAAATGATTCTAGTTGTGCTGTCAATTTAGTTGGTTTTTTTGGTAGGTTAATGTGATGTAAACATTGGTTATTATGTGATGGTTGTCCCATAAATGAGACCTTTTTGAGGCATTACTTTTGGTGTTGAGTGCAAGTAGTTTGTTCTATTCCTATCATGGCTCCTTCATTTTGATTTTCGCCATTATTAAGGCAGGTTTTTTTTTTCTTATCTTTTGTTACTGTGAAGAATTTTTAAGCGACGCAGTAACTTATGTCATTCACTTACTTATGTAGTTCCAAGTTTTGAATTTCTTTTTTTGAGCATGTCTAAACTGTTGGCCATTAAAATAAGGCTAGAATTGTAACTAAAAGAAATCATTACTTAACATTAGGCATTTGTGCAATCTAACTTTTCATCAATATCAAATCACCAACAAAAGGAGATGCATTAGGTCACACTTGAAAAAATATATTCCATTAACTGCAACGTTGTTGGGGAGTGGAAAAAATATATTCCATCAATTGCAACGTTGTTGGTGAGTGGACCTATATTATTAACAATTTGCCATGCATGAATGCTTTGTGTTGACAATTTAAATGGTTGAATCTGTGAACATAAAAGGTGCTGGTAATGACAGTAAGAAACTTCATCTAAAAGTTATAGTCATTGTACACAAGTATACGCCAAAGTTATCGGGCAACCATTTCTGAAGGCACACCAACAAAAGTATGTCACTCAATCTGTATTCTCTAACCATTATTAAAGGCTATGCCAACAATGTTGTAAATTAAAGCCTACACGCCATTCAAAATATATATGTCCGGTAGAATCAAATCCACATAACATGTTAAAGATCACATGTGCTGCAGCACAAATAGATCAGTTTTCACTTACATATTGGTTACACAAATGACCTTACAAAATAGCACAACTAAAAAGTCCTTGAACGGAACAAAAGTTTGTATGCCTCAAACCAAAGAAACAGATTCAGCGGCAAAGTACGCCTTTCGGATTGCTACCATGGAGCAATTGTGAAACTCCTCCAGTAATTTAGAGCTGCTTCAACGGTTTCCATTCTGTTATCATTGTGATACTTTAAAACCATGTCGATTGCAAGGCACATCCTGCCATAATCAGTCACAAAATGAAATGCCTATAATAATCACAAGCGCGTTGTGGGTTAGGTTACGCAGTAGTGTAGCTTTACGTTTGACGATATTTTATACAAGCTCATTGGGAAGTGAGGTAATTCATTATAGTTGCATGTAAGGTAAGTGCAGATGATACCTCGATATCGTAGTCATAGAACAAGTGGTACATAATCATCCACTGCGCAACAAATACGCCACAATCATTGCTATTCGGGTTATTGGCCCCGTGTTTGATAACAAGACAAATCAAGTCACCCAATCAGATTTCAATTTGTTTTAACCAATTGAAGTAACGTAATAGTTGCAACCATTAAATATAAATTTTACTTTGTTCTACATCTAAATAATTCACCTTTCAGGAAGTTGTTGGGCAACTTCAGGCTCCTTTATGTCAAACTCACTGCATTCTATTTTGTCAATATCTGCATTAGCATACCAAGCACGGTCATCCAAGAGGTCATCCAGAAATATTGCCTGTGTAACAATAATAGTTCATTTGTGTTAATTATGTCTAGTTTAATGCAAGAATTAGGTTGGGAATTTTAAATAAATAACTATAACCAAATGGTCCGGAATTAAACTATTGCAACATACACTTATCGCAAACACAGCAACCTTAATTTTGAATTTCAACATGTGAACTGTTTCTGCATGTGATTTTATTACCTAGGTAGAGGAAGATCTAGTTACTCCAACCGTAAATTAAGACTGCAAAGTTGATTTAATCATGACTTTTGGATTTTTTAAACAAATTGGAATGGTTAGTATTCTACAATATAAGTCACCCATTTTTTTCAACTAATAGCTGTACATTTGATGTGGATATTAAAGGAAGACACCAGGATTCGACAGGTGGAGGCCTTTAATTCAACACCCCATGGCTAGTAGTTTTGTCGACACTAATGCAACTTGATCTACAGTTACATGTTAAGGTCATGCAGTATAGAAATGGGGACATATGCTTTTTTCAAAAAATCGTTCATTGTCATTACTACGCAGTTAGGCTATTTAGACCTTACGGAATAAGAACATTACCAATTTTCGGATCTGGTGACGGCTCTTTGACCTGGCTGTTGGGGACCGCAGCGAGTCAAGATACACCAGTTGCTTTCGTGAGAGGTCAATAATAACGAGAAACCAATGGTTATCGCACCACATAGGGCAGTAAATCTACCACAAAATTACCAGAGACAAAGTGTGTAATCAGTCATGTACGATGGTCATGTAGGCAGCAGGCAGAAATTTAATCATGTTTACGTACCTTCAGCACTTCGTCAGCGAGCCCATGAAGTCCTTGCGTATAGCAGAAATGGTTGCTTCAGGTATAGGTCCTCGCCCAGTCGCTATTTGCTACAAATAAAAAATATTACATCGCCAGTCAGAGTTTCGGTTAATTAAAAACCACGTGTACAGGGACGGATCAACTTCGGAGATTGTGGGGGACAAGTGCCCCCTTTAAAATGTTATAGCGGCATATGTAGTACATGGGATAAAAATTTATTCGCCCACACTCAATAAATAAGTTTGACGCCGATATAATTTTTTTTAATCAACCTCTGTTTCCATAATGTACAGAGAAAATATCTAACTATTTTATAACAATATCATGTTGATTATAATAATAACTAAATAATTAGAATAAAAAGATAATCCAAAATTAAAATAAAAAATTAAGTCAGTAATTTAAATTTAAGTATTAAAAGTCATGTTTTTTTTAATGCTCTCTGAAATTCTAATCCTCTTCACTTGTTCTTTCTTAACTCTGTTATTTCCAAGAAAACCTACTTAACTTCATTCTTTAAATTCTTTCGACTCAATTAAAGATTTATTATTGAATTTTATATATTTTAGGCCTTCGATTATTTTGCATGTTATTTTGTAATTATATTTCTGTACATTTTTCATTACATGGTTGATTATTATTGAATAATCAGATCCATGAGTAATTTAAATTTGGAAATCTAGCTATATTAACTAACGATAGAGAACAGTTAAAATGAAAAGTAACATTCAAATATACGGATATTTATTCATGTTTCTTCTAATGAAGTTAGTTCTAGCTTCTTTAGTATTAACGACATCAAGTAAAAAAATTAATTATTTATATTATAAAGTGTCAATTTCATCATTGTGTAAGACTGAAATTGGACCTGATTATTTAGTAATATATATAAAAAATGAAACATTTAATTGTCTTCTTAATGAAAAAATTATTCAAACTTTTCAAGCGGTGTAATTATCCGTCGCATCTCATGTATCATGGGCATTCGCTACTTTCCTGTTTATCCCCTATCGCAGTTGATCAATGTAAACCAGATTATAGGGTTTGGAAAATAACCACAAATGCCGTTGGAAGATACCATTGCAGCCTGGTCGAGTCAAACGCAAGCATCCTTGCCAGCAGAATCAGCACCTGCGTTAAAAAAATGTCATCAAGAAGAGATCTTGCTGCCAAAACCAGATAGCAGATATGGATGTGTCACATACGTCATCCACTATTTGCTTTCCCGGTTCTAATGTCCTCAGTGCCTTCCGTGTCATCGCACAGTGTGGATTTGAAACAAGCATCTCCCTGAATTCGTTAATCATATCAAAGTTAATGAGTAAACTACTAAATACGTGTTTTGTCCTCCAACAAGAACCACTTTTGATGGGAAAATGTTTAGAACAGGGATTAAATTGGATATATTACCTTTTTAAAAATACTTGACAGATTCAATTTTATCTCCCGTGGCCAAGTCAAGTGATTAGTTTCCATGTTATTTGAACCTATTTATATAATTGCAATTTCTAGTGCCATCATGTATATGATGAGCGGATATTTTATACGCTTTTTGGGGATAATTTCATATAGTTTAGAGTATGTTTTAGTTAGTTTTTAGTCTATTTTTATTAGTTTTTAGGAAAAATTCATATTTCTGGACTTTACCCTTTTTCAAAAAAAAAATAATTTTTCTATTAAATCCTGTGCCAAATCTTAAGTTTGGTGTTTTCAAAAATAATCTTTCCTAAAATTTTCGAAAGACAAACCAATGGGCAAGCTGAAGTCTCGAACAGAGAATTAAAGAGAATCCTGGAACGGACAGTAAATACCCGTAGAAAGGATTGGGCAAGGAGCTTGGATGATGCTCTGTGGGCTTACAGAACAGCATTCAAGACCCCTATAGGAACCTCTCCATACCAACTCGTGTATGGTAAGGCATGCCACTTTCCCGTGGAACTGGAA
Source organism: Arachis ipaensis (assembly GCF_000816755.2). NCBI lineage: Eukaryota > Viridiplantae > Streptophyta > Magnoliopsida > Fabales > Fabaceae > Arachis > Arachis ipaensis. The sequence goes on from NC_029792.2 coordinate 21,345,094, forward strand.
CATAAGGCCTACTGGGCAACCAGATTCCTAAACTTTGATGCCAAATTAGCAGGAGAAAAATGATTGCTCCAGCTAAATGAGCTAGAGGAATTCAGACTCACAGCTTTCGAAAATGCCAAGCTTTATAAAGAAAAATCAAAAAAATGGCATGACAGAAAGCTGTCATCTAGAATCTTTGAACCAGGACAGAAGGTCCTGTTGTTTAACTCTAGACTCAGGCCCCAGTAATCCAACACGTATTTCCATTTTAATTTCAAATTTTATGCTTCAATGCATGATTTTTACATGAACATATCAAGAACCCTGATTTCTAAAATCCTTAATTTCTAAAAATCCATCTTTCCAAATTCAATCCAACTCTTTTCAAAATCTTTTCTAAAAACAAATCTATCTTTTTCACTCAAAAATCTTTTCAACTAATCCATATCTTTTTCAAATATCCATATTATCTTTTTCAAAATTCAGAGTTATCTTTTTCAAAAATCTATCATATCTTTTCAAAATTAAACTCTATCTTCTATCTTATCTTTTTCAACTCAATCTTTTTATCTTATCTCTTCCAATTTTTCGAAAAAAACCACCCCCCACCCCTTTAAATTGGGTTCGGCCTCCCCCCTCCTTCATCAACAAGTGCTACTCAATCTCCTTCTATCCCTCTCCTTTCTTTTATTTTGCTTGAGGACAAGCAAACCTCTAAGTTTGGTGTGTTTATCCGAGATCACTACTAAGATCATGGCTCCCAAAGGGAAACAATACACTCCTAGAGGCAAGAAAGAGAGCGTTCCAAAACCACTTTGGAATCAAGGGAAGTTCTTATCTAAAGAACATTCAGACCATTATCTTAAAGTAATGGGTCTGAGATCAGTGATCCCGGAAGTTAGATTCGATCTGAAAGAAGACGAATATCCGGAGATCCAGGAGCAAATTCGAATCAGGAACTGGGAAGTCCTAGCTAATCCTGAAACGAAAGTAGGAAGGAACATGGTCCAGGAGTTCTATGCTAATATGTGGCAGACTGACAAGCAAAGACTATCTGGAACTGCCTGCTACGAATTTCGGACCATGGTCAGGGGAAAGATTGTTCATACCACCCCTGACAAGATCAGAGAGATATTAAAGCTACCTCAGTTAGAGGATGATCCAGACTCCTTCAACAGGAAGATGATGAGAGCAGACATTGGCCTGGATAAGATTCTAGAGGACATATGTATCCCTAGAGCCAGGTGGACCACCAACACCAAGGGCGTCCCAAAAATAAAGTAGTAGATCTTTTGAATAAGAGGTAATAAAATTTCGAGTTTTTAATAAAACAAATTCTAATTGGTTAAATGTGGTGGCAATGCTTTCTGTCTTCTGAATGAATGCTTGAACAGTGCATATGTCTTTTGAATTTGTTGTTTAAGACTGTTAAATATGTTGGCTCTTGAAAGAACGATGAATATGAGACATGTTATTGATAATCTGAAAAATCATAAAAATGATTCTTGAAGCAAGAAAAAGCAGCAAAAAAAAAAAAAGAGAGAGAGCAAGCAGAAAAAGCCAATAACCCTTAAAACCAAAAGGCAAGGGCAATTAAAAGGGATCCCAAGGCTTTGAGCATCAGTGGATAGGAGGGCCTAAAGGAATGAAATCCTGGCCTAAGCGGCTAAACCAAGCTGTCCCTAACCATGTGCTTGTGGCGTGAAGGTGTCAAGTGAAAACTTGAGACTGAGCGGTTAAAGTCAAGGTCCAAAGCAAAAAGAAGAGTGTGCTTAAGAACTCTGGACACCTCTAATTGGGGACTTTAGCAAAGCTGAGTCACAATCTGAAAAGGTTCACCCAATTATGTGTCTGTGGCATTTATGTATCCGGTGGTAATACTGGAAAACAAAGTGCTTAGGGCCACGGCCAAGACTCATAAAGAAGCTGTGTTCAAGAATCATCACACTGAAATAAGAGAATCAATAACATTATCTGAATTCTAAGTTCCTATAGATGCCAATCACTCTGAGCTTCAATGGATAAAGTGAGATGCCAAAACAATTCAAGAGGCAAAAAGCTACAAGTCCATTCTCCATTACTGCATAACAAGTAACCCTTAATCCATGCTCTATTGTTTATTTGCAATTCAACTGATAAACATAATTGACTTCCTGACTAAGATTTACAAGATAACCATAGATTGCTTCAAACCAACAATCTCTGTGGGATTCAACCCTTACTCACGTAAGGTATTACTTGGACGACCCAGTGCACTTGCTGGTCATATGTGCGAAATTGTAAGAGAGTCACAATTCGTGCACCAGTATACAAGTGTGGATATGTAAAACTCACTCTTGATCCAGTTTTGTGTTAAAGATGTAGGCGGCGATGGCCAAGTGTAAGCCTTCTATCTCCATGTCGAGTGTAGGTTGAAACGAGACCGGCATACCCTGAAAAATGATAGCAGGATTTAAATTCATTCAGAAATAGAAACAGTTGACATCAAATAGAATAAATTCAATTACCACCACAATGTTAAAGGAACAAACCTTGGGTATTGTTTTACCAATGTCTCCCGCCATGAAACTGCTATCCAGGTTTCGATGCAGCATGAACTTCTATTGAAGGTTCCTTGCTCGAGCAATCTTAACGGTCGTGTTCGTGACATACGAGATTTTGGGTTCGTGACATCCACGTGAACTCATCGAAGCCGGAAACAGATTACGCCTCCCCCTAGGACCGGACTTCGGCATAGCAGTCTTGAATGACACCTTTTTTTTGCCCTTGCCTCGGCTGAACTTGAACGATCCATCGTCTGAGTTGGTGATATGATTCAACTTTGGATCATAATCCGGGTCATCATTCCTGTTGTTCTTGGTCCTGGTCTTACACCGTTTGTAAGTTCTTAGCCCTGTGGTGTCCGGCTTGTTCAGGGGTTCCGTTGTAGTCGTCCCCTTATTCTTAGACCAAATGATGTACGAGGAGTTGCTACCAACCATTGGTGAACCGTCCTTCCCACTCATGGCTTGCTGGAGCATTTCGAGCACATCGTCATTGAATTGCCCTTGTTTTGCGATTATAGCCTTTAGGTCATCTATCTGTTGTTGGATCTTCACAACTTGAGAAGCCACATTTAAGGTGTCACCTACCTGTCGAACCCCGTGGCTGTTTTCTTTCCTACACAAAGACAATTGTTTGTTTAATGAATTTGCGGTCGAGAATGAAATTGTGTTTACACAACTCCAACATGAGCTCCAATAGTCGAAAAAAGTCTCAAAACCAAATGAACTAGAACATAATTACCTCTGCGACTCCGGTGGGGTTTGGGTATGACTTAAGATGGTTTTGAGGAGTGGGCTGCTGTTCAAAGGCTTTGATGCAGGCCATTCTTGAATTTCGTCATCGTCGGAGGAAACCTCCACCGGCCCATCAAGTAACTCCATCTCCTTCTCCATTTTACCGTTAACCTGCAGACAACCATTTTCCTCAGCATTCTAGCAGAAGGAGTTGGGTGCCGTTAATTAGGTGACCAACTCGTGGGTTCGTATGCTAGTGGAGGTCAGGCAAAGGTCACTATATTTAGGTGCGGGATCAAAGTCACCCACTAATTTGCATGAACCCTAATTCAGTTAACATGATGTGAATACCATGATACCTCATTCTTGCATTGGGTGAAAGTTTTGAGTACTGCCCAATGGAAGGCGCACAAAGCCTTTTAAACCCACTCTTCTTTTATGTCCTTTTATGGGCTGGGTTAAATTTCTTTTAGGAATTTTTTAACCAAATTTTTTTGTTGGTTCGAGCCTTTGAAGTAAAGGTCTTTGGGTCGAATTGTTTTTTCTTTTTTCCAATATCTGGACACTTTTTTTGTTGGACTATGGGGACAAAAAATAATAGGAACAATAAGTTTGAAATGGCTTACATTGCTTAGTCATGCAATGGCACTGAGTGGTTTTTGGTCATCATCCCGTTTGTGGTTCCCGAAACCCCAAAAAAATAAGAAACATGAAACAACCACATCGAGACAAATGAGGTAGCTAGGAAAAGGTAACTAAGTTGAACACAGCAACGAAAGCATAATTTAGAGTATAACATGGTAATAATGAAAATCATGGAAAAACAATTGGCAATAACATATCGAGTGCTGAATTTCTGGACTAATAAAATGTTTTTGTTTAAAACAAATGGCAACCATCTATAAGGAGTAACATTGTTAAATTATTTTGGGACCCGTGTTCAACGTTAAAGTGCACAGTGTTTCTCTGTTGTGGTTCACAGCTTAAAATTTGTCTACTTGCAGTCGCTATGAATACCCCCACTGGAAGTTGACAAATCATAAAAGCATTAGGTGTTATTGCAGCAAAAAGGACAGCAGCTTTCCCGATATACTAGGATAATAAATAAGAACACTGGCTGAAGGGTCCTGAATATTGAGTACACAAGGATAGCCCTTTTTAATGAAATGAGCTACGTTGCTTGCTTTTAATGTTAGCTAACGGACTAGCAGAGAAACTATTTCATTCTTACAACATGAATTAGTTAAATAATTGTCTCAATAGGAAAGTAGTTCTTTTCGCATAGCCCACAACTCTCATGGTTCACACTGTCGTAAACCGATAAAAGATGCCTTGGGTTGGATAAAAACGGTGGATAACAAGCTATGTAAACTAACGAATTATAGTTCTCAATCTCTTGCAAACGACACATGGCCGCGTTTGCCTCCAACGGTGTGAATGCTTTATATAAAGTTGAGTGATATTGTCACTGAAGGGACGACAGAGACAACATTAGAAGAGTCAGGGGAATACCTTTTACTGGACAGCAACTGGCGAAGAATATATTCCCTAGATAGATCCTCCTTAGCTCGAGAAATAATCACTCACTGTGGAGAATAAGTATGTGTATTTACTTTGGGCGATGATGCTGGTCTTTTTAACAGGAGTCACCCTCCATGGACAAGCCAATAAAGGTGTGAAAACGTGAAGAGAAGGTTTGAGGGATTCGCAGTGGGTTATTAACCAAAGGATGTGAATAGATGAAGAATTCGTTAACCAACATCCCGCATTGCTAAACCAGAGACATGGTCCGACCCGGTTAAAACAGCGTTTGCGCTCGCGCCTTCTTCTTGACTTGCATGATTCCTGGGATTGGTGGACAGGTCTATGATTCCGTGCATTACCTCATGTGTACTTTGTTCTACACTCCCATATTCAACCATTTTTTTTATCGATTTCTATTCGACTTGGTTATTGCAGTGTACTTCATCTGACTATGGCATGTAATTTTCAATTGACCACATCGTATTTGATTTTTCCTAGTTGCCAAAGTATAAAATTAAGTGTCAACTTCTTTTGTTTGATGCCATTCTGAGTTAGATATTTTTTACTCACTGTTAGGGACATATTTTATTTTTGTTACCCATTTTTTGTTTACATTTAAATTATTCATAACTTTTGTTATTTTTTTTAAAAACTACTTCGATTTGCGTGTAAATTTTGTGTGATTCACTCATTTAGCCTTCACGTTTACTTTAGATTGGAGTTGTTGCCGACATATGCTTACCCCTACTAGATTTTAAAAATTTTTCTTTTGTATATGATAATTAAGGAAAAGAATTATATTTAAATAATTACTAAACCAACTACAAAATATAGACTACATCCAAAAACTAGACATAAAGTCAGTAAGAAATTATAAGGTTTGATGCGTTGTTGTATCTATTAATATTCAGAAACATAGTAGTGATAGCATTTTCAAAGAACTAGACTCAATTGTTGTTTTATATTTAAGTCTTAAGGTGCGCGCATTCTTGTGAACCTCCAAATGTAGAAAGCTATTTACACAATAGATATTTGAATAATTATAAGTGATTCACTTAAATATAGACGCGTATTTAATCTTTCATCGAAGATGTTTTTATATTGAGATATAATTAGTTTTTGTATAATGTATTCCCTGTTTATCACTGCATATTATTTAATTTTTTAAAAGATTTTTTATTCAAAAGAATTAAAAATTATTTAATTTGGACAAATTTTCAAAAAGTAATAAATTAACTATTACATTTTTTTTAAAACGCACTCATCAACATAAATATATGGAAAAGTCTAGGGGGTCAGCAATTTTATTGAATTTTGGCCAGCATATAACCAGTAGAGAAAGGTGAGCCATTGGATGAAATCTGACACAAATCTCACACCATTAAATTATCATTGATGGCTACTAATCACAAAAGTTACTGGCCCCCTAGCATTGCTCTATATACTCACATGTTCGCACCTCTTAAAATTTTTTATGACTAAGTAAATAATTAATTTATGTTCGTCTAATATATAAAATAATTACTATATAATTTGTATTTTAAAGATTAAAATTTAGCAATATAAATTTGTTTTATTTTTAATATAAGAATAAAAAAAATAAAATTTTTATAACTGGATATAATGTAACACAATATGTCTAATATTAATGACATTTTAAAAAATTCTTAACAAGCAGTTTCTTTCCTTTTAGTCGAATAATTATTTTTTAAATTGCACAAATTAATTAAATTCTTTTCATGTACAATCTTTTTAAGACAGAAAAGTATTTAATTAGGACATTGGTCGATATAATTAAAATCACTATTTTATTAAATTTTTAACTTAAAGAGAAGACCTAGTTAATTTTGGTACAGAAATTTTGAATTTGTAATGTATTGATAGAATTTTTTTTAAATTTTGGTTTTATTTTATTTTCAATTAAACTAATAACTACAGAAGTTAAAGTTCTATTTTGGATTTATATTTGAGCTTCAAACTGATTTTTAAAGTTTTAATTTATTTAGTTTGATTTTCTACTTAGGTATCCATAACTCAAATTAGAGTTTTTAATACTATTGAGTTGTTACAATTATAAATTTTTGGTATTTTGTGTACTCCTTATTTTAGAGATTTTTGATATGAGGAGTACTAGGAGGCCAGCAGAATTTGTGACGTTTAGCCATCATTAATATTTTTAATGGTGTGAGATGATATCTAATGGTGTAGGATTAATCATTTTCCTTTTGATGGTTAAGTGCTGGCCAGATTTCAACAAAAAGTGCTAGCCCCCTAGACTTTCTCTTTTGATATTCTTGTACTGTTAGCACTCATATTTTTATTAAAAATATTATATATACATCAATAATTAAAGACTAAATGAATCATGATGCAATTCTGTATAAATATTATTTAACTTATTTTAAATTTTAAATTATACTTTTAAGTTGACATTTTTTAATTTAAATACTTATATAAATGATACTATTTCTACTCGTTATCACTGTTTTACATGGAATAGAAAACTTATAAATTTAAAATTAATATAAGATATTAAAATTATATATACAATATAAAATTGTTCATGATGGACACTCAATGCAATTTGATGAAATAATAAACACTAAAGAAAGTGTATTTATGAATGTTATATGTGAAACAGTCATTTAAAAAAAATAAACCGTCTATACTGTAATTTTATTTTTAAACAAACTTTATTTTTAATTTAGACTGAATTTTATTTTTATTTGTTAATAATAATAATTCTTTACAGTATGTAATTAATCAATTTATTTCTAATCACATACAAAAAATAAAATTTTTATAACTGGATATAATGTAACACAATATGTCTAATATTAATGACATTTTAAAAAATTCTTAACAAGCAGTTTCTTTCCTTTTAGTCGAATAATTATTTTTTAAATTGCACAAATTAATTAAATTCTTTTCATGTACAATCTTTTTAAGACAGAAAAGTAATTAATTAGGACATTGGTCGATATAATTAAAATCACTATTTTATTAAATTTTTAACTTAAAGAGAAGACCTAGTTAATTTTGGTACAGAAATTTTGAATTTGTAATGTATTGATAGAATTTTTTTTAAATTTTGGTTTTATTTTATTTTCAATTAAACTAATAACTACAGAAGTTAAAGTTCTATTTTGGATTTATATTTGAGCTTCAAACTGATTTTTAAAGTTTTAATTTATTTAGTTTGATTTTCTACTTAGGTAACTCAAATTAGAGTTTTTAATACTATTGAGTTGTTACTATTATAAATTTTTGGTATTTTGTGTACTCCTTATTTTAGAGATTTTTGATATGAGGAGTACTAGGAGGCCAGCAGAATTTGTGATGTTTAGCCATCAATTAGCCATCATTAATATTTTTAATGGTGTGAGATGATATCTAATGGTGTAGGATTAATCATTTTTCTTTTGATGGTTAAGTGCTGGCCAGATTTCAACAAAAAGTGCTAGCCCCCTAGACTTTCTCTTTTGATATTCTTGTACTGTTAGCACTCATATTTTTATTAAAAATATTATATATACATCAATAATTAAAGACTAAATGAATCATGATGCAATTCTGTATAAATATTATTTAACTTATTTTAAATTTTAAATTATACTTTTAAGTTGACATTTTTTAATTTAAATACTTATATAAATGATACTATTTCTACTCGTTATCACTGTTTTACATGGAATAGAAAACTTATAAATTTAAAATTAATATAAGATATTAAAATTATATATACAATATAAAATTATTCATGATGGACACTCAATGCAATTTGATGAAATAATAAACACTAAAGAAAGTGTATTTATGAATGTTATATGTGAAACAGTCATTTAAAAAAAATAAACCGTCTATACTGTAATTTTATTTTTAAACAAACTTTATTTTTAATTTAGACTGAATTTTATTTTTATTTGTTAATAATAATAATTCTTTACAGTATGTAATTAATCAATTTATTTCTAATCACATACAACTAAATTACTCTTAATAAAACTTTTGCTTTGAATTAGCGTTTAAAAAAGAGTTAATTGCTAATAAAAAATTATTAGAAAGATAATTTTTTTTCAAAATTTTGACAACAATAAATAATATTATAGATTTTTAGTTTCGCTAATTATTACTCAAAACTGTTCCTAAAGCTGGTTCACATGAATAATTTATCTTACTAAGTTGAACAAGGTTAAGACGAATTAACTGTAATATTGTTCATAACTCTAGTTCGCGTTGTCCATCTAATGACTTTAATTAAGAAATCAGAAAAAGGATAAAACAAGTAATGTATTACAGAGCCAAAATGAAGTACCAGAGCCAAAACAAGTATTGTATTTTTTTTTTCTGTTATGCTTAATTAGATTATAGTTTAAACTCTATCCTATGTTCATGTGTAATGAGTTTTAAACATGGTACAAAATTTGTAGTTCAATAATTCTTTATTGTAGTTAACTTATACTATTTAAAATGTATACCGTGGCCGTGGCTAACAAAAATTACACACAAGCATAGTATTCTAAGCTAATTCACATTTCTTATGATGCACCTACCGAAACTCCATAATGGTTTTTCTGGCCAATAGGTCTCCACTCTTTCTGCAAATGAACATAGTAAGTGGGGCCCATTTTATGTGGTGAAGGGGATGGATCTCTTGCCTATTTATACTTGTATCCAGACATTTTCTTGTCTTCACGCTGCCTCGTATAGAACACACATAAGGGCCTTCAAACTCACGTTGTCTCTCCAACCCGACAGCCATGTCGCACCCGATCAACCCTGCCGCCACCGCTGATGAAGTTGCATCTATGAAGCACATCCGGGCACTAATTTGTGCAGTGCGATCAGCGCGGCGACGATCTGGCTCAAGCATTCGTGCTAATCCATGGTCATTCAACCAGAACGATGTCCTTCACCACTTGACCCTCGTCAACCGCCACGACCACGGTACGTGTCCGTCATCCTCCACCTACTTGAACATCCCCATTTCGCACATGCAATACGTGTTTGACCACATGTTTCTTTGCAGGAGTCGAATTCGTTCCGGATCGTGATTGGAGCCATGTGGCTCTTTACAAGAGCCGCCAAACCTCACTCCGGCAAGTGTGTACTAGTCTGCACGAACCTCCGCCTGTGTACCACAAGCAAACCTACGAATCCACCATCAGGGGAACTGTTCACAGATTCCTGGTTGTCGTTCCAACCGACTCGGAGTATTCCTTTTGCAGTGCGGTCGGTAGATACTCAACGGACGAACATCTTGCACGCGAAGATGCTGCAGCGGCCTTGATGAGAAAGGTGTTGGAGTTGCATTCGATGGTCGTTGATGACTTCAACGATGACTTGTTAGAGGAGGAGAAACTTGTCCACTACGAGACCCGCAACGCGCTTGAACGACTCCGTGCACATTATCGCGACATGGCTTCATCATTCAGGAATTATCGCCGCCTGAATCACCTTGAGTACATGTCATCAAGTTTCGAGTCTGTCTCAGAGTAGACGATCCCTACGTCTTCGTAGGCCTCAACGACGTCTTTTTCACAACCGATATCAAGTTACCTTTAGAAATAGGAGAACCTTAAGCCATTAGGAACAATGCTTTTTATTTTGCTATGGCACCAATTTAGATGCTGCACTTTGGTGTACTACGCGATCGAACATTATTCTGCACTTTTACGTTGCCTTTAAATTGGAAACTATTTATCATAGTTTGTGATCTTTTTACATATCCATTTCAATATTAATTAAAAAGATAAAAGGTACCTACATGCCAGTATTATTGTTTTATAAAATGGCAAAAAATTACAAATTTAAATTTAAAAAGTAAAGAAATAAAATGAAGTTTACGAAAACCAAAATTTTTTTATAATTAATTTTGTTAGTGAAATAACAATGTTACGTATTAAATTAGATTTTGAAGGATTGGCATACATGGCGTTTATATTTTTAAATCGACAAACAGGCTTGTCGTCTAAATAAGGCAGGTTAAAAAAGTTTGCATGCGATATTAATGGATTTAAATTCTCTAAATTTTAGATTTTATTTTAGAGTATAAAGTATGATCTTACACCATTAGAAATAATAACACAAAATGAAATATATATATTTTTATTTTCTATTGATTGTGCAGTGTTAATTTATAATATATTAAAGTATAATGTTCTCATAGATAAGAAAATATGATTTAATATTATTCTTTTTTAAAAATCATATCTGTGCAAACGTATTAGAAAATAAGGAGGTTTTTTTGTTGGGAAAAGAATAATCTGAACCCTGAAGAACCAGGTTATAAATTCAAATAATAAAAAATACATAAATTGGTTCACAAATAAAGCAGAATTACAGTTGAGAGGAATTTGAAAAAAAAAGTATAAAATTTTTTATTACAAGAAAGCACCAATGTCGCGTCATGCTGGAGGGGATCCCCTTGGTCTCATCGCTGCGTCGTCTTTCCCGGCAAGTTGGCGTGGACTCAGTGCTGCTGGTTGAGGAGATGTAAGAGAAGAGCAAAACAGAGAGATTCATAGAGGAGAGAGACCTCGCCTCGCCGTCGTCATTGCCATCGCCACCGCTGTTCATCACCTCTCTAGATCTAGTCGCAACGTCCAAGTCTCTGAGAATGTTCCATTACGAAGTGGGGGTGTAGGTGGAGGCCACTATCGGAATTCTTTGCAGCCGTTTTTCAGTACTTGAAATCTAATGGAGATATGGAGGAGACAGAGGATTCGATAAGGGTACTAAGCAGCAAGAAGATTGTCTCCCTTAGCTTGAAGTTCATAACAAGATGATGAGTTGGATTAAGGATGTGGAATCAAATGTACCTGCAATTGATGTGCTGGGAGGCAATTCACATAAACAAATCGGTGAAATTTTACAGCCAGAGGAAGATGGGAACACGAACTACCCTGACTTCAAGCCCGAATGTGTTGGGGTGTTCGAGGTCATCTCAATTGACCTAGTCACAATACTGCAGATCCGATGTCGCGACGAAGCTGGAAGCTGATCAATTTTGCTATTATTTTTTTTATTAATCAGAGTAGTATTTTGTGGATTGTGTTGGTATATAACTTTTTAGGAATTCCGTTACCTAATGCACTGATTCTATTCAACCAAGACACTATGGTTTTTGAGAATAAAATGTTATCTTCCAAAATAATACTAAATAAAAAAATATTGAGAATATTAAAACAATTATAGAATATTTTTTGTTTGATATTGTAAAATTTATCATTGTAATTTTTGTGTATTGTTTATTATTCTAATTTTTTTATAATATGTACTATTGTTCCTATTAGAAATGATAAATTAAATCACTTGGGATTTACTATAAACTCCTTTTTATTTTCTTCAAATTTTTGCAGGAAAAAAAATCATATGTCAATATGAAAGCTGAAGTTGTACATGAGAATATGTGTTTCACTAAAATATGTAGTGTTTGATCATTAAGATATAGGTAGTAATTCAGGCAATTTTTTCAGAGTATGGAGTTATGTTACATTATTTTAAGTCCATGTTACAAAAAAAAATATAATTGGTAAAAAACAATTCATTTTTTGTAAAAAAAAAAAACCAGTCTTTAAATAATTGGTCCAACTAAACTATACTGAACCGGTCTGCAAATTCATTAAACTTTGGGTTAAACATAGAATTTCTAACACTTGTTGTAAGGATACAATCCTAGCTATTGAATTTTCATCTTTCCACTAGATCCATCGAGGTATGAAAAATACCATCTCCACCAAAGACAAGGTCTAAAAAATAATAGTATGCCATCCAATGAAAGAATATAATTAAAAATAATAATTCTAGAAGTCTAACCGGTTCGATGATCAGTTCAGTTTCGACAACTATGACACAGAGGCAGCAACAAAATATGTTCTGACGAGGATTCCACGACAGTGTATAGAGAGTCCACAAAGAACATCATCTTCTTCAACGTTCGTGGAACTTTTATATGTTACTATTGGAGGAAGAAGGTCTACGTTGGAGTGGGTGGGATCCAAGTCGGAAGTATGGGTCTGTTGGGAATGGGTCGAACTCTGCGGGTTTTGCTCTCTACCATTTATTTCATTCAGCTTTGTTTTTTATTTAATGGTGAACATCCCAACGGCCCATCCTTTTCGGTTTTTGGCTGATTGTTTCTCTGCAGTCCATCTCAACCCATTCTTTTTTATCTTAAAATTACTTAAATGCCCTAACGGTAAACCCAAAATAATAACCGTGCTCAACTTTAAACTTGCTTTGACAACCCGTTTAGCAACTCATTCCAATAACTCACGTGTCTCAAGGTTATTGGAAGGTCAACCAAAAGTCATTCTTGGTCACTCTTGGTCACCTAATACATTGTCACCACAGAGTTGCCCATATATATATAATGCAGTTGATTTCAATCTCCTGCATAACCAGTAGAATTGTAATTGATCTAGAAGCTACTTAAGCTTTGTGTTTCCTAGAGACTCATATCTATATTGTAGAATGGAAGTTCATATGATATGGCAATTAAGCTAAATATGAGTAAAGCTTATGATGGTTTATTAAGCTAAATATGAGTAAAGTTTAGTTACAATGTTTGTGGTTTATTATGGATAAACTGGCCTTTAGAGATGGATTGGTTTAGTTAAAAAACTTGTAACAATTATATTATTTTCTGTCATGGTGAAAGGACAACCATTTGGTTATGTAAATCAAATAAGGGTATCTGTTAAGACAGAGCTGAACAAATTGATTCAAGGTTTTCATATCAACTATTAGTGTCCAACTATTAGCTATCTCTTCTTTGTTATTCATTCTATACTTTTTGGCAAGGCTTTCCAACAGAATTGTATCAATCTGTTGGTTGTTTTATTAGATTATGAGTCTATGAATGACCAAAAAATTAATCTGAACAAATCAGTTGTTTTTTAGTTCTAATACTCCATAACATATATAAAATTAGTTGGTTGCTGAACTAAATATCCAACATGTTGGCGTCTAGGACAAATACATTGGCCTTCCTTCGAATAAAAGGTCAAAAAAAATTATTTTTAATTTCATCAAGGTCAGAAAAAAACTTTAGTTTTGAAAGTGAAAATTACACTCTTTATATAGTAGATAAGTCCGGTAAGTTATTGGTGAGGCTATGTTTTAAGTTTCCAAATTCTCTTTGCTGAACTTCATCGACTAATGATGCAATTTTGGTGTGGTTAAACAAAAAATGAAAGGAAAATGATTTGGATCAGCTGAGACAAGTAGGAGACAAAATGAGTAGGAAAAAATACAAGGTGGTCTTGGTATTAAAAATCTAAGAACTATGAATCTATGGTCTGAGGTTAATGGCAAATATGTAAGCTTCATAAACTGCATCTCCAGGTTCGAGTCTTAATGGAGACAGTAGATTGAGAACTCTTAAGTAGAGTATGTTAGAGTATGTGCATGAGTGTAAGTGTGTGTGTGATTGTATGACAAAAGAAAATAAAAACTAAGAATCTAGCTCTTCTTGAAAAACATTGTTGGCATATTGCAGGTCAGTCTCATTCATGGGCTTAGAAGAGAATTTTGGATGGGAGAAAGATAGTAAAGAAGGGTAAAAAGTTTATCACGACCCTTGGCTATCAGATGCTTATCCATTCATGGTTCCACCCATTGTAAACCCTAAGTTTGGTATATTTTGAGTTTGCCATTTGTTGCATCAAGATAGGTACTAGAATGAAGGAGGACGAGTGCTATATGAGGCCGCGAACAGAATAATTACTAGCGCAATTTACCATAATAAATAAACTGACCTCTAAATTTATCAAAATATATATATTTTGCAAAATAGATACCGAAATGTATTTTTTTCATAAACTATGTAAATCGCGACAGGAGTCTCGCAATTTACGAATGCACGTAATCCGCTACAGGAGTGTCGCAGTTTGCGTTCGAAGCAAAGCATCACATAATCCGCAGTAGGGGTGTCGCAGTTTATGTGTGATTTGCAAACGTGCATAAACCGCTACAGGGTCTAGCGGTTTATGCTTTAGTGTGGAGTATGAATTATTTGATGAAATTTTGGTTTGCTTTTTTTTTTTATGTATGGAGCAACATAGGTTGGGATCCTGGGATGTTCTGTTTATTTATTTATTTTTATTCTAGACTATACCTTTTCTAACTATGGGCTTATTTCATTGGCTAAGTTCTCTCCATTTTGATTAAGGGAATCTCAATGATGATCCTGATTTTTCCTTCAAGTTTAATAACAATTTATTTTTATATAATATCAAATATGAAATAAATTACAATCTTAAAATAATTAATTGCATTTATATAGATCAACCATTAAAAAATAAGACTAGTAAGTTAATCTATTATTCATCATAACTCTTTTTATTTAGGTAGTACGTACTCGGTACTAAATAAAAAAATTTAACAAATATACTTGTTCAATTCTAAATTTTAGAACTATAAATTTTAGAATTAAATTGACTATAAATTCAACAAATGTATTTCATATTTGATATTATATAAAAATAAATTGTTAACTTAATAAAAAATTAAATAACTAAAAATGTACATTTAATAAAAATATAATTTTGAAAATAAAAATTATTTTTAAAAAATAAAAATAAAAAATAAAATCTAAACCTATTCTTAGCAATTCCCTTCTCTCTTTTTGTGAAACATCCAAACTTATTATTGTTTAAGTAGGAAAATTCAATATGATCAGACATGGGTGAAGCACTGAAACTCTGGTGAAAACTATGCTAAAGTTAAAGGTTCAGGTTGAAAAAATGTTCAACTGGAAGAAAAAAAAACACATATACACAGAAATCGCAGTTGAAAAAATGTTCAATTGGGAGCAAAAAACACATATACACAGAAACCGCAAGACCCTTGTAGCTGTTTTTAGCCATTTTGCATATCATCATAAATCATTGTAGGGGGCGTAGCGGTCTATACACGTTTGCAATTTACACACAAATTGCGACACTCTATAGCAGATTATGTACAGTTTGGTTTCGAATGTAATCCGCCCGTAGTAGATTACGTGTATTCGTAAACTACTGAACCTCTATCGCGATTTATATAAATTATAAAAAAAATACATTTTAATATCCGTTTTGCACTTTATATAATCTAATAAAATTAGATGCCAGTTTATTTATTATAGTAAATTGTTCAAATTACTATTTCCCTGACCGCAAAAAAATGTGTGAATATGGACAATGAATAGTAAGAAACAATATGATACGACTTTAGGATATAGAATAGCTTATGACTTTTTTCATGGAGCAATTGAAACATACTCTCATGTGATGAGAAAGAAACCAATCTGCCACTTTAAGTTAAAAATATTTTTGTGGAAGTTCTTACTTACTGGGTATCCCAGTACGTTAAAAGCTTCGTAATTTCTTCCATCATAAATGAGTGCTCAAGATATCACAAAGAAGAAAAATCAATCATCCTTTGTCAAATTAAATATTGTTTAAAAAATAAATAAATTTAATAATATTTATAAATAATTAAAGGAGAGAGTTGGAGTAGCATTTATTGTAGAAAAGATTGTTGAATCGCGTCTTAGGTGGTTTGGACATGTGAGAAGAACATCCAGTTAGGAGGGTGGATGAGATGGAAGATGGATAAAGGGCAAAAAGCAGAGGAGAATCTAAGAAGACCATCCATGAGGTGGTCAAACGAGATCTACATGTAAACGGTCTCTCTATAAACAAACGAGATCTACATGTAAACGGTCTCTCTGTAGACATGATATATGACAGAGTACAATGACGTCGTTTGATTCATGTAGTCGACCCCACTTAGTGGGACAAGGCTTTGTTGTTGTTGTTATAAATCATCACCAAATGTGATTAGAAGACAAATAGCTTAAGAAAGAGTAAAATAAGAATAAAGAGAAATTATTAGCATTCATTAGGTATGGCTATTTAGTTCACGCACTAGACTGCTGACTTCTTGCACTATCTCCGGCGCTGGGCTTATTAGCTTCTCAAAGACACACATATTCCTCGCTTTTCAAATGCTCCAACACAGCGCAGCAATGAAAAGGATCTTTTGTCTACCTTCGATTTGAGCCGCTGTCTAAGATAAGGCTCGTTGTCATCAATTGATAAAGGTCTCATCTTCTCTCTGCCATAAGTCAGGGGTTATTAAGCTTAATATCTATCTTTGAAAAAAAAAATAGAGTAAAGGACATTTTCATCCCTGACTTTTTTTTTCGCGAACATTTTCGTCCTCAAACAATGAAAAATACATTAAAGCCCCTGACCCTTGAAAAACGTGGACATTTATGTCCTTCCATTGAATTCAACCGTTTGCACTGGACGGAAAAGGCTGAGCTGGCAGAGGTGACACATAACGGAGGCCAGGTGGCATGGAACATTTTGTAACAGGACGTATAAGTCCCTGGAGACGGAGCATTTCGTAACAGGACGTATAAGTCCCTCGAGACGAAAACGACGTCGTTTCGTCTCCTCCCCCATCTGCCCTTTTCTTCTTCCTTCGTCCCTTTTCCCTTCCATTCTTCTTCCTCAGCCCCTGCCTCCATCACCGCCGCACAGCCACGCCTCCGTCAACCACCATCAACGCCGGCGACTTCCTCCTTCCTTTCTTTTCGCGTCCTCTTCCCTTTCTCACTCCCTTACTCCCATTAGTCTCTCTCTCCTCACCCTCCTTCCACCCACCGTTCGTCCGCGACAACCTTCTCGGTGACCCACTACTGTAGCGCCGCCGACTCTCTGCAAAAATTAGTCTCAAATCTCGAGGGGTTAGGGTTTTCCTCCGCACCAACAATAATGAACAGTGTCGGATCGGGACCCTCGAACCTTTGCATAAATGACACTCTCACTGACGACGAGCTTCGTTTGATCCTGGCGATGGTTTCACATGCTTACTCGAATTGGACCTTGCCCAGTCCGTTTCGCGGTCGTTCTATCCCGGCGTCACCGATTCCGACCTCGACGTCATTGCCAATGGTTTCATATGCTTGAGGGTCCTCAATTTGCATAATTGTAAAGGTGAACTCTTTTTCCCTTTTTTTCCCATGTTGTTTTTGTTTGTTTTGCGAGAAAACTGTTGAAATTGACATTTGGGATGTTGCTTTTCTTCTGATGGGGAGTGAAAATTTCAATGAGATTCACATGGAATGTTTTTGACTTTTCCCCTTCATAGATCAAGGAGAAGGACACTGCGTGGTTTGTCAAGTTCTGAGTTCCCTGGTGCAAGCATTGGTAATTGATTCATTCATTCTCTTAACTGCTTTTATATTGTTGAGCAAAGAGTGATTTCTAAGCTGTAAAATGATGATGCTTATTATTACAGTAAGAACTTGGGGACGTTGTGGGATGATTTGGGAAAAGCAATTGAAGGAACTGATGAAATAGAGATTGGGGAAGTGGATTGCAGTGATCATCAAAGGAGCTTTGTGGCATATGCTTATAATGTAGTGTCGCATGTTTCTTAAAATCTCATGCTATGTTTGAGTCTACTCTGCACTCTGCTTCTACATTTATGAGTTCAATGATTGATATATTTTGTTCTTGTAAAATTCTGAATTGCATTTGACAGTTAATTAAGTATCAACACTGTCAAGACACAAGTGCGTGAATGGAGGAAAATATTTTTGAATGGTCTTGGATTATTGGATATAATTTATGTGTGATTCTTTACTGCTTTATCTAATTATCTAAGCAGCCATGAATGAAGAAAGGTATTCTTTAACTCAATGAAAAACATCATGGCTTTTTTCACCATCAATTATTAACTGATTTATCCACTTAATTATTTATTTGTTTTACTTGCTGGATGCTTGTATTATCTATTCCCCATTGCACTCTCACCCCATGTGTTAACCAACGTTTGAGGGAGCATTAATAGATCGAATTTTAAGTTTACATGTTTTTTGAATTGCCAGGTTCAAGGGATGTTGATTCATTGAAGAACTTTGTTTTGGAAGAAGCTGATAAGGCAGCAACAAATGCACAAGCACAACAACTAGATAGTGATAGAGAACTATAACTACTTTTGAAGGTATATATTTTGCTTCAGCTTTATTTTTATATTCTCTGTCTGGACCCTCCAGTGTTATCCCTCGACACATGGAATTTTTTTGACAAATTGACCTTTGGTGAAGGCTGGCAAGAGAGAGAGAGAGAGAGAGACTAATGGGAGTAAGGGAGTGAGAAAGGGAAGAAGACGCGAAAAGAGAAGAAGGAGGAGGTCGCCGGCGTTGATGGTGGCTGACGGAGGCGCGGCTGTGCGGCGGTGATGGAGGCAGGGGCTGAGGGAGAAGAATGGAAGGGAAAAGGGACGAAGGAAGAAGAAAATGGCAGATGGGGGAGGAGACGAAACGGCGTCGTTTTCGTCTCCAGGGACTTATACGTCCTGTTACGAAATGCTCTGTCTCCAGGGACTTATACGTCCTGTTACGAAATGCTCCATGCCACCTGGCCTCCGTTACGTGCTACCTCAGCGCCACCTCTGCTAGCTCAGCCTTTTCCGTCCAGTGCAAACGGATGAATTCAACGGAATGACATAAATGTCCACGTTTTTCAAGGGTCAGGGGCTTTAATGTATTTTCCATTGCTTGAGGACGAAAATGTCCGCAAAAAAAAAAGTCAAGGACAAAAATGTCCTTTACTCAAAAAAATATTTCATCAAATTTATAAATTTTAAAATAAAATATAAAAATTATTTTTTTAAAAATAATAGAAAAATCTCTAAAAAGACTGAGGGTCAGCTCGAGAAGCTCTTGGCCGTCGATCATCTTCTCCTCGACGTCGTCTCCTCTGGACCTGCAGGTCGAAGCTCGTGGACGTCTTCTCTACATCGTTGTCGTGGACTTGCTGATCGAAGCGTGGTCAGTTTGATTCCCACCGTGCTGGTCAGTTTGCTCGATCCTCGTCTCTGTCTTGCCGTTCCTCCCTCGCCGGCAGTTGAGTTTCGTTCCTTCCTCGCCGCCTGTTTCGTGTCTCCGTCGCCGTCAGTTTGGTTACTCCGTCGGTGCCGGTAGCTCTGCATTTTCAATTTTTTTCTTTCTTTTGTTAATTTTTATGATTTTGAGTTTCTGTTTTTAAATGATTCTAGAACCTGGAATAACCGAATAATATTTATGGTTATGAGTAATCACTGCTGAAATCTATGTTTGTTTTAATTTATGTTTTGCTTATTTTGTTAATTTTACTGTTCTTTTCTGTTTGTTGTATTTTGGGTTGGGGTGAGTTGCTGTTTTTTGTTTGTTGTGTTCTGTGTTGGAGTTGTTGGTGGTGTGATTGCTGAGTTTGGATTCATTGCTTAGTTTTGTTTGTTTTTGGAATCTCTGACTCTTCTATTTTGAATTCTGAGGGTTTGTTCTGAGAATGGTTGCCGATTATTATTTAAGTAGAACTTAGAAGTTAATAAATTTTTATTTTTAATGATAAAATACGGTCAGTTTTGAAATTGTATATTGTATTTTTAATAATTTTATTGTATATTGAATTGAACTCGCTCAACTTCCGTTTGATTTTAGTTGGACCATTGACATTGAACCGGTTATTTTATTAGTTTGATGATCGGTTCGGTTTTCGCATCCTTATTAAAAACAATATGAAAAATGTGATATCTAAAAAGGATTTATAGTAGTCACCATAATATAGAACATTTTAGTTTATATTAGATGAATAATTAAATTTATTTATAGTAATATAATAAAAAAATTATGAAATGTCAAATATATATTTTTATATATAGTACCTAATTGATGATCAATTTTGGCTTAAACGCGGTACATAGCATAATTAATTCATATTTTATAGGATATTGATATAATGTTATTTAGCATGCTTTAAACTTATTATCTTTGTTTTTTCCTCCTTTTTTTTTCATTCTCTTTTTTTTCATTTTCTTTCTTCTCATTTTCTTTTTGGAACAAAACAACACATAGTTATCAGAACCGGACCGGATCGGTCGGTTTGACCGAAAAACCAGTAAACCGGTGGTCTGGTCGGTTCGGTTAGTGAGTTGAACCGAATATGTAATTGAACTGGTCAACGGTGGTCAAATCTGTTGAAAACCGGCCGATTCGAACTTCAGACCGCATCAAACCCGTGCGGGTCCACGGTACACATGCGCGCCGCTGAACCACAGTAGGAGCTCCCGTCCACATCAATTTCCAAAAAACGCGACATGGAAGATTCAAACTTGGAGTGATGAGTATGCAGACCCTCGCTCCTGCCGCTACGCCATCAAGCACCTTTATAATTCTTATGACAAAAATTAAATATATAATAATCATAAATGAATTTTTTTTATTCTTTTAAACATGAATTGGCATGGATACCAAACAAATAACAATACCTAATATATAAATATATTGATATATTAATATTGATTTTTTTATCTTTTATTTTCTCTCGTTCATTTAAATTGAAAAAATATTTTATAGTAGTGACTAATTTATTATCTATTTTTGCACCATAAATATTATCTAAGAATTGATATTTGATTAATGATAAATATATTTTTTTGAAAACATGTATTTAATTTTTTTGTTTTATTTTTATTTTTATAATTTTATATTTTTATTTAATTATGACCGGGTCAACCGGGTAAATTAGTGACCCACCGGTTAAACCAGTAACCCAGTGACCCAGTCATATGATCGGGTCAATTACCGGTTCGGTTCTGATAACTATGAAACAACAACTAAGGAGGGAATTTTAGTGACTTGAAAGATTGATACTTTAGTTTTTAAATTTAAAAAATTGATCAAGTTGAATTGCCGTTGAATCTCACGTTTGAACTCCAAATTCAGAAGCTCTTCAACAACAGTGATAGTAACTGACTGAATCTGAACAAGAGCAGTCGCCTTCCAAGTTCCAACCATTCCACCAAAACGTCACCGTTTTGAACTCATCAATGGTGAAGGGGCTCCACGGCCAGAACCTCCCTGCTGATGTGACACAGGTCGTTGATCAGCTGGAGCGCCATTGCTTGGCTCCTGATGGATCTCTCATCTCCAAGCCCCTTTACAACGATCTCCAACTCGTATCTCTCTCTCGTGCTATGTTGCTCCTGTGCTTGATTTTTCGCAAACAATTCTGGCTATTGAGATTTTTTCTAAAACCAATTTTGACTTGGGTCTAAATGTTTGGATGGTGTGATCCACAAACTCTTGGAAGGGTTGTCTTGTCTCTTTTTCCACAAGAGATGGTCATAATCATGAGAAAAGTTAGCATGAGAGGATGCATTGGGGTTTACTGATATGTGGTTCTGATACCGTGTGTTGGTTACACTTTCAGGCAATATATTCTGAGGCCATTGCTATGGTGGAAGAGTATCAGCAAGCCATTTCAATGTCTAGCCTTGGTGGACTTCGAGATACTGGCGGTCTTTATCCTCAGCTTGGGTTAAGGAACTCCCCTCAGGTTGAGTTATTATCCTGGAAAGCTAGTTTAATTTCGAAACAACTATTAGAATTGTAACTCTGTCAATTTTGGTCCTGTAATATTTACATTATGTATACGGAGAGAACGGTTGCACTCTACCAAATTGTTCCTTATGGGAATCGTTTGTTACATGAATTGTCTCCTTCCTTATCATAACTTAAATGATAGGCTACAGGGGTTGATATTTGAACATCAGTATAATTAAGATACTGTGATTTTAATTTAGGTATTATGAAATTGATAACAAAAGATACTATTGAGTTCTTCATGAAATTACCTAGCTCTATTCTAAGAGGTTCTTTCACAAGTAAATGAGGAAATAGGTGCTATAAAGTCTAAGCTCTCAATATAATTAAACAGAAGATGGGGGATTTTGGAACAACTGGTAGCTATTTATCCCTTATCCCATTTGCAATGGCACATTTATGTAAGATTGAAAATCACTCTTGAATTTATTAGAGGTGGAAGGTGTCTTCAGGCGTTAGTTAAGTTACCAATGTTCTTTGTTGGAAATTGGAATGTAGAGTTACAATAAACTATTGTATTAATAGACACTACCCACTTATATTTTAAATGTGTGTAAAAGTAACAAATGTGGAATTAGTTAAGATGGTGAGTGGCTTACACTCTAATCAAGAGGTATTGTGTAACCAAAAAAATTCTTTCCTATAGATTATATAAAATGAAGGGTATTTTAGGAAAAGTCATGCATGAAGTCTCTCCCATATCCCCATTATATATAATAGATATAATAGATATACCACCTCTTCGGGAGCTTCATTTGGTAGTCTTTTACTTGATTCAGTTTGTTTAGCAAATAAAGCCTGAGTCTAATATTTTGAATTTTTGTAAATGAGATGTGGGTCTATCTTCTGCTTATTGATACTATTCATTATTGTTAGCAGAGGAATTAGCTTAAATAATGTGTTTCTTGTGGATTAATATTTGCTTGGCAATGGTAAAGATGTGCTTCTTTGGTAGTTGGCTTTAATAGTCCTAAGAATATATCTTTGAACCTTAACATTACAAGTATGCTTCATTTTAGTCTTTGAAATTTCAAAATTAACTATTTGGTACTGAAGTTATATTTCATCGATCATTTTAGTCCTTGGCCAGTATATGATTAGTCAACAGTCATATTTTGCTGAGGTGTCACATCAAAGGACATGTCAGCATGTCACATAGCTTTCCATGTAGTGTTGATTGATGATGTGGTGTATGCCACACCATTGGTCAACATTACATGATATGTTAACTTGTTACTCAAACAAAATTGTGATGGTTGACCAAACAGGGATTGAAATGACTTGCGGAATGTTAGAGATTCAATAATTGATTTATTTAAAGTACTAAAATAAAGAGTGCCCATTTTCAGAGACCAAATTGAACCTTGACTTTTTTAGCTCTTATAGAAACATTTGTATATTTTTCTGTCATGTTATGATAGAATATGTTTCATTGACTTAACAAAAAAGTTACATATCCATCTGTATCAGGTTTATGAGACTTTGGAGCATCAATTGGTTGTGGCTGAAGCAGCCCAAAGGTTGAGGCTACCTCTTATCTCCAAAGATGGAGAAGTCCATACTGAGGATATTGAAAAATTGAGTGTAATGTCTCGAAGCTCCCTTGACAGTACCAACACCAGCACCACGAACAACTCAAGCACAACTTTGATTAATTATGCTACTCCAAACAGTTCAGTTACTGGGATTAATTCTTCCGTATCTGCTATGGATTCAGTGGAAGCTGCAGTTGGTGGTGTACCTAATCGTTTTCTTGGTATTACACCTGCTTATTTGCGGCAAACTCAACATCAACAAACACCATTATCTGTGGTATGCTATTTAGCAAAATATGAAAATCAGCTTCTAAGCAAGGACTTTCTATGATAGGTTATATTTTGATGTGATTCACTTGGTTATGTTTTCCTTATTGACATATGAAACACACTTTCTAGGATATGACAGAATATCACATGTCACTCTCACGTGAGATAGAGGCCCACTTGAAACTGAAATGTGATAAATTGTCCAATGCCTTTGTTTTAGATGACAATGGTAAGTTTGACCAGCATATTACTGATCTTATATAGGGATTTGAGGTTAATTGATAATTTTTTTTTTTGTGGTTTGGCATGTGATTTTTTTGCCAGCTGATTTCCTTTTCTCTTCACTCAGATTCTTCATCATCAGGAATTCAAAGTTCAAGTTCTCGGCTTCCAGAAAGGTCTGATCTCATGAAATTACCTTAATTCTTTTAGTAGTTGGCAAGCTGTATTGATTTTTACCCAAAGAACATTTTTATGGAATAAAGCAATTTTGTTATATATTGGACCTACAAGTATATCTAAACCCTTGTTTGAATCATATGTCATCAGAGTTAGGACATGCTAGGTTTTTTTATAGGCAGTCGACCTCGACATTATACAATGGCCCGCAAAGTCATGTCTGGATACTTGTTAAAGAAGTTGTACGAAGTTAGATATCAATCACGTTTTATGTAATGATTGTATTGTGTTAATGAAATTATCAATACTCAATATTTGTTTTACTTCTGTTGGTCTGAGTAACAGGTATCAATCTTATGCAAGTCTTGGTTTCTCTAGCACTACAAATATAGAGGATTTTTATTCCCTTTAAAAATATTCTGTTTCATTTAGGTTTCTAGGTGATCACAGCTATATTTGCCATTACTTATGTCTTATGCTAACCAGAAACATTCAAGCTTTGAATGAAATTTCTAATATAAAGTGAGTAACATAGCATTAATATGTTGATTGCATGATTCAGTATATGTAAGTTCCATACTGTACATATCCATGATTATGACTTCATGCTCTTCATATCACTTCTTTTTCCAGGGTCAAGCTGTTGATTGAGGAGATTGAAAGAGAAGAAGCTGCACTGCGAGATGATCTATATTCTGCAGATAGGAAATTTGCTGAATATTATAATGTACACACATGCATTTATTACAACCACCATCTTTCTTGCAGACAGATGCATTTTCCATAGCTCTACTGAATCTGTGTGCACACACGCATTATAGAGGGAGGGAGGGAGAGTGAATGAGTGTTTAAGATTTGCTTTTTGGCAGAATGCTCATGATGATTACATATTGAAAAAAATTGTTAGGGCCAAGTAGGAAAAAAGGGGAGGATGTGGGTTTCAACTGACATGAGCCCATTGATTTATCACTCAGTTTGAGCGGAAAGTTAGTTAGTAGTTGGGGTTGAATTGAAGGAAGTTCATTAGGTGGAGAGGGATTATGTCTGGTGAATAGGCGTGTTTTGGGGGAGGAGAAATTCTCAAGTTTTCTTAGAGTTGTACACTATACAGTGGATTTTCTTTCATTTCTCTACCGTACTAATTGGATACCAGTTCTAACAACCTTATTCTCTATCAGGTCTTAGAGCAGATACTTGGAGTGCTTATCAAACTTGTTAAGGATTTGAAGTTGGATCATCAGCATAAACATGTGAGTGACTATAATATGATAAAATCCATGATTTGATAGTTAAGGCTGTATCTTGATTTTTCCCAATGTGACAATGTATTTGTAGGATGAGCTGCAGAAGACGTGGCTCTGTAAAAGATGTGAGACCATGAGTGCAAAATTGAGGTTTGTTTTTTGAAATACGCCCTTTATGATGTCATGATTATCCAATATCAATTTGCTTTGAGGGTTTGGTTTGAAATGATAAGATGATAATAGAAAATCACAGAAGTGAGTCATTTGGTAAAAAGACAAGTTGCAACTCTATTTTCTTGGTAGGGGTCATTTGAAATTCAGCTTTTCCTAGTCTTCATCTGTAAAATTTCCTTATTCGGTCTCTTTTTAAAATTCCATGATTGGCTATTCACCACATTATTTCTTTGATGACTTCTCCAACATTCTTTTTGGTGCTTCCCCTGCTGTGACTATTCTGGTAGCCTCTTGTCCACCCTGTGCTCCCATCACCGCACCTTGCTGTTCTGCAACTATTCATTGTGTTTCCACTAGTGTCCACCATGAATGGCTCTTTTCATTGTGTTTTTCCTGGATGATGACCCTGTGATCGCCGTCATCTACACAGCCAAACCAGGTGGTTGCATTTTGTGCCGGTCACCATTGTGCCTCAATGTGCCTTGAACCTTCTTCTTCTGTGCTGTTCAACCGCAACAGAATTTGTGCATGTTGTTGAACAAGAGTTATGAATGGATGAAAAAAAATAATGGGAATGCTAAGGAGCTAACACTTTTAGTGGTTCAAATATAAGACAAAATAAATAAATAATGGTCACCTAACATTTCTCAAAAATTAATGTTACCTAAATATTGTACATGAACAGATATTTCGAAACATCAAAAGTTAAAAATGACATAAATTGCAATTGACAGAATAGCTGGTTTGCCTTGTATTCCATATTATTTTTTGGTTCAATTACTTTGAAGGTCTTTATAATTTCAGCCAATTTTGAAATAGGTTATTGTATTTTAAAGTTTATAATCAAATCTCTATTTTCCTTAAATTTTTCAATTAAATACCTATAGATAAATATTTATATCATGTTTTTATATTACAAACATTTCTGAACCAGGTCCCTCTAGTTTAAAAAGTATTGTCATCAAGACCCAATACTGTAAAAAATTTCGCAGAGTGCAGGTATACGACTATTTTTAATCTAAAAGTACTTGATGAAAAACATTTGTACAGTATACGGGCTTGATTAGAAATGTTTAATTGATACCCGTCTAACTGAAAATTAAGTGAACTGGAGAGGTTTTCCAGAGTAAATTAAACTTTATTTTTTTTATTATTGGTAGAAAGTTGTTTGTTTAATAAAAGATATATTTGCCATTGCATATCAGGGTTCTGGAACATATTCTCCTGCTTGAAACTTATACAAAGGACTCTATACCCGCGCTTCATAAGATAAGGTACAACTGATGACATCTGTAAGTTCATAAGCAGTTCTTGATATAGTATTAATCAACTATCTTTTATCCATTTTTTATCTCAGGAAATATCTTGTTGAGGCAACTGAAGAAGCATCGATTGCATATAATAAAGCAGTATGTTCCTACTCCCTATGTCTCCAGTTCCATGGTTGAAAAATTTGGAAATTAAACACCTAGCTTGTGGTCTCATTTTAATTATACCTTTTAAATGGTTTCGGAATGTGATTGCAGCTAAATGGTAGTCATATAGTATTATTATGTTCATGACTCTTATGGATTGTCTTTTCCTCCATTGTTGTGGTTGTTCATCATATTTGTGTTGGTTGGTATTCTGGCAATTGTACCAGGTAACTCGCTTGCGTGAATACCAAGGTGTTGATCCTCACTTTGACAACATTGCAAGGCAGTATCATGACATCGTAAAGGTGATTTATTTTGCTGAAAATTTATGATATTTTATATTTACATTTTTTAGATATATATACATATATATCAACCTCACAAAATTTGGGACAGCAATAAGAAATTGTAGGAGAAATATACATCTGTTGAACAAAATTGAAACTCTGAGAAAGCAGGAGCTAAAATTCATATCAATACTCCTTAGCGATGATCTTGTTTAAATTGTCTGATTGGTGGTGTGCAGAAATTGGAGAATATGCAATGGACAATCCACCAAGTTGAAATGGATCTGAAACGTTTACCAGATAACACCACCAGTTAGGAGTTTTTATTCATTTGGCCTCTTAACAGTGGTTGGTTTGATTTCTGTAAATGGTAAAAAGTGTATATTGTTTGGTTATATGACTCTGCAGTGATTGTTACTTGTCACCGATGATTTAGAATGATGTCTTACATCTTCTCAAGATTTTGTGCAATTTTCAAGTTGTGTGCTTTAAACATTTCCCAGGAATGATTCTCAATTTTTGTAGAAAGGGGAAACATAACTTTTGTACTTTAATATTGAGATTATATTAATCCATTACCTCAAATTAAATAGATTGCAAAACATTTTTGTAAATGTTCTTTACTGGTACTTTTACTAGCAGTTTCCCGAAGTCTTTAGACATGCTAAAACCTTAAAAGATTAATCTTTGTTACAACGAAATTGAAGCCCGTTAAACATTTTGCTGCTTTTAGTTGTTTACCAGCTAGTTATGTTATATACTTCATGTATGTCATAATGCCGATGGCAACTAAAACTTCAGAAAGATAAAAACATGATTGTTAGGAGAATGAACATATACACAATATTGTCATTGGACATTGGTTACACAGTTATAAATAGGTAAGATTTGAAGAAATAAGGGTTGGAATCTCGTATTAGAAAACACTCTCGTACACTCGTATTCTTAGCGAATTTCTGAATCTGTTAAGAGTTTTTTTTTTTTTTGTAGGGTTCTTTCCATGTATTTTAAATTTCCTTTAAAATTCTTGTCATATTTATCTTTCCTGCAAATTTATCTTTTCAGCAAATTTATTTTTTCAGTTTTCTTCTAAGATTCAATATTTTGTATTTGATTTTAAAAGTTTTTCGATCTTATCGAAGGCAGATTAATACTTTATTTAAATTTAATGTTATTCATTTCAATTCCATTCATTTTACTTTCTGGACTATATCCGGTAAAACTTAGATTTAACCACTACAACCAAGAATCTCGGAATTGAATTATTTGCAAACAACAATCTTGGAATAAATTCAAAATCAGGAGATATCTCCGTAAGCAAAACAAACGCAAACTAGCGAGGCCGTTACTCAACATCACTGTGCCAATCATCTATAAAAAAGGGACAACCACTAACTAAGGGACAAGAGATTGTAGGGGTGGAAACAGGTCAGGTCAGGCCAGGCTTTACTCTTAACAGGCCTGGCCTGTCATGTAATTAATTGGCTTGAGTCTGACCTGCAGCCTACTATAGGCACTTTATAAAGTATTAGGTCTAGCCTATTGTTCAGCTTGACCTGGTTTAAAACCTGTTAAAAGGCTTGATATTTTTTTTTACAAAAATAAAAATATTATTTAAAATAAAAATCATTTTTTAACAAAAATATTTATATGTAATATGTCATATTTAATATTTATAAGAATTTTTAACACTTAATAATGGAGCTGACGTGGCATGTTTCTGAGAGTGTTTCTCGATTTATTTCTTTTAACGCATTAAATACAAGTTATTAGTCATTAATTAATTTGATTAATTTATTAGTCATTAAAATAATAAATTTATGAATAAAATAGGCAATTGAGATATTTTCAGGACCGCCTTACTAAGCAAGGCGGGGCAGGCCAGCCCCCAGATGGCGGGCTTTTGGCAAGACAGGGCGGGCTTTTCTGTTTGTCACCCTAATGGGGACATGGACATAAGTACCTGCCCCATAGAACATATTAAATATACGCAAATATAAAATTATTAATTTATCATAATTTATATATACATAAATTCATTTCTTGAATTTAGTAACCCTAATTTCTGCCTCTAATTCAAATTCTTTCTTTTTCTTTCAGATTCATTCTCAGTCTCGATCCTCTCTCTCTAACTCACTTTCTCTGCCTCTCAAGTCCGTCACTACGTCGCTCAGTATCGTTCCAAAAAATTATGTTATGTTATTATGTTGAAATATATTTTTATGTTTTCTCCTTTTGAAATGTTATTTTTCATAACGAATATGTTATAAATTGTGTTGAATTATATTGAATCGATTATTTTATGATTATTATATTATGTATTTTTGTGTTAATTTTTTTCAAAAATTTTCAAAGAATATTCGTAGATACTCGAGGAGATCTGCGTTCCCTAAAGAGTAATTAAACAAGAACTTGCAATGACAGAGAAGGAACGGATCATTTTTTTTAAATAAGAGTGAGGGATGGAAAGTGGGCTTCTCACGTTTCCCTAAGTACTCATTACCATATCTAACTAGCAACGAGATCCAATCTGAGCCGATTTAAGAGAGGATGCGTGGACTTCATCTACGTTGGGCATTTAAGGTAATGAACCTAAGTCGGATTTGGGATCCTAACAATGGATTTTAGTTGATCTTGCTTGCATTGAGGTCTTACTAGGCCCAAATATATCTTAGATTAATATTTTAAGTCATTGTTATAGCAAATACTATACTAAATATTTTAAAAAATTAACTATCTCTTTTTTAGTTTTAAATATTATTTTCTAATATAACAAAAAAGTGAAAATAACAATAATCACTCACATAATTAAAATAGAGAATTTAATATATACATGACACTATATATATCAATGATTATTATATATAATATATAATTTTTTTTCTGTCATGACTATTTATATAATTTATTGAACAATTTTAATTTTTTATCTTAACATTTAATAAATTAATTTTTAATTCAATTTTTGGTAATTAAAATTTAAATAATTGAAATTATTAAATGCTCAATATTTTGTATCGAACCAATTTATTTTTTTATTGAAATTAAAAAAATGAGTTAATCAATTCTAAATTTAAATTTAAATTTGAGTAAGAAAATAAAAAAAATATTTTAAATTTTATCTCACTAACCAAAATTAATTTCAAGATAAGAAATTATTTTGTACATTATATATATATATTATAAAATAGTATGGTCATTTGTTATTTTTTCATGGTAAATATTGTCAAATAAAATAGTGTAAAAAATTAGAAAAAATGTATTTACAAGTTTAGAAAATATTAATTTATTTTTTAATAGAATAAATTATATATTGAATAATAAAAGTTGTTATTGGTTTCTCTTTGCACTAACTAATATTCAACGATGGTGTTTCGGTACACTATGTTACCAAGAAATATTAATCGATCAATCTAATAACTTTTGTAATGACATAAGTTTATGAATTTGAAAATTTAGAAATCATTTCATAAAATATGAAGTTTTAACAAGTAACAATGCTGATCATATTGTTTTGACTTCAAGAATGAATATGATACCAACAAATAAAACTGTCCCAAGTAAATTTCAACAAAACAAAAGTCCATAAATATTGTCATTAATGGAAAATTAATCTATTTTAAAGACAAATACAATTTTTTTCTACGGATTTCCTAACTTGGCAAGTCGATGACTAATCCACCACATATTAATGCTCTATTTATTAAGGGTCTGTCGCTAACTAATGGATTGTTATACACACAAGGCGAGATTCGAACTCTAAATACTTGCTTAAACGGATAAATGAGATGACCATTCACACCCAATCCAAATTGATTAAAACAAATATTAATTATTTTTAATATTTTTAAGTTGTAAAATATTTATAATAATAATAATAATTATAGATATTTTTTATTTAAATTTTAATAAAAATTTTTTATATAATTTTATGTATTATCCCGTGCAAGATACGGGAACATATACTAATTTATAATAAAATATAATAAATTTAAAATATCTCATAATTTTGTTAATAATAAAAAATTATTTATATATTTAATTATATTTTAACAGGCCTGACAGGTCAATAAGACTAATTATTGAGTCTGTGTTTGGTCTATTAACATATTAAGGCTTTTAAAAGAGCCTAAATTTGTGCCTCTTTTATAACAGATCAGACTAAATACAAGCCAGATTACAGACTCCTGGCAGATCGCCTGTTTTTTTTCCACCCCTAAGAGATTGAAAGCACAGAAAAGCAAGAATAGAAAAAAGTTCACTTTTAAGTTTTTACCTTTATATTTTCAAAAACTCTACTGACTTAATCGTCCGAGTGTTTTGTGCATGTCCTCCCTCCAACGTTCTAGCTGGTTAAGAAGTGACGAATCCTCGAGGCCGAGCATAGCGGTATCCCGAGCTAAAGCTTCAAGTTGGCTATATTGTTAATCGGTGCATAACACTTTCAAATTTATTTGCTTTCATTTTCAGATTTTTTTTGTTATTTTAATCGATTTAAAGAATTTTTGATGCACTTTCGAAAATTGATACTCGTAAAGAAGAGTAAATTTTGCTCCCAAAATTTAGATATTAAACAATTTCGATTTACTAAAAATCGGTAAAACAATAATAAAAAATTTTAAAAAATAAATAAAATTTGTTATTTACCAATATATCTTAGTTTAAATATTTATCTTTTTCAGTTTTATTACTTATCCCGTTGTCATTGATAAAAATAGTAAAAATACACGTACCTTTTTATTATATTGGTTAATAAATAATTTATTTTATTTATTAAAAAAATCCAATATGAGTAAAAAACACTTGTGCGCTATATACGGTTGATATCAACCCTAAACTTTTTCAGCTAATCTTGTTGACTCTGGATAATAGGATGTGATGATTTGGTTGATTAACTTTATATTTTGTTAGGAGAGAAATGAAGCTTCACTTTCTTGCATATATATCCTCTATATCATGCAATTAATGCCCTAAAATTCCATGCATTGTACTTTGTAATTGCATATCACTATCATATCGGAAAGATACACTTAAACAGAACAAAAGGGGTGACTGGTGAGTCATCAAAACTAGAGCTTAAGAAAGGCAATCAGAGTTGTATTAACCCCTTTCTTTTGCTTAACCTTATACAGAATTAATGAGAGAAAAATCTATGTTGCTTTCACTAATTGGACTTTTTTTTAATGACAATTTGTTTGTAAATGTAGATCACTTGCCAATTCTTAGGAAGAGGACAAGAGTGCGTTTAACAGCACACAAAGCAATCACCGCCATAAGTTAATCTCATCACTAGCATAATGTAAGTATTAATTAAAGGAAGTGAGGGCAATAATGTCATTTTATTGTTTATTCAAAACCCTCCTTTTTCTTTTTGTTCAACTTTCTCATATAATCTATGTAGCATGATCAAGGTCTATTAGTAGGTCTTCAAATATAGAAAAAGTATATGAAACCGAGAGATTACCAACCAAAAACTAAACAAAATCACATTAATTTATATTAATAATTAATTTTAAATTTATGAATTCAAAATTTAAAAAAATTAAAATTAATTAAGTAAACCTAATTAAAACTTATAAAAGCCTTCCTCTTCTCTCTCACATTAACCTACCCACCTCCAACAATCACACACAGACCTCTTTCTCTCACCAATGTTGCTGGGAGCGCCGGCGACTTCTATACTCTCCGGGACGCCCTCAACCGCGGCGTCACTCGCAAGAACGCGTTCGAAGCAGTTGAAAGCTCCATGAAAGAAAGCTAGCTGTTGGGGCAGTGAGGATAAGGACTGGATTTGCCTAACACTCCTCTCATGATTGATTATTTGTTGCTGACATATCTTATTTTCTTGAATCCACAGGCTCTTGAGGGTTATGGTGCGGTCTATGAGCCAAATTATCGGTGAGTGCAACTGCTTGTTGCTTATCATCACTACAGTAATATAAAATCTTGGACAAATTTGTATATGTAATGTATATTATTTTATACTTTATAGATAGAAATGCTTCATTATGGTATAATATGGGACATGATTGTCTCAAGATCTTCTGTTGATCATGAGCCGTATAATCAGATTGATGCCTACAGGGAAGCCGATATCGACACGTTCCCAGAATATGATAAGTTTCGAGATGGTTATGGCAGCATTGAAAACTATGGTGATCGAGGATATGATAGACCTGCCAGGTTTGGAGGACATGACCGTGATGATTATGCATATGATGACTATGGCTACAAGCCCCGTGCTTCTCATCATCGTAGGGAGGATAGCCATGAGAGGGATTATAAAAAAAAATATTCGTTTAATTTAAAAAAAAAACATCCTAATACTTAACAAAAGAAACATCTAATTATATTTTAACAAAAATAATTAAATATCTATAAAATTTAAAAAAATATGAAATTCTTAAAGAAATAAAGACATTCACATTTGTAATACAAAAAAATTCGAAAAATATATAAAAGAACATCCATTTAGTATGAAAAAGAAACATTTTGATACTTAGTAGAAGAAACATCCATATATATTAATTCGTACAGATTTTGAATCCACCCAAAGATATTTGGCTGATTTTTTACTAATACCCTTTTGATTCACTAACATTGCTCTTTTGGAAATATGATTGAAAAGTTTTAAGGTGTTTCATTTACTTTATTAAAACTTTAATGTTCCATGTACGATTAAGTTGCACGTTGATTTTTTTTGTCTTGTAACTATTTATAAAAAGACGAAAATAACCCTTCAATCATAAAGTAAAAAGATAAAAAGATAACATAAGTAGCTTGAACCTTAAAGAAACTTGCACTGCTGCACATGAAAGCCATGTGCAAAAATTTTATTTCTTTATTTATTATGAGTTATATTGTTTGTGAAATCTCATTGAAAAAAAAAAGAATTTTGTTTACAAAATGCTTAAAAATAAAATTACTTGCAGTAGTTTGAGCTAAACGTATAAAAATTCACCAATAACAAATTTATTAAATAATTATGTATCTATTTTATATATTATTTTTTAATTTGAGAAGTTATGATTTATATAATTGACACATTGATTTTAATTGAAAAAAAATTAAAATTATAAACTTTAATCTTATCTCATACATGATAAATGACACATTATTAAATTTATAAAGACTTAAA
This sequence comes from Arachis ipaensis, assembly GCF_000816755.2. Classification (NCBI taxonomy): domain Eukaryota; kingdom Viridiplantae; phylum Streptophyta; class Magnoliopsida; order Fabales; family Fabaceae; genus Arachis; species Arachis ipaensis. The sequence continues at coordinate 21,379,762 of NC_029792.2, forward strand.
TTGAATATTTGCAAATATGATAACATTATGTTGCTACAATTTACTTCGGGGTCTGGCTCGGGTAAGTCAACATAGAAGGATCCCTGTCTGATTGGTGATATGGTTTGCATGACGACGGCTTGCTGCTTGATGAAGTTGTAGAGATGTTGGTGGAAGTTGCTGTCGAAGGAGAAGCAATTTTCAGTGTCTCCTGCTACGCGGTGTTTCGAGGATCCGGAACCTTCTTTTCTGCAGAAGTGTGGGAGAGACTGATAGTCCATTACCTGCTCACAAGTTTCGAAAGAACTTTTAAGGTGATCAAATGTTCTCCGGTTATTTCGTTAGAAAAACGTATTTTTCTATTGAAAAAGATCAGTTTTCACACAGTTGAATCAAGTTTTTAATAATCACGATTTCATTAATATCAGATTAATGACAGGAATTTAGGACGGAAAAACATGCAAGATTTATGATATATCACATCATATATAATACAGAGGTAGGACAAAATGTTGATCTAATCAATTCCATTTTCATTTAATGCATGTCTAGCAAGAGTAAATTCACAATTTAAAATTAAATGTTAGCATCTTCATTAGATTGGGGATTTGGAGATTTCATAACAGTGAATAGGAAACTTGACAAACTATGTTTCTTATTTTCAAGATCTTTTTGAAGTACAAAGTGAAAAACAAGAAAACACACCGAAAACGAAAACAATAAATGAAAATACAAACCACATGGACCTAAAATCCATGAGGATGATAATGTGTAGTGAGTTAAGTTGCACCTAGCTGTGTATCCAAATACAACTGCTCCATTTATGAGTAATGCTACACATCCAAGTCTTTTTATGAACCAAGTCTAACCAAGTTAAACAATAAAATTTGAAATAATACTAGCTATAACTGATATTTGTTATGTTAGACTAATTTGGTTATACTTAGTTAACAAAAATACTTAGATGTATAGCATTATTTTATTTTTTTTCTTTAGGTTATTCAATATATTTAATATTAATATTATTTCTCTTTAATAAGTATAGATGAACTAAAAAGACAATCATATTTGCCTGACATATAATGACTTCTTTTGTAAGACCCGGTTAATTAACGGCTAATTAACCCATATATGAGAATTTATTCTAGAAAGCCAAAAATGATATTTTTATNNNAATAAATTTAATATTAATTTTAAATTTATTTATTAAATGGTTTCTTATATATATAAAAAATAATTTATTATGGCTTTACAAAATTTGAGAGTCTATAATTCTAGTTTTTTTTTTTTAATTTGACTATAGTTTGGTTTAGTAAAGCTTTTTGAAGAAGTGTTTGTACTTTTTAAAAGCACAAAATTCTTCATTTTGTGTTTGGTAAATCAAAAAGAGTATGTGCTTATATTTGCAGTTTTTAAAAGATCGAAATAATTTCAAAAGCAACTAAAATGGAGCTTTGTGAGGTATCAGATTTCTTGAGAAGAAAAACACGAAACAGGTAAAAGAAGGAGAAGAAGGAGAAGAGAGAGTTAAAAAGTGTGTTGAGATTTTTCAGAATGATTATTAGATGATTACACTTGAAGTGATACTAAGTTTGTAATATATAAAGTGATTTTAATAGAGATTTCTGGAAGAGCTAATTGGCTCTTCTTCTAACAAACCTTGTTGATCTGCCTCTAACAAACTCTACTGATCTAGCAAGTCAGTTCTAACTAACTCCTTTTTGCTGCACGTGCTTTTGTGTGTGTGCAATTCCCTGTTATTATCAGCAGTTTTGTTACTGGGTTCTCGTCTATCGTCACAGCTAACATCAACTCTACTACTTGGATTTTCTTGCTCTCTTTCAACTCTGCTACTTGGATTCCATTACTCCCTCTTAATAAGCTTTTCAAAATTGGCTTGTATTTTTTAAAATTTAAAAGTTTAATATAACCTCATATATTAACTAATTTCCAAATTTAACGTTTAAATTTATGTCTTTTATAGTACTTTTAAATTTTAAAAGCTATTTTACCAAACGTAATTGTTGTTACTTGTGTTTATTAAAAATAATTTTTAATTTGATTTACCAAACATAAATGCTACACTTTTTAAAAAGTAGAAGTTTTATCAAGGGTTAAGTACGATTTTGGTCTCTAAGGTAGGGGCTGAAAATTTATTTCGTCCCTGACCTTTTTTTCGCTACAAAATAGTTCAAAAGGTTTAACTTAGTTTTAAATCGTCCTTCGGATTAAAATACCATTCCCCTTTCCCTTCTTCTTCAAAATCAACCCGAATTTCCTTCCCCTTTCCCTCCTTCCCCAAAATCTACCAGAAATAAAGCAGAAGCAACAGTAATAATGAAACAACAACAACAACTAGAAGCAGAAGAACAACAACAACACCAGCAGCAACAATAATAAAATCAAAAACAAAATCAATGATATCAGAAGCATAAACAGAAGCAGAAACACAAAGAAATGCCAAATGTAATCAGAAGCAAAATCAATGTAATCAGAAACATAAACAGAAGAAAAATCGAATGACTATTTGGTGATACACGGTAGCAAGAGCAGCTCTAATGAAATGTCCAACCCATAAAATCCACTACAATGAAGAAAAGGACATATGAAATTCAGAAAGAAATGAGTGAGAAAAAAAAGCCAAAGACAAAAAAGACATACTTGATCATTCCATGCATGGTCTCTGTTGAAGATTATGGCAACACCAAGACTCCTAGCTGGGTTAATCCTAGTTCCAGTGATAGGAATGGTTGTCAAGTAGACCAAGAAGATAGCAAATCTGATTGAAAACAGCGGCGACCGGCGAGGAGCAGCAATGACCGGCGACCAAGCGAGAAGGAGAAGTAGAAACAGCGAGTAGCGAGTAGCACACGACGTCCACCCTCCCGGATCTGCTAGCGTCGACATCGAGGAGCAGCGACGACGGATTCCCTTCCCCTTTCCCACCTTCCCTTTTCCCTCTTCTTCCATTAAAAACCCACCTCTCCTAGCATGATTAACCCTATTTTTTTAATTAGGGGTAATTTGGTAATAAAAATTAAAATTTTAGTAAAAATGACGATTTTAAACTAAGTTAAATCTTTGGAAACATTTTATAGTGAAAAAAAGGCTGGAGAAAAAATAAATTTTTAACCCATGCCTTAGAGACCAAAATCGTACTTAACCCTTTTACCAAATTAAGCTTTCATATATCTTTCACTTAAAGATGTTAATTAAAGACTTAATATTTTATTTTTTTAATAAATATTTTTCACCAATAATGTTAACGATGCACATAATTCATTATTTATTTTTTCTATCAACCCTTATTATTTATCTATTGTTAATTTCTAAGTTATTCTTAATAAGTCCTGCTCATGAAACCATCCATACTACTATCTTATATCATAATTTAGTTAACAAAAATGATAAGATTAGTTTTTTTTTCTAAGATTTATCATTAATTAATTTATTAAAAAAGATTTTAATAAATTTATTTCTTTAATTAATGAATATTAGATAAAATTAATTTATTGTCAAATTCTATATTATTCTTAAAAATTTAGCACAATAAATTTAATACTCATACTTTAATATGTAAGCTCATTTTTTATAAAAGAATAGAAATCTTACAACAAAATCATCAGTCTAACTTGCCCAATGATACAATTTTAAATATATCTACTCAAATTAGCTTGACGCTAATTTGGACAAAAAAGACATTTTCAAATCAATTAAACTGTCCAAAAAATGTAACGGTTGCATGCCTACCATATAATTTTTTTTGTGAATGTCCACAAAATTTTCTTTTCTTAAATCTAGATCATTTGTATTTTTCTATATTAAATCTGGTTGGTTACAAACAATAAAATAGTCATATTCTAAAAAGTACACTGAAATAGATAAAAAGCTTCCTATATAATTATATCTAAGAGAAATATTATAGCATCAATAAAATTATTTATTATTTTTTATTACTAATTATTCAATAATATTTAAAAATATTAACTAAAAATAATAAATTTTGCTAGTGTATAAATTTTTTCTCTATATCTAATCTGGTTTCAAATAATCTTCATGAACCTTATTCTTTTATATATAGCTAGCTAGCTTCTATAGCTACTTGCTACTGTGGCTAGTTACATTAGTTTAATTCAATTATTAAGTGATGTAATTATATGCTTCCACCAATTGTTAGTTGTTTCTCTCTCTTTCAAAAATATTTTAACATATATTTTATATTGGTAATTTTTTATATGTAGATCTAAAAATATTTAGTAGTAGAGACAAAAATATAATAAAATTTAGGTATAGATATTTTTTTTATTTTTGTTCATATCCTAACCCAAAACATAGAGTCAATCTCAACAAGAACAAAAAGGCCCACCCAAAAAAGGATGGCCTCTACCATTTACCCAACCTCTTTAAAGAGGTCGGACATGGCGACAAAAACCAGCGTTACTAACCAACTTGGGTTGGTCGAGTGGTCAGCTCACTCATCCGCTTAAGCAAGTGTCGAGGTTTCGAATCCCGCATTGTGCATGCAACAACCTATTGGCCAGCGGTAGACCCTTAAATGAAGCTCAGATCCGCGACGGATTAGTCCTTGACCTGTCGGGTTTGGGGGATACCATGGGCAACAACAAAAAAAAAACCGCGTTACTTATCCAAATACGTAACTGTCTCCCCAAATCTCTCCTACTATCTCTATCTCTCCTGAAAGATAGATCCCAACAAACTCCTAAAGATAAAAGAAACGGTTATCTATCAATTAAAGGTGGAACTACTTTAAAAAAGGTGGTCATCAAACTCTACTATAAATACACTGACACCCCTTCAAGTATACACACGTTCTATTCTACTAAAATCCTGCCTAAAACCCTTGTTAACTTAAGTATCGAAGTCTCTTGTGTAAGGTCCCACATCGGTTGGGGAGGGGAACGAAGCATGCCTTATAAAGGTGTGGATACCTCTCGCTAGCATGACGCGTTTTGACGAGTGAGTGTGGGGGGCATCGGCTATCATCCCTATCGTCAAAGGCAAAACCGTGAGGTCTTGTGTGCCAAAGCGGACAATATCGTACTAGCGGGTGGTCTGGGCTGTTACATCTTGCAGGTACCATTCCTCACCTCTTCACGAGGAACTCGGACGGCAAACACCTCGTCGCAAGAATAAGTCGGACGCTATCTCATAAGGAGTATTGACCTCACGTTCAGACTCAAATCAACGTTTCAGGTAATTCTCGGAACAACTTCATTCCCAGGATAAATAACAAGTTAAGAATTAATTTGAGTTCTATTTAGGATTTGCAATTGATCAATGAGTTGTTACACATTCAAGACGAAATTTAAATTTTCGACGCTTACTTAAGCGGACAACTAAGCTAATCACTCGACTTACTTAAATTTGTTAGAAATATTTAAAATTTTAAATTAAAACTATTTATACATATTGATAAAAACTAAAAATGTACATATAATTATTTATTATAATATTTAAAATAATGAAAAGATAATTTCACACA
>NC_029792.2:21385266-21407568 GCF_000816755.2 Arachis ipaensis
GTTTTCTTTGTTTTGATCTAAAAATTCTAAGTTTGGTATCATTTTATTGTTTTTCTCTTTCCTCATTAAATTAAAAAATATCTTTTCTCTTTATTTAATTGAATTTTCGAATTTTACTTTTAAAAATTCAGATTTTTATTTTATCTCATCTCAGTTTTAAAATTTCAAAATTCAAATCTTTTTAAAAAAAATCATATCTTTTTCAAAATCTTTATCTTATACTGTTTACTTTTTCAAAATTCAAAATTTAAAATTCAAAATTCAAATTTAAAATTTAAATTTCAAAACTTTTTAATTTAAATTCCTTATCTTCTCTTACCTAACTTATCTTATCTTTTCTAATCTCAAATCTTTTTCAAATCAAATCTTTTTCAAATCTTTTCTTTTATTTATTTTCTTACAAGTATCTTTAATTTTAAGACATATCTTTTTCAAAACTTCCTAACCAATTTCTCTCTCTTCATTTTTCGAAAATCCTCACCCACATCTTTTTCAAATCTTTTTAATTAATTAATTAATTTAGTTTTCAATTTTCTTTTATTTCTTTTTCTTCTAATTTTCGAACTTATATTCAAATTTTTATTTATTTTATTTTATTTTCTTTTAATTTCGGTTTTTTAAAAAAAAAGAGAGAAAATTTTCATTTTACAATCCACATCACTTTCCTTTCTCCATCATGGACCTAAGTGGAAATGAATAGTCCAGAAAGACTCTGGGGTCATATGCTAACCCCACTACTGCTTCATATAGGAGTAGTATCTGTATACCCCCTTATCAGAGCCAACCAATTTGAGCTAAACCCTCAGCTCATTATCATGGTGCAGTAAAATTGCCAGTATTCCGGTCTTCCTCAGGAAGAACCTATTGAGTTTCTGGCACAGTTCTTACAAATTGCTGACACAGTACGTGATAAGTGTAAGACCCAAAATCTTTGAAAAGTCTTATTATGGTCAAGTCTCAAATCATATGGTTATTTATAACCTTAATTTCAGAAATCATTTTATTAAAGATAATTAAGGCAAGTTTTGATTTATTGAATTTGAGATGAGTTATGATCATTATCCAATTTTACAATTATTGAATTATTTTCTATATTCAAAATTATAAAGTTGGTAGTTGTGGAATAATAAGGATTTTTATATGATTTGGACTAAATAATTAATATTTTAAAATATTGATACTACTGTTTTGGGAAAATAAAGGATTTAACTATAATATTCCTAATTTTGAGATTTGGGCATTTTATTGAAAATAATTTGTAAAATTATTGAGCAAATAGTATTTTTCTATATACAATTAGTGTTGGATTTAAATTGGGTTTCAATTACTATATTTTTCCCAATTTTATTTGAAATTACTAAAATACCCCTAACCCTAACTTTTGAAGATGAAACCCTAATCCTTCCCAAGCCTAGCAGCCGAAACCCTTTTCCCCCAAAGCAACAGCACACACAGTTCCCTTTTTCCCTTTCCATGAAAGAAAAGAACGAAAGCAGAAAGAGAGAGGGAGGCTGAGTCGCGGCAGAGGAGAGTGAGGAAGCCACCGCTCAACTGGTCACCACCGTTCATCCTCACCACCGCCAGCTGCGTTGTCACCACGCCTCGCCGTCGAACCATCCCGCTGCTACCGCCGTCACGGAGAAGAGGCATCGAAGAGGGGCAGAAATCGCGTCTTGTCGTCGCCGTCCATGGGGCCTCGAGCCGCGTCGCTGTCACCGGGAAGAGGGGGGAAGACGCGAGCTGGAGGAGCTGCGTCCAGTCGCCGCTGTCACGCCACTGACCACCGCCGTTCCGCCATGCCGAGGGTCCCTTTTCAGCTAGATCTGCCGCCGTCAAGCATGAAGGGAGGAGGAAATGGCATCGCGAGTTGGGGCTGATCCTTTTACAGCTGTTGGATCTGACCGGAGAGGGAGGTGGTGACGGTGGTGGGTGTTGGTGCTGGGTTAGCGCCGCCACTGCTGCTGGCCGTTTCGAACTGCTCCGCCGTCTCTGCCACTGAAGAATGCAGCTTAGTCGCCGGAAAACCACTGCCGATAAGGGTCCTTGCATTTAGTCTTCATTCCTTTTCATTCCTGGGTTTTATCGCCATGACGTTGTTGTGCAGTCGTGGTTGTCGGAGTCTTTCATCGCCGCTGCCGCTTGAGGTGGCTGACGGAGTCGCTGCCGGGTTGATATGGAGCTGCGACTGTTTCGTTTCGCTAGCTCAGTAAGTAAATTATGTTTCGAAAAGCCTCGTGTTAGTATTCGGTTGTGTTTGGTTAATGAATGAGAGTTTCGATAACGTGGGGTCGAGTCCTGATTATTGTATGTTGCGATTAGTGTTGCTATGGTTATTGCGAACGTGACTGGGAGCTGAGGTTTTGGTTGCCGTCAGTTCGGGTCGAGGCGAAAAGGACTCTGTGACGCGTTTGGGCTATGGTTTTGCATTTTGAGGTAGGGGCACTTTTTGAAATCTATATTTTATATATTGGAATTATTACATATGGATACTATTGTGGGAAAATGTGTATTTGGTGATTGTATCAATCCTATGTATTGTTCGGTTGTTTTGTATGATTATGGACGTTTGTTTGGTTGGACTGTTGTGTGGTTTTGTGAAACGAAATGCTTTTGAAGTTGATTCTTTTAAAGCTTTGAGATTGAGTTTAATCCTTTGGAAATTGATTTGAGTTGAATGGATTTTCTTGAGAATGTGAAAAATAGAATACACTCTTGAATTCAGCCTGGCTTGCTTTAAATGATCTGGTTTTTGATACATGGTTGTTACTGAACCGTTTCCTTGAAACTTTAGGAATGTGTTTATTCGGCTGATAATGATTTGATTTTGAAACGGTTTTCTTGAAATATGGTATTGAGATTGACTGTTGGATTTTGGCCTGCCTTTGAATTGATTTTGGATTTTGGGTTGTTGGAAAAGGATTGTGGAATGGTTTTGTTGGGACCCGAACCGGGTGCCAAAGTCCAAGTTTTAGGGGAGGTGCTGCCGAAATTTCTATAAAATCCGAGTCTTTATTGAAATGTTGTCTGGCAAATGATGAGTTAAAGACTTCTACTATTTTATTTGAATTATCAAGAAAAGAATGATTCATGCTTTCGAAATGAGTTAGTAAAGAGGAAATTGTGATTTAGTCTTGCTTTTTAAGAAAGGCATTGTATCTCTTTCAGGAGACAGTTATTTAGATGAAACTTGTGTTTTAAAGGTGTTTAGATGTGAAAAGGGTTTATGACTTTGAATTTGACTTGGGGGTTTCAATTAAAGAAGTTTTAATGATTTTGAAAGGACCTGAATGTCTATTGACAAGTTTCATTTTGAAATGTTTTGAGAAAGGTTTTAAGTACTCTTTGAATTCTGAATTCTTGCAAGACTAAGGCAATTTTGAACAGTTGAAACGCTTTAGAATTTATCATGGGGATTCAAGTTGGTTTTGCCTAAGTAAAGGAAATGGCTTTGAAAGAAGTAAATGATTACATGACTCGGTTTGGCTTAGATCCTATTTTACTACTCAAATCGGAAAGCCAAGGTTTTAATGATTTTAAATAAATTTGGTGAAATGAGTTATGTTATTCTCCCCTAAAGACTTGGGACTCTGCCGAGAAACTTTGTTATAAAATCCCATTGTTGGATGGATGATTTTGAATGTTTCAAAATGAATCTTTAACTTTCCATAGTTATGGAAGTTTTGAAAAGAGGATGCCGAGAGTGGCATGGTTTTAAAAGGGGAATTTACCTTGAGTAAAAGTGGCTTATGAGCCTGAGATGATTTGAGAAATGAGATCTTTAAAGCCAAGGCTGAAAAGAGTTGAAACTTGATTTCAAAGTGAAATGATTTGGGAAAAAGTGATTTATGGCTTAAATGCCGATTTTGTGAATTGATGATGTTGAATGTGGAAGTGTTGTTTCGTTGTGAGCCGGAATGGCTGTGTATGATTATACATATTGGTTGGTTCTGGATTGAACCGTGAGCTGGAATGGCTGTGTATGATATGAATATTGGCTGGTTCTGGACTGAACCGTGAGTCGGATGGCTGAGATGGATGTTGATCCATGGATGAGATTGAATGCATGTTTATGCTGAATCATTGATAAATGTGAATGTTGCACTTCCACTATTAGAGATAAGAGTTTCCCTGGGAAAAAGCAGTGGCTAGCCACCACGTGCTCCAGGTTGAGACTCGAAGCTCTTTTGACCCTATGTTGTAAGTGTGGCCGGGCACTGTGAAAGTCCCGGATGAGCTCGCCCCCGTAAATATTCACCAATGAAGGTGATGGATATGGATCATGATTATGAACAAGTTTATGATGTGTATAACTCGAGTTGGGGATGCGCGACAGAGGGACAGTCCAATGGCTAGCTACCAGGACTTGTTGGGTTGGCTCTATAACCGACAGATGATATCATCAGCCACTAGGGACAGGCATGCATCATATGCATCTATGTGACATTATTTGGGTGTGCATATTATACTTGGTTTGCCTATGTGAATAATTGCTAATTGTTCTACTTGCAATAACTATTTGTTTGTGCTTGCATCTTTCTATTTGTGTTTGCTACTGGGACTCTGTTGGACTGTGGTGATTGGTTGATGGTTGGATTGTTTGGGCCTAGAGCCGTGGTTGAAACGAGATGAACCGATGGTTGAGTTCGGTTTTATGTTTCTGGTTTGGAATAAAATATAAAAGGCTATTTTGTTTCAGCATAGATAAACCGTTTTGAAAGGCTTTTGAGTTTTTGAGAATTGAATGGTTCCTCTTTCAGAAAAGATTTCTGACTTTATTTTTATTGTAAACCGTTGTTTTTGAAAAGAGGCATAAGACGGTTATTAATCACTGGTATGGTTTATCTTCACGTATCCTATTACAGTAATTCCTAAAAACCCTCTACTGAGAATCCTTTCGAGGATGATGTTCTCACCCCCCTACATTTTTCCCCTTTCAGGATATGGGCGCAGAAGTCACAAAGAGTTTATTTATTCGTCGTAATATCTGAGCTATCAGAGTCACGCAACCGAAAGCATGAGTTTTGGTAGTTATGGTGTTACGTTATGGTATCAGAGCAGTCCTTCCTGTAGAGCCTGAGGAATGGACCAACTATGCTTCAGTTGCATACTCTGAGTATTTGTCATGTAATAGGTCTTGTCGAATGACGAGAATTAGAGCTTTATGCACATGACGATCTATTGATTGACGCCGTTAGTCTTGCATTGCATAATACTTGGTATTAAGTTTGGCCGGCTTAATACTAGTGAATTATGTATATGAGAGTACTGATGGGTTATCATAGATGATATACGAGTTTTGAGTAAGGCGAATCGCAGGTTTTGGGAATGTTAGAAACTATTTCTCGAGGCTATTCAGTTGTGTCTTGAATTCTGTTCGAATCGATCTGTTCTTTCATATCCTAACATGAAGTTCTTGTTTGCTAATCCTCTTGAGAAGTAGTTTGATTTTCCAACTCTATTCATCTATTCATATACATTCTTGTTTGATCTTAAGTGCATATGCTTGTTTGAAATCCTTGTTGTATCTATCTTTCTCTGTTTGAGTTCCTCTTGATTAATGTATCCTTTGATATGGCTTTGAACTTGTCCTAATGCACTATGCATTTTACTCTGGATTCCGACTCCACTCTTAGAGGAATTGTTGATTCAGTTTTTTCTCTTATTTAACAGTGATCACAGCCAATTTTGAGATTTTATAAAAATTGCTGTTGATTAGATACATACTTATCTATATATGAACTTTGAAGATTTCTTATACAGTTTAACAACTATTTATTTTGAATACCTCGTCTGTGCTTTTACTAGTTTACGGAACTACACTTGTTTTTAACTACAATTTGACTTTCTAGTAATTTTACTATGGTTCCAATGCACATCTTCATTTGATTATGTATTTGGGTATTTTTCAAAATTCCGGAAAGAAAGAATTTTTCGCTTTTACTTAGGTTGAGTTTCGTTTGGTAAACTTCACTTAATTCATTTTGATTTGAGTTTGATTTAGTATACTACATGGTTTATGCCATTGTTGTTCTTTTGAAAGTGTTGGACTCATAGCTTTCTTCCTATGAACGGACTAAATTCTCTATTAAATCTTCCATATCTATGAATGTCATACTTGACTTTGTTTTTAACTAATTTTTCACATTTTGTGAACATTTCCATTGATCTTGGTTTTTCCTCTCTTGTGAATCTCACTCTTATGTGAGTCAGCTTGATTTGTTTCAATTTCGTGCATCGTCTATCCTCTCATTATCTCTACAAGAGTTTTTAGTCAAAAATTTATCCTTGAGAAATTACTAATGGTTGAGTTGTCTTTTTCTATGACTTTTGTATTCTTTTGAATCAATTGAAAGCTTGTTTAATGTCTCATGCCTAGTGGATCTTGTTTGAGCTATCTTGGTTTAAGATCCTTTCTTGCATGACTTGACTTCTTTTTAGTACATCTTAAACTTTTTGAATGTTCTTCTGAGATGGTGATTTCAAGAACACTTTTGGAGTCTTGTTTTGAACCTTTTAAAGAAGTTTTGAATTCTCTTTAAAGAAATATTAAACGGAATTTATTTTCTGTTGCTTGATTGAGATTGAAACCATTGTTCAATTTTGACGAAGTTAATTTAAAGTTGGCATGCGCTATTTTAAATGAGGTTTTGGAAAGCTTCCTTGTTTAGTGGAAATCGGTTCGTTTATAATGCACCACTTATTTCCTTTACCAAATTGTAAGCAAATTTTACTTCGGAGTTTCTTTTCTAAAAAGAGTTTAACTTCCTCTTTCGTCCTTGCTATAAATGCTATACACGCTTGTTTGAATATGAACTTTGAGGATTTTTGAACAAGCATTTGATTACTTCCGAGTTTTTATAAACTGCTTTTGGATAGGTTGTGTACCTAACTGTCCTTCTAAAATATTTGGGGAAATATTTTAGCTCTTGGCCAAGCTTGTGTGCATTTTGTTTAAAAAAAAAGCTCTACATGATCTACTTCAACATGAAATTGAATAGAGCAAGGCCATGTTTATGTTTTGTTAATCTCTTGAAGGATGTTTGTTGTTTACCTTCTCTTTCAGACTACGAAGTGATTTTTGCAAGTTTTCGACTCTTTCATGAACAATGTATTCGAAAGTATTTTTAATCATGCTCTTGAGTTCTGTGAGCTTTGTCTTGGGTTTGAGATATTTTTTTCTGTAACCCTCCCACTTCTTCGACTCAACTTGAATTTGTTTCGAACTAAGGTGCTGATTTTCTCCTTATTGATCCTATTGGATTTCTTTGATTCAAGGGTTATCTTTGAAGTTGTCAATTGATTTATTTCTAGCAAACTTCATTTCTTGAGCATCCTTGTTTATCTAGAATTGGATACATTCTCTTAAATCTATGAGTATTACCCTTGACAATTGTCTCTCCGTTCTAAATCCGGTATCCTTATGAGTAGACTCGAGAATTGTTTTGATATCACGTGCGACTTGTAGACGTAGTAACGCGATGCTTTAGTTCTTTAAGACGTGATATGTGTACATAGAAGTTGAAGCGGTAGGTGTACGACATCATGAGTTGTGGGCGTTTCGTTTCTTGCAAATGAGCTGCGGGTGTTAGGCTCATGATCGGCTATGAGGTTGTAAGGTGATTTGTGGAGTTGGGAAGTTGAAGTTCTGAAGTGGGAACAAGAATTGTCGGCGAATGTTATAGCCTTTGTTTTAATACCAACCTGTTTTGGTAGCCTTTATGTCACATTGATTACCGCCTCGTTTTGTGAACGCCTATCTTGATTTGCACCCTATTTTGTTACCTCAAGTTTTGTAAAGTCTTGAGATTATGTGACCTTTTGCATCGAGCCTAGCTGGTATCCTCTGCTTTACACTATACCTTGTCCCTATATTTAAATCTTATGGATATTCGGTATTTGAGCATTATACATATATGCTAAGACTTTGTACTTTTCTAAAAATATTTGAGACAACTAAGGTTATGTATTATATTATGTATTACTTTAATTTTCGAGGACGAAAATTTTTATAAGGTAGGTAGAATGTAAGACCCAAAACCTTTGAAAAGTCTTATTATGGTCAAGTCTCAAATCATATGGTTATTTATAACCTTAATTTCAGAAATCATTTTATTAAAGATAATTAAGGCAAGTTTTGATTTATTGAATTTGAGATGAGTTATGATCATTATCCAATTTTACAATTATTGAATTATTTTCTATATTCAAAATTATAAAGTTGGTAGTTGTGGAATAATAAGGATTTTTATATGATTTGGACTAAATAATTAATATTTTAAAATATTGATACTACTGTTTTGGGAAAATAAAGGATTTAACTATAATATTCCTAATTTTGAGATTTGGGCATTTTATTGAAAATAATTTGTAAAATTGTTGAGCAAATAGTATTTTTCTATATACAATTAGTGTTGGATTCAAATTGGGTTTCAGTTACTATATTTTTTCCAATTTCATTTGAAATTACTAAAATGCCCCTAACCCTAACTTTTGAAGATGAAACCCTAATCCTTCCCAAGCTTAGCAGCCAAAACCCTTTTCCCCCAAAGCAACAGCACACACAGTTCCCTTTTTCCCTTTCGATGAAAGAAAAGAACGAAAGCAGAAAGAGAGAGGGAGGCTGAGTCGCGGCAGAGGAGAGTGAGGAAGCCACCGCTCAACTGGTCACCGCCGTTCATCCTCACCACCGCCAGCTGCATTGTCACCACGCCTCGCCGTCGAACCATCCCGCTGCTACCGCCGTCACGGAGAAGAGGCGTCGAAGAGGGGCAGAAATTGCGTCTCGTCGTCGCCGTCCATGGGGCCTCGAGCCGCGTCGCTGTCACAGGGAAGAGGGGGGAAGACGCGAGCTGGAGGAGCTACGTCCAGTCGCCGCAGCACGCCACTGACCACCGCCGTTCTGCCGTGCCGAGGGTCCCTTTTCAGCTAGATCTGCCGCCGTCAAGCATGAAAGGAGGAGGAAATGGCATCGCGAGTTGGGGCTGATCCTTTTACAGCCGTTGGATCTGACCGGAAAGGGAGGTGGTGACGGTGGTGGGTGTTAGTGCTGGGTTAGCGCCGCCACTGCTGCTGGCCGTTTCGAACTGCTCTGCCATCTCTGCCGCTGGAGAATGCAGCTTAGTCGCCGGAAAACCACTGCCGGTAAGGGTCCTTGCATTTAGTCTTCATTCCTTTCTATTCCTGGGTTTTATCGCCATGATGTTGTTGTGCAGTCGCGGTTGTCGGAGTCTTTCATCGCCGCTGCCGCTTGAGGTGGCTAACAGAGTCGCTGCCGGGTTGATATGGAGCTGCGACTGTTTCGTTTCGCTAGCTCAGTAAGTAAATTATGTTTCGAAAAGCCTCGTGTTAGTATTCGGTTGTGTTTGGTTAATGAATGAGAGTTTTGATAACGTGGGGTCGAGTCCTGATTATTGTATATTGCGATTAGTGTTGCTATGGTTATTGCGAACGTGACTGGGAGCTGAGGTTTTGGTTGCCGTCAGTTCGGGTCGAGGCGAAAAGGACTCTGTGACGCGTTTGGGCTATGGTTTTGCGTTTTGAGGTAGGGGCACTTTTTGAAATCTATATTTTATATATTGGAATTATTACATATGGATACTGTTGTGGGAAAATGTGTATTTGGTGATTGTATCAATCCTATGTATTGTTCGGTTGTTTTGTATGATTATGGACGTTTGTTTGACTGGACTGTTGTGTGGTTTTGTGAAACGAAATGCTTTTGAAGTTGATTCTTTTAAAGCTTTGAGATTGAGTTTAATCCGTTGGAAATTGATTTGAGTTGAATGGATTTTCTTGAGAATGTGAAAAATAGAATACACTCTTGAATTCAGCCTGGCTTGCTTTAAATGATCTGTTTTTTGATACATGGTTGTTACTGAACCGTTTCCTTGAAACTTTAGGAATGTGTTTATTCGGCTGATAATGATTTGATTTTGAAACGGTTTTCTTGAAATATGGTATTGAGATTGACTGTTGGATTTTGGCCTGCCTTTGAATTGATTTTGGATTTTGGGTTGTTGGAAAAGGATTGTGGAATGGTTTTGTTGGGACCCGAACCGGGTGGCAAAGTCCAAGTTTTAGGGGAGGGGCTGCCGAAATTTCTATAAAATCCGAGTTATCAAGAAAAGGATGATTCATGCTTTCGAAATGAGTTAGTAAAGAGGAAATTGTGATTTAGTCTTGCTTTTTAAGAAAGGCATTGTATCTCTTTTAGGAGACAGTTATTTAGATGAAACTTGTGTTTTAAAGGTGTTTGGATGTGAAAAGGGTTTATGACTTTGAATTTGACTTGGGGGTTTCAATTAAAGAAGTTTTAATGATTTTGAAAGGACCTGAATGTCTATTGACAAGTTTCATTTTGAAATATTTTGAGAAAGGTTTTAAGTACTCTTTGAACTCTGAATTCTTGCAAGACTAAGGCAATTTTGAATAGTTGAAACGCTTTAGAATTTATCATGGGGGTTGAAGTTAGTTTTGCCTAAGTAAAGGAAATGGCTTTGAAAGAAGTAAATGATTACATGACTCAGTTTGGCTTAGATCCTATTTTACTACTCAAATCGGAAAGCCAAGGTTTTAATGATTTTAAATAAATTTGGCAAAATGAGTTATGTTATTCTCCCCTAAAGACTTGGGACTCTGCCGAGAAACTTTGTTATAAAATCCCATTGTTGGATGGATGATTTTGAATGTTTCAAAATGAATCTTTAACTTTCCATGGTTATGGAAGTTTTGAAAAGAGGATGCCGAGAGTGGCATGGTTTTAAAAGGGGAATTTACCTTGAGTAAAGGTGGCTTATGAGCCTGAGATGATTTGAGAAATGAGATCTTTAAAGCCAAGGCTGAAAAGAGTTGAAACTTGATTTCAAAGTGAAATGATTTGGGAAAAAGTGATTTATGGCTTAAATGCCGATTTTGTGAGTTGATGATGTTGAATGTGGAAGTGCTGTTTCGTTGTGAGCCGGAATGGCTGTGTATGATTATACATATTGGTTGATTCTGGATTGAACCATGAGCCGGAATGGTTGTGTATGATATGAATATTGGCTGGTTCTGGACTGAACCGTGAGCCGGATGGCTGAGATGGATGTTGATCCATGGATGAGATTGAATGCATGTTTATGCTGAATCATTGATAAATGTGAATGTTGCACTTCCACTATCGAAGATAAGAGTTTCCCTGGGAGAAAGCAGTGGCTAGCCACCACGTGCTCCAGGTTGAGACTCGAAGCTCTTTTGACCCTATGTCGTAAGTGTGGCTGGGCACTGTGAAAGTCCCAGATGAGCTCGCCCCCGTAAATATTCACCAGTGAAGGTGATGGATATGGATCATGATTATGATCAAGTTTATGATGAGTATAACTCGAGTTGGGGATGCGCGACAGAGGGACAGTCAAATGGCTAGCTACCAGGACTTGTCGGGTTGGCTCTATAACCGACAGATGATATCATCAGCCACTAGGGATAGGCATGCATCATATGCATCTATGTGACATTGTTTGGGTGTGCATATTATACTTGGTTTGCCTATGTGAATAATTGCTAATTGTTCTACTTGCAATAACTGTTTGTTTGTGCTTGAATCTTCTTATTTGTGTTTGCTACTGGGACTCTGTTGGACTGTGGTGATTGGTTGATGGTTGGATTGTTTGGGCCTAGGGCCGTGGTTGAAATGAGATGAACCGATGGTTGAGTTCGGTTTTATGTTTCTGGTTTGGAATAAAATATAAAAGGCTATTTTGTTTCAGCATAGATAAACCGTTTTGAAAGGCTTTTGAGTTTTTGAGAATTGAATGGTTCCTCTTTCAGAAAAGATTTCTGACTTTATTTTTATTGTAAACCGTTATTTTTGAAAAGAGGCATAAGACGGTTATTAATCACTGGTACGGTTTATCTTCACGTATCCTATTACAGTAATTCCTAAAAACCCTCTACTGAGAACCCTTTCGAGGATGATGTTCTCACCCCCCTACATTTTCCCCTTTCAGGATATGGGAACAGAAGTCACAAAGAGTTTATTTAGTTATTGATATGCTCTGTATTGCTTTAGATTATTATTTGTTTGTACCCTCGCCTTTATCTTGATATATTCTGTAAGAGGGATATGAATTGTATTGGAAAATGCTTGTAATGTTATATATATATATATATGGATGTACTCTTTATGAGTTTTTGTAAGTTGTATGGTATCTATGGATGTACGTTACCGAACGAAAGTATTTTTGGGAGCGGTTTAAGGTTTAAGGTTTAAACAGGCTCATATTTTAGTATTAAATAGTATAAGTGTCGTCGTAATATCCGAGCTATCAGAGTCGCGCAGCCGGAAGTGTGAGTTTTGGTAGTTAGGGTGTTACAATAAGGAAGTGGATCAGGATGTCTACAGATTATTACTGTTTCTATTTGCTGTAAAAGATCAAGCTAAGAGGTGGTTAAATAACCAACCCGCAGCAAGCATAAAAACGTGGAAACAATTATCAGACAAATTCCTGAATCAATATTTCCCTCTAAAAAGGATGACACAGCTAAGGCTGGACATCCAAGGCTTTAAACAAGAGGATAATGAATCTCTTTATAATGCCTGGGAGAGGTATAGAGGGATGCTAAGGAAATGCCCCTCTGAAATGTTTTCAGAATGGGTGCAGTTAGACATCTTTACTATGGGCTTACAGAAAAAGCCCAGATGTCTCTAGACCACTCAGCTGGTGGATCTATACACATGAGGAAGACAATTGAAGAGGCTCAAGAGCTTATTGATACAGTTGCTAGAAATCAGCACATGTACTTAAGTAGTGTGTCCTCCAAGAAAGAAGAGGCTAAAGCAGTATCCACTGAACTTAGTCCTCCAGAACAAGTTGCTAAACTCAATCAGCAATTTCTTTTTATAACAAAATAGTTAGCAGAATTTAAAGAGATGCTACAAGACACTGAAAAGGCTAACAAGAATATGGAAGCACAATTGAATCAGACAAGACAACAGTTATCTAAATAGATAACAGAAGAGTGCCAAGCTGTTCATTTAAGGAGTGGGAAGACATTGAATGTTTCAACTCAAGGCAGCAGAAAGCCAAGAAAGGAACAACTGAGAGAGGATGACCAAACCACTTCCCAAAATCCCTCTGAGGACAGTAAGAGCCCAGAGAGGAAGGATTCTGGCGTTCAAACGCCAGAAAAGGGTGGCAATCTGGCGTTAAACGCCCATACAGCACCCAATTCTAGCGTTCAAACGCCAATGGGGATCAGACACCTGCAAGTGTGGATAACAACCCCCTTAGGTAGGCCTCTCCAACCACTTCTGTAGGAAGTAAACCTGCAGCAACTAAGGTTGAAGAATATAAAGCCAAGATGCCTTATCCTCAGAAACTTCACCAAGCAAAACAGGATAAACAATTTTTTCTCTTTGCAGACTATCTCAGGACTCTTGAAATAAAGATTTCATTTGCAGAGGCACTTGAGCAAATACCCTCTTATGCTAAGTTCATAAAAGATATCTTAAGTCATAAGAAGGATTGGAGAGAAACTGAAAAAGTTTTCCTCACTGAAGAATGCAGTGCAGTCATTTTGAAAAGCTTACCAGAGAAGCTTAAAGATCCCGGAAGCTTTATGATACCATGCACATTAGAGGATGATTGTACTAAGACAGCTCTATGTGATCTTGGGGCAAGTATCGACCTAATACCTGCATCCACTATCAAAAAGCTTGGTTAGACTGATGAAGTTAAACCAACCCGGATATGCCTCCAACTTGCTGATGGCTCCATTAAAATCCTATCAGGTGTAATTGAGGACGTGATTGTCAAGGTTGGGCCATTTGCCTTGCCTACTAACTTTGTAGTGCTGGAAATAGAGGAGCACAAGAGTGCAACTCTCATTCTAGGAAGACCTTTCCTAGCAACTAGACGAACCCTCATTGACGTCCAAAAAGGGGAGATAACCCTGAGAGTCAATGAGGATGAGTTTAAGTTGAATATTGTCAAAGCTATGCAGCATCCAGACACATCAAAAGACTGCCTGAGCGCTGATATTATTGACTCCCTGGTAGAAGAGGTCAATATGACTGAGAGTCTCGAATCAGAGCTAGAGGACATTTTTAAAGATGTTCAGCCTGATATGGAGGAACCAGAGAAAACAGAAGAACCTCTGAAAACTCCTCAGGAAGAGGAGAAGCCTCCTAAACCCGAGCTCAAACCACTACCACCATCCCTAAAATATGCATTTCTGGGAAAAGATGACACTTTTTCCATTATCATAAGCTCTGCTTTAGAGCCACAGGAAGAGAAAGCACTAATTCAGGTGCTAAGGACACATAAGACATCTCTTGGGTGGTCCATAAGTGATCTTAAGAGCATTAGCCCAGCCAGATGCATGCACAAGATCCTATTGAAGGATGATGCTAAGCCAGTGGTTCAACCACAGAGACAGCTGAATCCAGCCATGAAGGAGGTGGTGCAGAAAGAGGTCACTAAGTTACTAGAGGCTGGAATTATTTATCCTATTTCTGATAGCCCCTGGGTGAGCCCTGTCCAAGTTGTCCCCAAGAAGGGAGGCATGACAGTGGTACATAATGAAAAGAATGAACTGGTTCCTACAAGAACAGTTACATGGTGGCGTATGTGTATTGACTACAGAATGCTCAATACAGCCACCAGGAAGGATCATTTTCCTTTACCATTGATGAGAGGAACTTTTGCGTGGTCTAGAAATTTGCGGATAAATCCTCGTTGCAAGTATAGTTTCTAAACCTTCAAAAGTCCTTTCATACAAACGTTTTGGTTGTCACAAGAAACAAACCCCTTTTAAAATTGATAACCGAGTATTTAAATCTCGGGTCGTCTTCTCAAGGAATTGCAGGGAGGTATGTTCTTATTATTGGTTATGAGTTTGTAAATTGGGGTTTTGGAAGTAAGGAGGGAATATGTTATATGACAAGTAAAATAAAATAATAATAATAAAATCTCTTGGCAAGGTATAAGAATTGGAATTCCTATCCTAGTTATCCTTATCAAGTGTAAAGAGAGTTGGGTTTTAATCCCACTTGGTCAGCCTTTATTAAACAAAGGAAGGTTAAGTGGACTAATTAGCTTGATTCTCAAGTCCTAGTCAACTCCTGTGGAGAGACTAGTGTTAGAGCAATCCTAGCTAAAGCAGAATCTGCCAATTTCAATCACTTGCTGAGTTTGATAACTCAAGTACTACCAATCACTTGACCAAAGCCAAAAGGGAGAAAAATATCTAAATTAAATTAAAAGCATCAATATAAATAAAGCAAAGCAATCTTAAATCTGAAAATACCTCGAATTGCATTAACAAAAGAAATTAAATCTGGCATAGATGTTCATAAATTAAATTGAGAAAATAAATAAAAAGAACATTGAACCTGGGATCGAGAGTCACTCCTAAAACTAAGAGAAATCATAAATCCTAATCCTAAGAGAGAGGAGAGAACCTCTCTCTCTAAAACTACATCTAAATCCCAAAACCGTGAATGTGAAAGCTTGATTATAAATGGATGCATTCCCCCACTTTATAGCCTCTAATCTGTGTTTTCTGGGCCGCAAACTGGGTCAAAAACAACCCAGAATTCGCTGGTTGCGAATTCAAACATGCTGAATTTTTGTCACTGCGACGCGGCCGCATGGAGCACGCAATCGTGTCGCCTAGCGTCAAGGCAACTATGACATATTATATATCAAATCTAAGCCCCGAACGTTAGCTTTCCAACGCAAATGGAACCGCGTCGTTTGGACCTCTGTAGCTAAAGTTATAGCTGTTTGAGTGCAGAGAAGTCAGGTTGGACAGCTTAGCAATTTCTCCAACTTCTTGTATTCCTTCCATTTTTGCATGCTTCCTTTCCATCCTCTGAGCCATTCCTACCCTATGATCTCTAAAAACACTTAACGCACATATCAAGGCATCTAATGGTAATAAGAGAGGATTAATATTAGCAATTATAAGTCCAAAAAAACATGTTTTCAATCAAAGCACATAATTAGTTAGGCAAATGTAAAACCATGCAAATAGTATGAATAAGTGGGCAAAGAGTTGATAAAAACCACTCAATTGAGCATAAGATAAACCATAAAATAGTGGTTTATCAACCATTCATAGACCAGATGCTAGAGAGACTAGCAGGCCATGAATACTACTGCTTTTTGGATGGCTATTCAGGTTACAACCAAATTGTAGTAGATCCTCAGGACTAAGAGAAAACGGCATTCACATGTCCATCTGGGGTATTTGCCTACAGAAGGATGTCATTTGGTCTGTGCAATACACCTGCAACCTTTCAGAGGTGCATGCTCTCTATCTTCTCTGATATGGTAGAAAAATTTCTGGAAGTCTTCATGGATAACTTCTCAGTATTTGGAGACTCATTCAGCTCATGTCTTGACCATCTAGCACTTGTTCTAAAAAAGTGCCAAGAGACTAACCTGATTTTAAACTGAGAGAAATGTCACTTTATGGTGACTGAAGGAATTGTCCTTGGGCACAAAATTTCGAACAAGGGGATAGAGGTGGATCAAGCTAAGGTAGAGGTAATTGAAAAATTACCACCACCTACCAATGTTAAGGCAATCAGAAGCTTTCTGGGCCATGCAAGATTCTATAGGAGGTTTATAAAAGATTTTTCAAAAATTGCAAAACCTCTGAGCAATCTGCTAGCTGCTGACATGCCATTTGTCTTTGACACAGAGTGTCTGCAGGCGATTGAAACTCTGAAAGCTAAGCTGGTCACAACACCAGTCATTTCTGCACCAGACTGGACGTTACCATTCGAACTAATGTGTGATGCTAGTGACCATGCCATTGGTGCAGTATTGGGACAAAGGCATAACAAGCTCCTGCATGTCATTTATTATGCAAGTCGTGTTTTAAATGACGCACAGAAGAATTACACAACCACAGAAAAGGAGTTGCTTGCGGTGGTTTATGCCATTGACAAGTTCAGATCTTATTTAGTAGGATCAAAAGTGATTGTGTACACTGACCATGCTGCTCTAAAATATCTCCTCACAAAGCAGGATTCAAAACCTAGACTCATAAGATGGGTGTTGCTTCTGCAAGAGTTTGATATAGAAATAAGGGACAGAAAAGGGACAGAGAACCAAGTAGCTGACCACCTGTCCCGAATAGAGCTAGTAGCTTAGGCGTCCCCTCCTCCTACTGAGATCTCTGAAACCTTCCCGGATGAGCAACTCTTTGCCATTCAGGAAGTATCTTGGTTTGCAGACATTGAAAACTATAAAGCTGTGAGATTCATATCCAAAGAGTACAGTAAGCACAAACATTATCTTGCAGGCAATGTTGAGCAAGAATGCTCAAAACTGAGACTAAATTAAAAGCTCAGTAAAAGTCCAGCTAAAGACAGTAAAGAAGCGCTTATTGAGAGGCAACCCAATCTTATTTATCCATGATAATTAATTTTTCATTTCATTCTCCATTGTTAAGTCTATGTTTTCTTTAGGTTGATGATCATGTGGAGTCACAAAAATAGCTGCAGAATTAAAGTGGAATAAAAAATAGCATCAAAAATAGCACACCCTGGAGGACAGGCTTACTGGCGTTTAAACGCCAGTAAGGATAGCAGAATGGGCGTTTAACGCCCATGCAGGCAGCATTCTGGGCGTTCAGAAAAACGCCCAGTAAAGAAGGATTCCTGGCGTTTAACGCCAGCCAGGGTATCTGGCTGGGCGTTAAATGCCCAAATAGGCAGACAAGTGGGCATTAAACGCCAGAATAAATAGCATTCTGGGCGTTTAACGCCAGGATGACACAAGGGAGGTAATTTTGTTTCCAATTCGATTTTTTTTCAATTTTTCATGTTTTAATTCATAATTTTTTGCATCAAAAATATTTTAAACTTTCATCTTTCAATTTCTATTTTCAAAAATTAATAATCTTTCCAATTCTTTTTTAATTATGTTTTTAATTCTCTTCAATTCCTTCCAAAACATTTTCAAAACTTACATATCTTTTCAAATTCTTTTCAAATCTTCTTAATTTTTCTTGTATACAGTAATAAGTTTTCAAAATTAATTGCATCATTCTTCTTCTACTCTCTTCTATCTTATTTTGCTCGAGGACGAGTAAAGCTTTTAAGTTTGGTGTGGAAAAGCTTAGCTTTTTGCTTTCTATAACCACTAATGGCACCTAAGGCCGGAGAAACCTCTAGGAAGAGGAAAGGGAAGGCAGTTGCTTCCAACTCCGAGTCATGAGAGATGGAGAGATTCATCTCAAAAGCCCATCACTAGAAAGAGGATGGAGCAAACAAGAGAGCCCACTCATGGACCTCAACAAGAGCACTCCATTATCCTCCATAAAATCAGAGAGGACCAAAAGGCCATGAAAAAGGAGCAACAAAGGCAAGGAAGAGATATTGAGGAGCTAAAGCACTCTATGGGATCTTCAAGAAGAAGAACTAGCCGCCATCACTAAGGTGGACCCGTTCTTTAATTTCCTTGTTCTTATTTTTCTGTTTTTCGAATTCTATGCTTTATGTTTTGTCTATGTTTGTGTCTTTATTACATGATCATTAGTGTCTAGTGTCTATGTCTTAAAGCTCTGAATGTCCTATGAATCCTTCACCTTTCTTAAATGAAAAATGTTTTTAATTGCAAAAGAACAAGAAGTGCATGAATTTCGAATTCTATCTTGAAATTAGTTTAATTATTTTGATGTGGTGGCAATACTTTTTGTTTTCTGGATGAATGCTTGAACAGTACATATTTTTGAATTTGTTGTTTATGAATGTTAAAATTGTTGGCTCTTGAAAGAATAATGAAAAAGGAGAAATGTTATTTGATAATCTAAAAAATCATAAAATTGATTCTTGAAGCAAAAAAAAAAAGCAGTGAAAAGCTTGCAGAAAAACAAAAAAGAAAAGAAAAGAAAAGAAAAAAATGGCGAAAAAAAGAAAGAAAAAGAAAAAGCAAGCAGAAAAAGCCAATAACCCTTTAAACCAAAAGGCAAGGGTAAAAAGGATCAAAGGCTTTGAGCATTAATGGATAGGAGGGCCCAAATGAATAAAATCCTGGTCTAAGCGGCTAAACTAAGCTGTCCCTAACCATGTGCTTGTGGCGTGAAGGTGTCAAGTGAAAAGCTTGAGATTGAGCGGTTAAAGTCGTGGTCCAAATAAAAAAAAAAGAGTGTGCTTAAGAGCTCTGGGCACCTCTAACTGGGGACTCTAGTAAAGCTGAGACACAATCTAAAAAGATTCACCCAGTTATGTGTATGTGGCATTTATGTATCCGGTGGTAATACTAGAAAACAAAATGCTTAGGGTCACAGCCAAGACTCATAAAGTAGCCGTGTTCAAGAATCAACATACTGAACTAAGAGAATCAATAACACTATCTGAATTCTGAGTTCCTATGGATGCCAATCATTCTGAACTTCAAAGGATAAAGTGAGATGCCAAAACTGTTCAGAAGCAAAAAGCCACTAGTCCCGCTCATCTAATTAAAACTAATCTTCATTGATGTTTTTGAAATTTATTGTATATTATCTTCTTTTTATCCTATTTTTTTTAGTTTCTTGGGGACAAGCAACAATTTAATTTTGGTGTTGTGATGAGCGGATAAATTATACCCTTTTTGGCATTATTTTTAGGTAGTTTTTAGTATATTTTTGTTACTTTTTATTATATTTTTATTATTTTTTATTCAAAAATCACATCTATGGGCTTTACTATGAGTTTGTGTGTTTTTCTGTAATTTCAGGTATTTTCTGGCTGAAATTGAGGGACCTGAGCAAAAATCTGATTCAGAGGCTGAGAAAGGACTGCAGATGCTGTTGGATTCTGACCCTCCTGCACTCGAAATGGATTTTTTGGAGCTTCAGAAGCCCAATTGGCGCGCTCTCAATTGTGTTGGAAAGTAGACATCTTGGGCTTTCTAGAAATATATAATAGTTTATACTTTACCCGAGATTTGATGGCCCAAATTGGCGTTAAAATCCAGCCAAAAACTTTCTGGCATAAAATGCCAGAACTGGCATACTTTTCGGTGTTAAAGGCCCATTTTGGCACCCAAGGTGGCGTTTAACTCCAATATGAGGCATATGCACATGGAAGCTTGAAAGCTCAACCCAAACACTCACCAAGTGGGCCCCGGAAGTGGAATTTTGCACTATCTACACCTAGTTACTCATTTTCTGTAACCCTAAGTTACTAGTTTATTATTAAAACTACTTTTAGAGATTCATTTAGCACCTCATGACATTTTACACTTCATATTGTATCTTCTACGGCATGAGTCTCTAAACCCCATAGGTGGGGGTGAGGAGCTCTGCTGTGTTTCAATGGATTAATGCAATTACTACTATTTTCTATTCAATCACGCTTGATTCTATTCTAAGATACTCACTCGTACTTCAATATAGAGAATATGATGATCCGTGACACTCATCATTATCCTCAACCTATGAACGCGTGCCTGACAATCACTCTCGTTCTATCTGAGCTCAACGTAGTCATTGAGCGACAGCTTGGGTGCGTATCTCTTGGGTTTCTAATCCACGGACCGAGTCCGGAGGTTAGAACCTTCGTGGTATAGGCTAGAACCAATTAGTAACATTCCTGGGATCCGAAAAGTCTAAATCTTGTCTGTGGTATTCCGAGTAGGATCCGAGAAAGGATGACTGTGACGAGCTTCAAACCTGCGAATGTTGGGCGCAGTGACAGTATGCAAAAGGACAAGGGTCCTATTCCGACGCTAGTGGGAACCGACAGATGATTAGCTGTGCGGTAGCTGTACATGGTATTTTTCATCTGAGACGAGAAATCCGACAGTTGATTAGCCGTGCAGAGATCGTACCTGGTATTTTTCATCCGAGAGGATCATACAGCTTGCCATTGAAGGAAGCCATGCGTGTTTGGAGAAGAAGACAGTAGGAAAGCATAGATTCAGACGACAGAGCATCTCCAGAATCTCAACCTGTTTCTCATTACTGAATCACAAGTACTATTTATTTCATGTTATTTATTTTTCATAAATACAATCACTCTTATCATTAATCTCCTGACTAAGATTTACAAAATAACCATAGCTTGCTTCAAGCCAACAATCTCCGTGGGATCGACCCTTACTCACGTAAGGTATTACTTGGATGACCCAGTGCACTTGATGGTTAGTTGTGCGGAGTTATGAAAAGTGTAATCACAATTTCCCACACCAACCATTGACGGAAGAAAAATCTCGGTAAAGATTTTCACAAAAATTTGCGTTGCAAGTATAGTTCTAAACCGACAACTAAACCTTAGTCAATGTTTAAATTGTTTGTCACTTAAGCAAATCCAATAAAATTAACCGAAGTATTTAAACCTCGGGTCATCTGATGAGCGGATATTTTATACGCTTTTTGGGGATAATTTCATATAGTTTTTAGTATGATTTGGTTAGTTTTTAGTATAGTTTCAGTAGTTTTTAGGCAAAATTTATATTTCTGGACTTTACTATGAGTTTTTGTATTTTTCTGTAATTTCAGGTATTTTCTGGCTGAAATTGAGGGAGCTGAGCAAAAATCTGATTCAGGCTAAAAAGGACTGCTGATGCTGTTGGATTCTGACCTCTCAGCACTCGGAATGGATTTTCTGGAGCTACAGGAGTCCAATTGGCGCGCTTCCAATTGCGTTGGAAAGTAGACATTCAGCGCTTTCCAGCAATATATAATAATCCATACTTTGCTCAAGGATAGATGACGTAAACTGGCGTTCAATGCTAGTTCCATGTTGCAGTCTGGCGTCCAGCGCCAGAAACAGGTTACAAGTTGGAGTTCAACGCCAGAAACAGGTTACAATCTGGCGTTAAACGTCCAAAACAGCCCAGGCACGTGAGAAGCTTAAGTCTCAGCCCCAGCACACACCAAGTGGGCCCCAGAAGTAGATTTCTGCACTATCTATCATAGTTTACTCATTTTCTATAAACCTAGGTTACTAGTTTAGTATTTAAACAACTTTTAGAGATTTATTTTGTATCTCATGACATTTTAGATCTGAACTTTGTACTCTTTGACGGCATGAGTCTCTAAACTCCAGTGTTGGGGGTGAGGAGCTCTGCTGTGTCTCGATGAATTAATGCAATTACTTCTGTTTTCCATTCAAACACGCTTGTTCCTATCTAAGATGTTCATTTGCGCTTCACTATGAAGAAGGTGATGATCCGTGGCACTCATCACCTTCCTCAATCCATGAACGTGTGCCTGACAACCGCCTCCGTTCTATATTAGATTGAATGAGTTTCTCTTAGATTCCTTAATCAGAATCTTTGTGGTATAAGCTAGATTGATGGCAGCATTCAAGAGAATCCGGAA
>NC_029792.2:21407858-21410206 GCF_000816755.2 Arachis ipaensis
AATTGCGTTGGAAAGTAGACATCCAGGGCTTTCCAGCAATATATAATAGTCCATACTTTGCTCAAGGATAGACGACGTAAACTGGCGTTCAACGCCAGTTCCATGTTGCAGTCTTGCGTCCAGCGCCAGAAACAAGTCACAAGTTGGAGTTCAACGCCAGAAAAGGATCCAAAGCTGGCGTTGAATGCCCAAAACAGCCCTATCCACGTGATTAGCTTAAGTCTCAGCCCCAGCACATACCAAGTGGGCCTCAGAACTGGATTTCTGCACTATCTATCTTAGTTTAATCATTTTCTGTAAACCTAGTTTACTAGTCTAGTATTTAAACAACTTTTAGAGACTTGTCTTGTATCTCATGACATTTTAGATCTAAACTTTGTACCTTTTGACGGCATGAGTCTCTAAACTCTATTGTTGGGGTGAGGAGCTCTGTTGTGTCTCGATGAATTAATGCAATTACTTCTGTTTTCCATTCAAACACGCTTGTTCCTATCTAAGATGTTCATTTGCGCTTCACTATGAAGAAGGTGATGATCCGTGGCACTCATCACCTTCCTCAATCCATGAACGTGTGCATGACAACCACCTCCGTTCTATATTAGATTGAATGAGTATCTCTTAGATTCCGTAATCAGAGTCTTCGTGGTATAAGCTAGAATTGATGGCGTCATTCATGAGAATCCGAAAAGTCTAAACCTTGTCTGTGGTATTCCGAGTAGGATTCAGGGATTGGATGACTGTGACGAGCTTCAAACTCGCGAGTGCTGGGCGTAGTGTCAGACGCAAAAGGATAGTAAATCCTATTCCAGTATGATCAAGAACCTCCAGATGACTAGCCGTGCTGTGACAGAGCATTTGGACCATTTTCACTGAAGGGATGGGATATAGCCATTGACAACAGTGACACCCTACATGCAGCTTGCCATGGAAGGAGCCTTCGTGTGCGAAGAGGAGTACAAGAGAAAAGCTAAAATAAAGAGGACAAAGCATCTCCAAAACTCCAACATACTCTCCATTATTGCATAACAAGTATTTAATTCATGCTCTTTTATTATTCGCAATTCAAACTGATAAATATAATTGACTTCCTGACTAAGATTTACAAGATAACCATAGATTGCTTCAAACCAACAATCTCTGTGGGATTCGACCCTTACTCACGTAAGGTATTACTTGGACGACCCAGTGCACTTGCTGGTTAGTGGTACGAGTTGTGAAAAGTGTGATTCACAATTCGTGCACCAAGTTTTTGGCGCCGTTGCCGGGGACTGTTCGAGTTTAAACAACTGACGGTTCATCCTGTTGCTTAGATTAGGAAGATTTTGTCTTTTGGGTCAGAGTCTTTTACTTTCTTTTCAAAAATCTTTCAAAAATTTTTTTTTCTTTATTAATCTGTGATTTGTCTTTGAGTCTTTTACTATTGTTCTTGTTAAAATTTTATAATCCTTGTTTTCTTTTTCAAAAGTTTTTTTCGAAATTTTATTTTTTTACTAATAATTGAGTTTTTTTCTGTTCAAGTTTAGTTTTATATTTTAAGTTTGGTGTCAATTGCATATTTTATATTTTCCTTTAAATTTTCGAATTTGTGTTCTTTGTTTTTCCTGGATCTTCAAGTTGTTCTTGTTTATTTTTCTTGTTTGATCTTTAGTTTTTCTTGTTCTATTTTTTTTCTTGTTTTTCCTGTGCCTTTTCAAAACATTAGTTTTCAAAAAAAATTATTCTTAGTTATTAAAAATACTTCTTCAAAACAAGTGTTACATTTACTGCCCAATTGGTTAGAGCGTTGGTCTATGTTCTTGGTAATTGGGTATCTTCTTTTTAAATTCTTTTTTTCAAAAATAATTTTTCTTTGATTAAATCTTGTGCCAAACTTTAAGTTTGGTGTTTTCTTGTTGATTTTTCTTTGGTTTTTGAAAATTTTATTTTGGTTTTTTAAAAATTTTAAGTTTGGTGTTCTACCTTCATGTTCTTATTGTTCTTGTGATTCTTCAAAGTGTTCTTGAGTCTTCCTTGTGTTTTGATCTTAAAATTTTTAAGTTTGGTGTTCCTTGGTGTTTTCCCTCCAAAATTTTCGAAAACAAGAAGCATTAGATCTAAAAATTTTAAGTTGTGTGTCTCTTGTGTGTTTTTCTCTTTCATCATAAAATTCAAAAAAAAATATATTTTCTTCATTCCACTCATAATTTTCGAAAAATTAGCATTAAATTAGTCATCAAATCCTAAAAATCATATCTTTTTCAAAACTTTCTAACAAATTTTTTTCTTTCTCTCTCTTCATTTTTCGAAAATCTTCACCCATTTTTATTTATTTTATTTTAATTTATTTTATTTTCAAAATAAATAAATAA
>NC_029792.2:21410297-21411451 GCF_000816755.2 Arachis ipaensis
CAGTATTCCGGTCTTCCACAGGAAGAACCTACAGAGTTTCTGGTACAATTTTTACAAATTGCTGACACAGTCCATGATAAGGAAGTAGATTAGGATGTCTACAGACTATTACTGTTTCTATTTGCTGTAAAAGACCAAGCTAAGAGGTGGTTAAATAACCAACCTAAGGCTAGCATAAGGACATGGAAACAGCTGTCAGAAAAATTCCTGAATCAATATTTCCCTCCAAAAAGGATGACATAGCTAAGGCTGGATATCCAAGGCTTTAAACAAGGAGATAATGAATCTCTTTATGATGCCTGGGAGAGATACAGAGAGATGCTAAGAAAATGCCCCTCTGAAATATTTTCAGAGTGGGTTCAGTTAGACATCTTCTATTATGAGCTTACAGAAAGAGCTCAGATCTCTCTAGATTACTCAGCTGGTAGATCTATCCACATGAGAAAGACAATTGAAGAAGCTCAAGAGCTCATTGATACAGTTGCCAGAAATCAGCATCTGTACCTAAGCAGTGAACCTTCCATGAAAGAAGAGGCTAGAACAGTAATTGTTGAACTCAGTCCTGCAGAACAAGCTACTGAATTCAATCAGCAATTGGATTTTCTAACAAAACAGTTAGCCGAATTCAAGGAGAGACTACAAGAGACAAGAATGGCTAATATAAATATGGAAGTACAATTAAAGCAAACAAAGCAGCAGTTGTCAAAACAAATAACAGAAGAGTGTCAAGCAGTTCAATTGAGAAGTGGGAAAACATTAGATGCCCCTCCTCAAGGTAGCAGGAAGCCAAGAAATGAGCAAACTACCCAAAATCCATCTGAGGACAGTAAGAGCCCAGAGAGGAATAATTCTGGCAATCAAACGCCAGAAATTGGGTGGAAAGCTGGCGTTGAACGCCCAAACCATGCTCAGTCCTGGCGTTCAACGCCAGAAACAAGCAAGGAATTGGCGTTGAACGCCCAAAAGAAGCACAGTTCTGGCGTTCAGACGCCAGGAATAGGTGAGGAGTTGCCGTCCAACGTCACTCCAGCTTCTAACCCTGGCATTCAAATGCCAGTGAGGGATCAGACATACACAAGTGCTGATAACAACCCCTCTAAAAAGGCATTTCCAACCACCTCTGTAGGAAATAAACCTGCAGCAACTAAGGTTGA
>NC_029792.2:21411491-21431956 GCF_000816755.2 Arachis ipaensis
CGGATTTGTCTCCAACTTGCTGATGGCTCCATTAAATACCCATCAGGCGTGATTGAGGACATGATTGTCAGGGTTGGGCCATTCGCCTTTCCCACTGACTTTGTAGTGATGGAAATGGAGGAGCACAAGAGTGCTACTCTCATTCTAGGAAGACCTTTCCTAGCCACTGGACGAACTCTCATTGATGTCCAAAAGGGGGAAGTCACCCTGAGAGTCAATGAGGATG
Organism: Arachis ipaensis; assembly: GCF_000816755.2. Classification (NCBI taxonomy): domain Eukaryota; kingdom Viridiplantae; phylum Streptophyta; class Magnoliopsida; order Fabales; family Fabaceae; genus Arachis; species Arachis ipaensis. The sequence goes on from NC_029792.2 coordinate 21,411,718, forward strand.
AGTTTAAGTTGAGTGCTATCAATGCCATGCAGCATCCAAACACACCAAAAGACTGCATGAAAGTTGATCTTATTGACTCTCTGGTGGAGGAGATCAACATGGCTGAGAGTCTCGAATCAGAGCTGGAAGACATATTTAAAGATGTTTCGCCTGATCTAGAGGATTCAGAGGAATTGAAAGAGCCTCTGAAACTTCCTCAGGAAGAGGAAAAACCTCCTAAATCCGAGCTCAAACCATTACCACCATCCCTGAAATGTGTATTTCTGGGAGAAGGTGACACTTTTCTAGTGATCATAAGCTCTGCTTTAAATCCACAGGAAGAGGAAGCACTAATTCAAGTGCTAAGGACACACAAGACAGCTCTTGGGTGGTCCATAGGTGACCTTAAGGGCATAAGCCCAGCTAGATGTATGCACAAGATCTTATTGGAGGACAATGCTAAGCCAGTGGTTCAACCACAGAGGCGGCTAAATCCAGCCATGAAGGAAGTGGTGCAGAAAGAGGTCACCAAATTACTGGAGGCTGGGATTATTTATCCTATTTCTGATAGCCCCTGGGTGAGCCCTGTCCAAGTTGTCCCCAAAAAGGGAGGCATGACAGTGGTCCATAATGAAAAAAATAAACTGGTTCCTACAAGAACAGTTACAGGGTGGCACATGTGTATTGACTACAGAAGGCTCAATACAGCCACCAGAAAGGATCATTTTCCTTTACCATTCATAGACCAGATGCTAGAAAGACTAGCAGGTCATGATTATTACTGCTTTTTGGATGGCTATTCAGGCTACAACCAAATTGTAGTAGATCCCCAGGATCAAGAGAAAACAGCATTCACATGTCCATCTGGAGTGTTTGCTTACAGAAGGATGCCATTTGGGCTGTGTAATGCGCCTGCAACCTTTCAGAGATGCATGCTCTCTATTTTCTCTGTTATGGTGAAAAAATTTCTGGAAGTCTTCATGGATGACTTCTCAGTATATGGAGACTCATTCAACTCCTGTCTTGATCACTTGACACTGGTTCTGAAAAGGTGCCAAGAGACCAACTTGGTTTTAAAATGGGAAAAATGTCACTTTATGGTGACTGAAGGAATTGTCCTTGGGCATAAAATTTCGAACAAGGGAATAGAGGTGGATCAAGCTAAGGTAGAGGTGATTGAAAAATTACCACCACCTGCCAATGTTAAGGCAATCAGAAGCTTTCTGGGGCATGCAGGATTCTATAGGAGGTTTATAAAGGATTTTTCGAAAATTGCAAAACCTCTAAGCAACCTGCTAGCTGCTGACACGCCATTTGTGTTTGACACAGAGTGCCTGCAGGCGTTTGAAACTCTGAAAGCTAAGCTGGTCACAACACCAGTTATCTCTGCACCAGACTGGACATTACCATTCCAATTAATGTGTGATGCCAGTGATCACGACATCGGTGCAGTACTGGGGCAGAGGCATGACAAGCTTCTGCATGTCATTTATTATGCTAGCCATGTTTTAAATGATGCCCAGAAAAATTACACAACCACAGAAAAGGAATTACTTGCAGTGGTCTATGCCATTGACAAGTTTAGATCATACCTAGTAGGATCAAAAGTGATTGTGTACACTGACCATGCTGCTCTTAAATATCTACTCACAAAGCAGGATTCAAAACCCAGGCTCATAAGATGGGTGTTGCTTCTGCAAGAGTTTGATATAGAAATAAGAGACAGAAAAGGAACAGAGAACCAAATGGCTAATCATCTGTCCCGGATAGAGCCAGTAGAAGGGACGTCCTTCCCCTCTCTTGAAATCTCTGAGACCTTTATGGATGAGCATTTGTTTGCCATTCAGGAAACACCATGGTTTGTAGACATTGCAAACTATAAAGCTGCAAGGTTCATACCCAAGGAGTACAGCAGGCAACAAAAGAAAAAATTAATTACTGATGCAAAATACTACTTGTGGGATGAACCCTATCTCTTTAAGAGATGTGCAGACGGAATAATCCGTAGGTGTGTGCCTAGAGAAGAAGCACAGAGGATCTTATGGCATTGCCATGGATCACAATATGGAGGCCATTTCGGAAGTGAGCGAACAGCCACCAAGGTCCTCCAATGTGGCTTCTACTGGCCTACACTCTACAGAGATTTCCGAGAGTTTGTACGTAACTGTGACAGTTGCCAGAGAGCTGGTAATTTGCCTCATAGTTATGCCATGCCTTAACAAGGAATCTTGGAGATTGAGTTGTTTGATGTATGGGGTATTGATTTCATGGGGCCTTTCCCACCATCATACTCAAACTCTTATATTCTGGTGGCAGTTGACTATGTATCAAAATGGGTAGAGGCCATTGCCACGCCCACCAATGATACTAAAACAGTGCTGAAGTTCCTCCAGAAACATATCTTCAGCAGGTTTGGTGTCCCTAGGGTGCTAATCAGTGATGGGGGCACTCACTTCTGCAACAAACAGCTTTACTCTACCATGGTCCGGTATGGGATTCGCCACAAGGTGGCGACTCCATATCATCCACAGACAAATGGGCAAGCTGAAGTTTCTAACAGAGAATTAAAAAGGATCCTGGAATGGATTGTAAGTACCCGTAGAAAGGATTGAGCACGGAGCTTGGATGATGCTCTGTGGGCTTACAGAACAGCATTCAAGACTCCTATAGGGACCTTTCCGTACCAACTAGTGTATGGTAAGGCTTGTCACCTGCCCGTGGAACTGGAGCATAAGGCCTACTGGGCAACCAGATTCCTAAACTTTGATGCCAAATTAGCTGGAGAAAAAAGATTGCTCCAGCTGAATGAGCTAGAGGAATTCAGATTCACTGCTTTTGAAAATGCCAAGCTTTATAAAGAGAAATAAAAAAGGTGGCATGACAGAAAGCTGTCATCTAGAATCTTTGAACCAGGACAAAAGGTTCTGCTGTTTAACTCTAGGCTCAGGCTATTTCCTGGGAAACTGAAATCCCGGTGGAGGGGACCATATGTGATTACAAGTGTATCACCATATGGTTATGTGGAGCTTCAAGACATTGATTCTGATAAGAAGTTCATTGTTAATGGATAGAGAATCAAACACTATCTTGAAGGTAATGTTGAGCAAGAGTGCTCAAGGCTGAGGCTAGATTAAAAGCTCAGCAAGGTCCAGCTAAAGACAATAAAGAAGCGCTTGCTGGGAGGCAACCCAGCCATTGGGAAAACTTTTTCTGTTGTTTTGCCCTATTCTTGATTTTATTTGTTTATATAAAGTTCACTATTAATAAGGTAAAAGAGTCAATTGCATAGGTTCACAGGATTACAGAAGGATTCTGCACACAAAACAGAGAAAAAGAGCTCACTGGCAAGAAAACGCCAGTAATGATAGCCATCTGGGCGTTAAACGCCAGAAAGAAGCAGCTTCTGGGCGTTTAACGCCAGATTGACAGCATCTTGGGCGTTTAGAAAAACGCCCAGTGATAAAGGAGTTCCTGGCGTTCAACGCCAGAAAGAAGCAACAGCTGGGCGTTGAACGCCCAGGAGAAGCAGCATTTGGGCGTTAAACACCCAAAACATGCAGCATTTGGGCGTTTAACGCCAGGATGGTGGGGAGGAGGTAAATTCATTTTTATTTCACATTTTTTATTTTAATTTTAATTTTCATGTTTCAATTCATGATTTCTTGCATAAACATGTTACAAACCCTAATTTCTAAAAATCCTACTTTAAAAATATCAAATGTATCTTAATCCATAAACACAAATTCTTTTTCAATCCAATCCAACTCTTTTTCAAATTTTCCAAAACAAATCTATCTCTTTTCCTTCTAAAATCTTTTCAACTCATCAATATCTTTTTCAAATCTCCACATTATTTTTTTTTTTCAAAATCCAAATTTATCTTTTTCAAATATCTTTCATATCTTTTCAATTTTAAATCACATCTTTTCATATCATACTTATTTTTTTAAATCATATCTTCTATCTTATCTTTTTTAAAATTTTCGAAAACCCACCCCCTCCCTTTTAAATCCACATTCGGCCTCCCTCCTCTCATCCACCATTCGACACTAGCTCTCCTTCTATCCCTCTCCTTTCTTTTCTTTTGCTTGAGGACAAGCAAACCTCTAAGTTTGGTGTGTTTATCCGTGATCACTAAACTATACCCACTAAGATCATGGCTCCTAAAGGAAAACAACCCACTCCAAGAGGCAAGAAAGAGAGTATTCCAAAACCACTTTGGAATCAAGGGAAGTTCTTAACCAAAGAACATTCAGACCATTACTACAAAATAATGGGTCTAAGATCAGTGATCCCAGAAGTCAAGTTTGATTTGAAAGAAGATGAATTTCCGGAGATCCAAGAGCAGATTCGAAACAGGAACTGGGAAGTCCTAGCTAATCCTGAAACAAAAGTGGGAAGGAATATGGTTCAGGAGTTCTACGCTAATCTGTGGCAAACAGACAGGCAAAGAATATCTGGAACTGCCCTCTATGACTATCGGACTGTGATCAGAGGGAAGATTGTTCACATCCACCCTGACAAAATCAGGGAGATCTTTAAGCTACCTCAGCTGAAAGATGACCCAGACTCCTTCAATAGGAGAATGATGAGAACAAACAAGGGCCTGGATAAGATTCTAGAGGATATGTGCATCCCTGGAGCCAGGTGGACCACCAGCAGCAAGGGTGTCCCAAATCAACTCAAGAGAGAAGATCTCAAACCAGTCGCCAGAGGATGGCTGGACTTCATTGGGCATTCTATATTGCCCACTAGCAACCGTTCTGAAGTCACCGTCAAAAGAGCAGTGATGATCCATTGCATTATGTTGGGAAAAGAAGTGGAAGTTCATCAACTGATTCCATCTGAATTTTACATACTTGCAAACAAAAACTCCAAGGATGCCAGGTTGGCTTATCCAAGCCTAATCTCTATGCTCTGCAAAGATGCTGGAGTAAGGATGGGAATAACGGAGTACATCTCAGTGGAGCAATCAATCACTAAAACCACAATGGAAAAACAACAAGCGCAGGATGACCCCATCAAGAGGAGGGCGCAAGAATTTCTCCCGGAAGTCCCTCAATTTGAATATTGGGAACAGCTTGAAGCATTTGTTACCAAGTTGCAAGAATCTATGGACCAAATAAAGGAAGAGCAGCAAAATCAAAACAATATGCTCTGTAAACTGCTCAGGGAACAAGAAGAGCAAGGGCATGACTTAAAGAAACTGAAGCGTCAGAAGTTATCTCTTGAAGGACCAAGCCCCCCACAGAATAGAGGAACATCCACATCCCAAACTCAAGGTTGTTGAGTTCTAATCTTAGCCTTAAATCTGTGATAATTGTTCTTATTTGAATTTTACCTTAGAAGTTATAGTAGTAATTAGTAGTTATTTTATCTCCAATTAAGCTATAATTTATTTTTCTCATCATCATTAAACATGAATAAAATAGAAGATTTTCTTTAGAATAAGGATGTAATATTTTTCGAATTTTTAATAAAAGAAATTCTAATTATTTACATGTGGTGGCAATACTTTCTGCCTTCTGAATGAATGCCTGAACAGAGCATATGTCTTTGTAATTTGATGTTCTTGAATGTTAAATATGTTGGCTCTTGAAAGAATGATGAACATGAGACATGTTATTGGTAATCTGAAAAATCATAAAAATGATTCTTGAAGCAAGAAAAAGCAGTGAATACAAAGCTTGCAAAAAAAAAAAAGCAAGCAGAAAAAGCCAATAGCCCTTAAAACCAAAAGGCAAGGGTAATAAAAAGGATCCAAGGCTTTGAGCATCAATGGATAGGAGGGCCTAAGGGAATCAAATCCTGGTCTAATCGGCTAAACCAAGCTGTCCCTAACCATGTGCTTGTGGCGTGAAGGTGTCAAGTGAAAACTTGAGACTGAGCGGTTAAAGTCAAGGTCCAAAGCAAAAAGAAAAGTGTGCTTAAGAACCCTGGACACCTCTAATTAGGGACTTTAGCAAAGTTGAGTCACAATCCGAAAAGGTTCACCCAATTATGTGTCTGTGGCATTTATGTATCCGGTGGTAATACTAGAAAACAAAGTGCTTAGGGCCACGGCCAAGACTCATAAAGTAGCTGTGTTCAAGAATCAACATACTGAACTAGGAGAATCAATAACATTATCTGAATTCTAAGTTCCTATCGATGCCAATCATTCTGAGCTTCAATGGATAAAGTGAGATGCCAAAATTGTTCGGAAGCAAAAAGCTACTAGTCCCGCTCATCTAATTAGAATCTGAGCGTCACTCAAGAAATCTGAGATATTATTACTTCGTGACTTATTTGTAGTCTATTTTATTTGTCTAGTTGTTTGGGGACAAGCAACAGTTTAAGTTTGGTGTTGTGATGAGAAGATATTTTATACGCTTTTTGGGGATAATTTCATATAGTTTTTAGTGCGATTTGGTTAGTTTTTAGTATAGTTTCAGTAGTTTTTAGGCAAAATTCATATTTCTGGACTTTACTATGAGTTTTTGTATTTTTCTGTAATTTCAGGTATTTTCTGGCTGAAATTGAGGGAGCTGAGCAAAAATCTGATTCAGGCTGAAAAAGGACTGCTGATGCTGTTGGATTCTGACCTGTCAGCACTCGGAATGGATTTTTTGAAGCTACAGAAATCCAATTGGCACGATTCCAATTGCGTTGGAAAGTAGACATCCAGGGCTTTCCAACAATATATAATAATCCATACTTTGCTCAAGGATAGATGATGTAAACTGGTGTTCAACGCCAGTTCCATGTTGCAGTCTGGCGTCCAGCGCCAGAAACAGGTTACAAGTTAGAGTTCAATGCCAGAAACAGGTTACAATCTGGCGTTGACCGCCCAAAACAGACCAGGCACGTGAGAAGCTTAAGTCTCAGCCCCAGCACACACCAAGTGGGCCCCAGAAGTGGATTTCTGCACTATCTATCATAGTTTACTCATTTTCTGTAAACCTAGGTTACTAGTTTAGTATTTAAACAACTTTTAGAGATTTATTTTGTATCTCATGACATTTTAGATCTGAACTTTGTACTCTTTGACGGCATGAGTCTCTAAACTCCATTGTTGGGGGTGAGGAGCTCTGCTGTGTCTCGATGAATTAATGCAATTACTTCTGTTTTCCATTCAAACACGCTTGTTCCTATCTAAGATGTTCATTTGCGCTTCACTATGAAGAAGGTGATGATCCGTGACACTCATCACCTTCCTCAATCCATGAACGTGTGCATGACAACCACCTCCGTTCTATATTAGATTGAATGAGTATCTCTTAGATTCCGTAATCAGAGTCTTCGTGGTATAAGTTAGAATTGATGGCGTCATTTATGAGAATCCGGAAAGTCTAAACCTTGTCTGTGGTATTCCGAGTAGGATTCAGGGATTGGATGACTGTGACAAGCTTCAAACTCGCGAGTTCTGGGCATAGTGACAGACGCAAAAGGATAGTAAATCCTATTCCAGTATGATCGAGAACCTCCAGATGACTAGCCGTGCTGTGACAGAGCATTTGGACCATTTTCACTGAGGGGATGGGAAGTAGCCATTGACAATGGTGACACCCTACATGCAGCTTGCCATGGAAGGAGCCTTCGTGTGCAAAGAGGAGTACAAGAGAAAAGCTGAAATAAAGAGGACAAAACATCTCCAAAACTCCAACATATTCTCCATTACTGCATAACAAGTATTTAATTCATGCTCTTTTATTATTCGCAATTCAAACTGATAAATATAATTGACTTCCTGACTAAGATTTACAAGATAACCATAGATTGCTTCAAACCAACAATCTCCGTGGGATTCGACCCTTACTCACGTAAGGTATTACTTGGACGACCCAGTACACTTGCTGGTTAGTGGTACGAGTTGTGAAAAGTGTGATTCACAATTCGTGCACCATCGTCTCTCAAGGAATTGCAGGGAAGTGTACTTATAATTGGTTATGGAAAAGTATTTTTGGGGTTTTTGTGATAAGAGACAATTAATGTAAATAACAAGGAAATAAAATAACAACTAAGAAAAGTCCTAGCAAGGATTGAGAATTGGAATTCCTATCCTCATTATCATCATCAATTGTGATGGTAATTTCCTTTTGCTTTCACTTAGTTAACCTCCAACAATGAAGGAAAGTCAAGTGAGCAAAATCAACTTAAGTTCACAAGTCCTAATCAAAGACTAAATTTAGTGAAGCCTAAGCCAACCAGCAAGTCTCAATCACCAATCAACAAAAGAATTTTGATAACTCAAGAGTCTCTAATTGATCAATCCAAGCTAAGAACATAAAAATCTAATTTAAAATCCAACCAAGCATTTTATCAAACACTTGGAAGGCATAAAATAAAAACTTAGAAAACTAACAAGACATAGCAAAATCTAAAACTAACTGGTGCACGAATTATGAATCGCACTTTTCACAACTCGTACCACTAACCAGCAAGTGCACTGGGTCGTCCAAGTAATACCTTACGTGAGTAAGGGTCGAATCCCACGGAGATTGTTGGTTTGAAGCAATCTATGGTTATCTTGTAAATCTTAGTCAGGAAGTTAATTATGTTTATCAGTAGAGTTTCGAATAACCAAGAGAGCATAAATTAAAGGTTACTTGTTATGCAGTAATGGAGAATGTGTTGGAGTTTTGGAGATGCTTTGTCTTCTGAATCCCTGCTTTCCTCTGTCTTCTAATTCACGCACACACGTCCTCCTATGGCAAGCTATGTGTAGGTGGATCACCGTTGTCAATGGCTACCATCCATCCTTCCAGTGAAAAGATTCCCAATGCGCTATCACCGCACGGCTAATCATCTGCAGGTTCTCAATCATGCCGGAATAGGATCTGCTATCCTTTTGCGTCTGTCACTACGCCCAGCACTCGCGAGTTTGAAGTTCGTCACAGTCATTCAATCCCAGAGTCCTACTCGGAATACCACAGACAAGGTTTAGACTTTCTCAGAGAATACAAAGTTTAGATCTAAAATGTCATGAGGTACAAAATAAGTCTCTAAAAATTGTTTAAATACTAAACTAGTGGCCTAGGGTTACAAAATATGAGTAAACTATGATGGATGATGCAGAGATCCACTTCTGGGGCCCACTTGGTGTGTGCTGGGCTGAGACTTAAGCAGTTCACGTGCAGAGGCCATTTGTGGAGTTGAACGCCAATTTTTATGCCAGTTTGGGCGTTCAACTCCAGCTTTTGATCCTTTTCTGGCGCTGGACGCCAGAATTGGTAAGAGAACTGGCGTTGAACGCCAGTTTACGTCGTCTATCCTTGTGCAAAGTATGGACTATTATATATTGCTGGAAATCCCTGGATGTCTACTTTCCAACGCAATTGGAAGCATGCCATTTCGAGTTCTGTAGCTCCAGAAAATCCACTTTGAGTGCAGGGAGGTCAGAATCCAACAGCATTAGCAGTCCTTTTTCAGCCTAAATCAGATTTTTGCTCAGCTCCTTCAATTTCAGCTAGAAAAATACCTGAAATTATAGAAAAACACACAACTCATAGTAAAGTCCAGAAATATGAATTTTTCCTAAAAACTAATGAAAATAGACTAAAAACTAACTAAAATATACTAAAAACTATATGAAATTAACCCCAAAAAGCGTATAAAATATCCGCTCATCACAACACCAAACTTAAACTGTTACTTGTCCTCAAACAACTAGACAAATAAAATAGAAGACTAATAAGTTGAGAAGCAATAATATCTCAGAATTTTTGAGTGAAGCTCAGATTCTAATTAGATGAGCGGGACTAGTAGCTTTTTGCTTCTGAACAATTTTGGCATCTCACTTTATCCATTGAAGCTCAGAGTGATTGGCATCTATAGGAACTTAGAATTCAGATAGTGTTATTGATTCTCCTATTTCAGTGTGATGATTCTTGAACACAGCTATTTTATGAGTCTTGGCCGTGGCCCTAAGCACTTTGTTTTCCAGTATTACCACCGGATACATAAATGCCACAGACACATAATTGGGTGAACCTTTTCAGATTGTGGCTCAGCTTTGCTAAAGCCCCCAATTAGAGGTGTCCAGGGTTCTTAAGTGCACTCTTCTTTTTGCTTTGGACCTTGACTTTAACCGCTCAGTCTCAAGTTCTCACTTGACACCTACACGCCACAAGCACATGGTTAGGGACAGCTTGGTTTAGCCGCTTAGACCAGAATTTTATTCCTTTAGGCCCTCCTATCCACTGATGCTCAAAGCTTTGGGATCCTTTTTATTTGCCCTTGCCTTTTGGTTTTAAGGGTTATTGGCTTTTTGCTCTTGCCTCTTGGTTTTAAGAGCTTTTGGCTTTTTCTGCTTGCCTTTTCTTTTTCTTTCTATTTTTTATTTTTTTTGTCGCCTATTTTATTATATATATATATTTTTTTTCTGCAAGCTTTGTTCTTTGCTGCTTTTTCTTGCTTCAAGAATCATTTTTATGATTTTTCAGATTATCAATAACATGTCACATGTTCATCATTCTTTCAAGAGCCAACATATTCTGTTCACGCATTCATTCAGAAGACAGAAAGCATTGCCACCACATTTGGTGCCCATTTTGGGCGTTCAACGCCCATTTACTAGCCATTTCTGGCGTTGAACGCCAGAATCATGCTTGTTTTGGGCGTTCAGCGCCAGGATGTTGCCCATTTTGGGCGTTCAGCGCCAGAACCATGCTCTGTTCTGGCGTTGAACGCCAGACAGGTGCTTCCTCCCGGGTGTGATTTTTCTTCTGCTGTTTTTGATTCCGTTTTCAATTTTTGATATTTATTTTGTGACTCCACATGATCATGAACCTAATAAAACATGAAAAACCATGAAAATAAATAAAAATTGGGTTGCCTCCCAACAAGCGCTTCTTTAATATCTTTAGCTGGACCTTGCTGAGCTTTTAATCTAGCTTCAACCTTGAGCACTCTTGCTCAATATTGCCTTCAAGATAGTGCTTGATTCTCTGTCCATTAACAATGAACTTCTTGTCAGAGTCAATATCTTGAAGCTCTACATAAACATATGGTGATACGCTTGTAATCACGTACGGTCCCTTCCACCGAGATTTCAATTTCCCGGGGAATAGTCTGAGTCTAGAGTTGAACAGCAGAACCTTCTGTCCTGGTTCAAAGATTCTAGATGACAGCTTTCTGTCATGCCACTTTTTTTATTTCTCTTTATAAAGCTTGGCATTTTCGAAAGCTGTGAATCTGAACTCCTCTAGCTCATTTAGCTGGAGCAATCTTTTTTCTCCTGCTAATTTGGCATCATAGTTTAGGAATCTGGTTGCCCAGTAGGCCTTATGTTCCAGTTCCACGGGCAGGTGACATGCCTTACCATACACCAGTTGGTATGGAGAGGTCCCTATAGGGGTCTTGAATGCTGTTCTGTAAGCCCACAGAGCATCATCCAAGCTCCGTGCCCAATCCTTTCTACGGGTATTTACTGTCCGTTCTAGGATTCTCTTTAATTCTCTGTTAGAGACTTCAGCTTGCCCATTGGTTTGTGGATGATATGGAGTGGCCACCTTGTGGCGAATTCCATACCGAACCATGGCAGAGTAAAGCTATTTATTGCAGAAGTGAGTTCCGCCATCACTGATTAGTACTCTAGGGACACCAAATCTACTAAAGATATGTTTCTGAAGGAACTTCAGAACTGTCTTAGTATCATTGGTGGGTGTGGCAATGGCCTCAACCCATTTTGATACATAATCAACTGCCACCAGAATATAAGTGTTTGAGTATGATGGTGGGAAAGGTCCCATGAAGTCAATTCCCTATACGTCAAACAACTCAATCTCCAAGATTCCTTGTTGAGGCATGGCGTAACCATGAGGCAGATTGCCAGCTCTTTGGCAACTGTCACAGTTACGTACAAACTCTCGGGAATCTTTATAGAGTGTGGGCCAATAGAAGCCACATTGGAGGACCTTGGTGGCTGTTCGCTCACCTCCGAAATGGCCTCCATATTGAGATCCATGGCAATACCACAGGATCCTTTGTGCTTCTTCTCTAGGCACGCACCTACGGATTATTCCGTCTGCACATCTCTTAAAGAGATAAGGTTCATCCCACAAGTAGTACTTTGCATCAGTAATTAATTTCTTCTTTTGTATTCTATTGTACTCCTTGGGTTAAGAAGGTATTTGCTCAAGTGCCTCTGCAAATGGAATCTTTATTTCAAGAGTCCTTAGATAATCTGTAAAGCGAGCAAATTGCTTATCCTGCTCCTCTTTCCGGAGTTTTTGAGGATAAGGTATCTTGGCTTTATATTCCTCAACCTTAGTGGTTAAAGAAGCCTTTTTAGAGGGGTTGTTATCAGCACTTGTGTGTGTCTGATCCCTCACGGGCAATTGAGTGCCAGAGTCAGAAGCTGGAGTGAAACTGGACGCCAGCTCCTTGTCTGCTTCTGGCGTCTGAACGCCAGAACTATGCCCATTTTGGGCGTTCAACGCTGGATTCTACCCTATTTGGGCGTTCAACGCCAGATTCTTGCCCATTTCTGGCGTTGAACGCCAATCCTGCCTTGTTTCTGGCATTGAATGCCAGTTTTGGGCATGGTCTGGGCGTTCAGCGCCAGCCCTCCACCAATTCTCTGGCGTTTTAGCGCCAGAATTATTTTTCCCTGGGCTCTTACTGTCCTCAGGTGAATCTTTGGTGGGTTGCTCATTTCTTGACTTTTTGATGCCTTGAGGTGGGGTATTTAATGTTTTCCCACTTCTTAATTGAACTGCTTGGCATTCTTCTGCTATTTGCCTTGATCGCTGCTGCTTTGTTTGCTTAAACTGTTCGTCCATATGTATATTAGCTATCCTTGTCTCTTGTAGCCTGTCCTTGACTTCAGCTAGCTGCTTTGTTAGAAAATCCAATTGCTGATTGAATTCAGCAGCTTGTTTTACAGTACTGAATTCAGCAGTTACTGTTTTAACCTCTTCATTCATGGAAGGGTTGCTGCTTAGGTACAGATGCTGATTCCTAGCAACTGTATCAATGAGCTCTTGAGCCTCTTTAACTCGTACCACTAACCAGCAAGTGCACTGGGTCGTCCAAGTAATACCTTACGTGAGTAAGGGTCGAATCCCACGGAGATTGTTGGTTTGAAGCAATCTATGGTTATCTTGTAAATCTTAGTCAGGAAGTTAATTATGTTTATCAGTAGAGTTTCGAATAACCAAGAGAGCATAAATTAAAGGTTACTTGTTATGCAATAATGGAGAATGTGTTGGAGTTTTGGAGATGCTTTGTCTTCTGAATCCCTGCTTTCCTCTGTCTTCTAATTCACGCACACACGTCCTCCTATGGCAAGCTGTGTGTAGGTGGATCACCGTTGTCAATGGCTACCATCCATCCTTCCAGTGAAAAGATTCCCAATGCGCTGTCACCGCACGGCTAATCATCTGCAGGTTCTCAATCATGCCGGAATAGGATCTGCTATCCTTTTGCGTCTGTCACTACGCCCAGCACTTGTGAGTTTAAAGCTCGTCACAGCCATTCGATCATTGAATCCTACTCGGAATACCACAGACAAGGTTTAGACTTTCTGGATTCTCATGAATGCCGCCATCAGTTCTAGCTTATACCACGGAGATTCTGATTAAGGAATCTAACAGATACTCATTCAATCGGATATAGAACGGAGGTGGTTGTCAGGCACACGTTCATAGTTTGAGGAAGGTGATGAATGTCACGGATCATCACCTTCATCATAGTTAAGCGCGAATGAACATCTTAGATAGGAACAAGCGTGTTTGAATGGAAAACAGAAATACTTGCATTAATTCATCGAGACACAGCAGAGCTCCTCACCCCCAACAATGAGGTTTAGAGACTCATGCCGTCAGAGAATACAAAGTTTAGATCTAAAATGTCATGAGGTACAAAATAAGTCTCTAAAAGTTGTTTAAATACTAAACTAGTGGCCTAGGGTTACAAAATATGAGTAAACTATGATGGATGATGCAGAGATCCACTTCTGGAGCCCACTTGGTGTGTGCTGGGCTGAGACTTAAGTAATTCACGTGCAGAGGCCATTTGTGGAGTTGAACGCCAGTTTTTATGCCAGTTTGGGCGTTCAACTCCAGCTTTTGATCCTTTTCTGGCGCTAGACGCCAGAATTGGGCAGAGAACTGGCGTTGAATGCCAGTTTACGTCATCTATCCTTGTGCAAAGTATGGACTATTATATATTTCTGAAAAGCCCTGGATGTCTACTTTCCAACGCAATTGGAAGCATGCCATTTCGAGTTCTGTAGCTCCAGAAAATCCACTTTGAGTGCAGGGAGGTCAGAATCCAACAACATCAGCAGTCCTTTTTCAGCCTGAATACTGAAAACTGTGTAGAATGAATTGTTGTCTTTTGTTTCTGCATATTCTCTGGCTCTAGTCTGCTGTTCCAGGCTGAGAATTGGGTCGAAATAAGGTCCAAAATCGCCCCCAGCGAATTCTGCAGATTATGCAGATCGCACATGTCACGCGATCGCGTCATCCATGCGGACGCGTCATTCGCGCTTTTCCTTGCCACGCGTTCGCGTCGTCCATGCTACCGCGTCGCTTGAGCTTTTCCAATCCGCGCGGCCGCGTGAGCCATGCGGCCGCGTCACTGCGATTTGCTCTCCTTCGCGCGGTCGCGTGAGCCATGCGACCGCGTCACTTCTCGCTGGTTATCTCCTCAAATTCTTGTGTTCCTTCCATTTTTGCTAGCTTCCTTTCCAATCTCCAACTCATTCATGCCCTATAAAGTCTGAAACACTCAACACACAGATCACGGCATCGAATGGAATAAAGGAGGATTAAAATTACATCATTAAAGTCTCTAGGAAGCAGTTTTCAAACATGTTATAAATCCAGGAAGAAATTATAATTTCATGCTAATTTAATAAATAAGTGGGTAAGGATCATGATAAAACCAAACAATTAAACACAATATAAACCATAAAAAGTGGTCAACCTTCCCACACTTAAACATTAGCATGTCCTCATGCTTAATTGAAGGAGATAAGGAAATAAGTATGAACATGTAGAAACTCATGAAGTGCAATGCAAGCCTATATATATAAATAAATGCAACTATATGATTCTTGCCCACTTGATCAAAAGTAAATAAGCTCTTCAAAACAATTACAAATCAAATTCCACTAATTCTATCATTATACAGTAAAACAGATAAAAGTGCAAGAAGATAGCTCATGAAAGCAGGGAACATGAAAATTCAAGCATTGAACCCTCACTGATAATGTATGTACGCTCTAATCTCTAGTGTATAGGGTAATCACTCTATCCTTCTCTAATCATGCTTTCTAACTTTTGTTCTTCTCCTAACCAATCAACAACAGTTAATATACCAATGCAAACATCATGAGGTCTTTTCAAGGTTGTAATGGGGCAAAGGTACAGGTAGAGGTATATATTTGGTCAAGTGAGCTAATAAATTGAATCTTTAATTAACCCAAGCTTCAACCCAACCTATATATTTTTAATGTAATCTTGAAGTTCATACCTAGCTACCCAGAATTCCCTTTTTCAATCCATACTCATGTATCAACTTTGTATTTGATTCTATCATATGTGCATTGATCTTTGAATTCTGAATTTAACATTGGGGTAATTTTTGTCCCCTTATTATATAAAATATTTTTTTTGTTGACATTAAAATAAATATAACTTATCAATGCACATAGATTTTTAATTCTTATAGTTTCACATGAGTAGGTATCCAAATTCCCATTAAATTCTCATGACACATTCCCTTAACAACTTTTGTTCCCACAATTTCCCATACTTAACTAGCACACACAATTCTATCTTAAGCTAACCAAAGATTCAATTTGGGATATACAATTGTTTTTCAGCTTAAGGTTAGTAATGTGGTAAAATATAGAACAAATGGGATTTAAAGGCTCAAAATGGTTAACAAATGTAATTGAAAAGGGTAGGCTTAATTTGGATAAGTGAGTTTAAACAAATAATGGCCTCAATCATGTGCGAGCATGCAAATATAATAAATATTGGACATATAAGATAAAACAAAATATAGATTACAATCATAGAGAAGTAAACACACAAGAATGAAATAATTATGGTTAAATAATGTAACCATACATAAAGGCTCAAATCTTTCACAGGTTGTGTGTTCTTTAGCTCAAATATCATGTTCCAAATACAACTCAAGCAATTTTATCATAAAATTTTGAAAAATTAGTGAAATTTTGTTCCAAAGATAGAGTCTTAAAAGAAACTTATTGTCTTTTCAATCAAGTAGAACATGCATGCAACTATCCTAACCTATGCAATTTATTCTATTCTATAAAAGAAATAAAATCTAACTAAAATATCCTAATTATTGGTGCTAGGGAAAAGAAATTACCTCCGGAAGTCAGGTACTGACCGACCTCCCCACACTTAAGGCTTTGCACCGTCCTCGGTGCCGTCTGTCAAGAACAGGAGTGGGCTGGTGGCAGTATCTCCACAGTCGGGACCATGATGGCTCCCTGTGCTGGTAAAAGAAGTGGAGTCTGGGCTATCCGAGTCCCTGAAGTGTCCCTTGAGTAGCTTCTTAAGGTGTTTGAATCGGCGCTCGTTACGGCGCTCTCTCATCTTTGCTTTCTGTTCTTGCCGATCCAAACTTTCGATTATCTGCTGGAGCAATTCATCAGTTGTAGGTGCTTGTGGTGTTGAAGAAGGATTATCTTCAACTGGAGTAGTAGGAAGGCGTGTAGTGGCTGCTGGGAGTCTGAGGTATTTCCCGTTAGGGACATACTGATCATCCTGTGGAAGCATGGCTTTGGTGTCCCCAGCTCTGTAGGAGACTCCGGCTGCTGAGACAAGATCTAAGACCAAGGCGGGGAAAGGTAAGTTGCCCACAATTTGTACGTGTCCCATAGCATTCTGGATATGTCTTGAGAGATGCAGAGGTTGGTCTATAAGGATGCACCATAGTAGAACAGCCATGTCCGCAGTAAAGGAGGACTCATGAGTGCTTGGAATGACGTAATGGGACATGATCTGTGCCCAGACGCGAGCCTCCAAGGTAAGTGCTGAAGCCAAGATTCCCTTAGGGCGGGTACGGTGGTATCCGTAGATCCAACGGCTGCCAGGTAATGCGATAACTCCGAGAACGGAGTCCCAGTCAAATTGGTACCTCTGGCACTTAAGTGCGGCTTCTTGGAAGTAAAGGAAAGTTGTGAAAAGCAAGCATTGAATAGTATAACAACATAGAGAAGTGCATAATGCCATTTGAGCTTTTTCACAAACACATAGCATGCATGGTGAATAAGATATAGAAAATATGAAGGTGAACATGCAAGCAATTCCTTAAATAGAATAAAAATAATTGTCAAACAATTTGCAACAATCCACAAGCATATAATGAGGGATAATGACTCAAAATACATAATTAAAATTTTCTAACACCATGTAAAAAAGAAAAGAAAAAGAAAGAAAATATGAATAATGAAAAGAAAAAGAAAATAAAAGAAAAGAAAATACATATAAAATAATAATAATGATAGAAAAGAGAAGAAGGAAGAAGGGAGATGGTAGAAATAAGGAAGGAAAAGAAAAATTAGGATTTGGAGGAGAGAAAGATAAGATATGTGGCAATTTTTGGTTGAGTTGTGCGGCGCATGCGACGCGGCCGCGTGGGGCACGCGTTCGCGTGGATGCGCTTCAAGTATGGTGACGCGATCGCGTCGGTCACGCGGTCGCGTGACCCATGTTATGCTTCTGGCGCGAGTGCAGCCTCACACCAGCACAACTCTCTGTTCAATTAAATTTATTTGCCAAAATTGGGACGGCGCGATCGCGTGGGTCACGCGATCGTGTGAGTGTGCGCCAGAAAATGGATTACGCGGTCGTGTGATAAGGATTGTGCTTCCAGCACCAATCCAGCATCACTCTCGCACAATATTTCATTGTGCACCCTTTTAAGTCGAAAACTCAGGGCACGTGGCCGCGTGAGGCACGCGGTCGCGTGGGAGGCCATGATTCCCATGCGACGCGAACGCGTCAGCGACGCGGTCGTGTGGGTTGATTTGTGCCATTGG
This sequence comes from Arachis ipaensis, assembly GCF_000816755.2. NCBI lineage: Eukaryota > Viridiplantae > Streptophyta > Magnoliopsida > Fabales > Fabaceae > Arachis > Arachis ipaensis. The sequence continues at coordinate 21,429,704 of NC_029792.2, forward strand.
CACGCCTCCAGCCACACTCCAGCGTGACTTTCTGTTCATTTTTATTTTTCTTTACTCTCCCTGTGACGTGGACGCGTCGCTGATGCGATCGCGTCGCGTAGCAAAAAAAAATTTTTTTTTTGAAAATAAAAACATGTAAATGCAGATGCACGAAAATACTAAGAAAGAGAAGAGTTATTGAATAGGAAAAACTAAGAATAAAGAAAAGAACGATCATACCATGGTGGGTTGTCTCCCACCTAGCACTTTGCTTTAATGTCCGTAAGTTGGACGCTCCACTAGCTCAATCTTCTGCTATGTAGGGATCTTCCAAGAGGAAGATCTCAAGCTCCTTGTTTTTCTGCATCTTCTCGCCATGGTATAGCTTCAGGCGTTGTCCATTAACCTTAATAAGTTCAGAGCTTGAAGGATGGCTTAGGTGATAAACTCCGTATGGTTCGGCCTTCTCTACTCTGTATGGACTTTCCCATCTTGATCTCAACTTGCCTGGCATGAGCCTTAGTCGAGATTTGTAAAGGAGGACTAAATCCCCAGGTTGGAACTCTTTCTTCTTGATGTTTTGATCATGTACAGCCTTAATCTTTTCCTTGTATATTCAGGAGTTTTCATAAGCTTCAAGGCGAAGGTTCTCCAGTTCCTGCAGTTGCAACTTCCTTTCAGCTCCGGCTTTCTCAATTCCCATGTTGCTCTCCTTAACTGCCCAAAAAGCTCTGTGTTCTAATTCAACTGGGAGATGACAAGCTTTTCTATAAACCAAGCGGAAAGGACTCATCCCGATGGGTGTCTTGTATGCTTTTCTATATGCCCAGAGTGCATCTTGTAGCCTGGTGCTCCAGTCCTTTCTATGAGGCTTCACTATCTTCTGCAAGATACGCTTAATTTCTCTGTTTGACACCTCAGCTTGCCCATTAGTTTGGGGATGGTAAGCTGTTGCAACTTTATGAATTATTCCATGCTTCTTCATTAATCCTGTTAGTCTCCTGTTACAAAAATGGGTGCCTTGATCGCTCACGATTGCTCGTGGTGATCCGAAGCGACATATAATATGGTTTCTCACAAAGGAAACAACAGTGTTAGCATCATCAGTGCGGGTAGGAATTGCTTCCACCCATTTGGAAACATAATCCACAGCTAACAATATATAAAAATATCCATTAGAATTTGGAAATAGACCCATGAAGTCAATGCCCCAAACATCAAAAATTTCACAGAAAAGCATAATTTGTTGAGGCATCTCATCCCTCCTGGATATATTACCAAATTTCTAGCATGGGAGACAAGATTTACAAAACTCAGCAGCGTCTCTAAAAAGAGTAGGCCACCAGAATCCACAGTCTAAGATCTTTCTAGGTGTTCTTTGAGGACCAAAATGTCCTCCACTCTCAGATGAGTGACAGGCCTCTAAAATAGACTGGAATTCTGATTGAGGCACACAACGTCTAATTACCTGATCAGCGCCACATCTCCATAAATATGGGTCATCCCATATATAATATTTAGACTCACTTTTCAGCTTGTCTCTTTGATGCTTAGAAAAATTTGGAGGAAATGTGCGGCTAACTAAATAATTAGCAACAGGTGCATACCAAGGGACTGCCTCAGATACTGCTTGCAGGTTATCAAAAGGAAAATTATCATCTATAGGAGTAAAATCATCCTTAATATGCTCAAGGCGACTCAAGTGGTCTGCCACTAAATTCTGATTACCACTCTTATCCTTTATTTCTAAATCAAATTCTTGTAACAGCAGTATCCAATGTATGAGTCTTGGTTTGGATTCCTTTTTAGCTAATAGATACTTTAAAGCTGCATGGTCCGAATACACTACTACTCTAGTACCAAGTAAATAGGCTCAGAATTTATCCAGAGCAAAAACAATAGGAAGAAGCTCTTTCTCAGTAGTAGTATAGTTGGACTGGGCAGTGTCTAAAGTCTTAGACGCATAAGCAATAACGAAAGGATCCTTACCTTCACGCTGAGCCAGCGCTGCTCCTACTGCATGGTTGGAAGCATCGCACATGATTTCAAATGGCTGGCTCCAATCTGGTCCTCTCACAATTGGAGCTTGAGTAAGAGCAGTCTTCAGCTTATCAAACACTTGTTTGCAATCCTCACTGAACTCGAACTCAATATCCTTCTGCAGTAATCTGGATAAGGGAAGTGCGACCTTACTAAAGTCCTTAATAAATCTCCTGTAAAAACCTGCATGGCCAAGGAACGAACAGACTTCCCTCACAGAAGAGGGGTAAGGTA
>NC_029792.2:21432414-21433915 GCF_000816755.2 Arachis ipaensis
AGAAAAGACTCATCATGCACCTTTGGAAAGTAGCTGGTGCATTGCACAAGCCAAAGGGCATTCTCTTGTAAGCATAAGTCCCAAAAGGACATGTAAAAGTGGTATTTTCCTGATCCTCAGGAGCAATATGAATCTGAAAATAACCTGTGTAACCATCTAAAAAGCAATAATGTGATTTACCTGACAGGCGATCCAGCATTTGATCAATGAATGGAAGTGGGTAGTGATCCTTACGGGTAGCTTGGTTGAGACGCCTGTAATCAATGCAGACTCTCCAAGCATTCTGAAATCTAGTTGCTATGAGCTCTCCATGCTCATTCTTCACTGTAGTGACTCCAGACTTCTTGGGCACCACTTGTACTGGGCTTACCCATTCACTATCTGAAATGGGATATATGATACCGGCTTCCAATAGTCTGGTCACTTCCTTTTTGACAACTTCTAAGATGGTGGGATTCAATCTTCTTTGGGGTTGACGGACAGGTCTTGCTCCCTCTTCTAAAAATATTCTGTGCTCACATACTTGAGGGTTGATGCCTACTATGTCTGCCAAGCTCCACCCAATTGCCTTCTTATGCTTCCTCAGCACATCAAGTAACTGCTCTTCTTGTTGAGAAGTCAAAACATCTTCAGCAACTCCAACCACTGTAATAATGCTTTTATCTGCTAACACAAAACAAGCTGCCGACCTTTTTAAGGGAGGGAGCCTCAAAATATCATATATAGACAAAGGCATTATACTGACACATGCTCCTAAATTACACATGCAATCATAAATTACTACACCACCAATAGTACAGCTAACTATACAAGGACCTGGATCACTACATTTTTCAGGTAATCCTCCCATTAAAGCAGATATAGAACTACCTAAAGGAATAGTTTCTAATTCATTAATTTTGTCTTTATGGATACATAAGTCTTTTAGAAATTTTGCATATTTAGGTACCTGCTGAATAACATCAAAAAGAGGAACAGTTACCTCAACCTTTTTGAATATTTCTATCATTTTGGGGTCGGGTTCCAGCTGCTTTCTGGGCTTCCTTGCAAGTTTTGGAAATGGAATAGGAGTAGTATTTTCTGTGGTGTCTGCGCCCTTTGGTGCTTCCTCCTGTGGTTGAGCTATTTCTTCTTCAGCTATGTCCTGTATGTCCTCTTCCTCTTTAACATCTTCTATTTCTACTACCTCTTCAGCTGAGATGTGTTCTGGTGGGCCTGGTTTCTCCGGATTCCTCTCCTACAGTGTGGTTCCAGACCTTAGGGTGATGGCATTAATGCCTCCCTTTGGATTGGGTAATAGTTGAGAGGGAATTCCAGTGGAGCTTGAAGGTTGGTTACTGGAATTTTGCGTTGATCCAATCTGTGACATAAGAGCTTGCAAAGTAGAGGTGAGACCATTCAGACTGGCATTAATACTATCCATGATGTTACTTTCCATGGTCTGTTGTCTTCGCTCAAAAGATTGTAGTAGCTCTTCATTAGGAGATAAAGAAGAATGAGT
>NC_029792.2:21434101-21434944 GCF_000816755.2 Arachis ipaensis
GGTCATAGAAGTTATGAGTGGATGCCACCATGTTGTCTTCTTGTTGGAGCTGCGGGCATTCATCAGTGTAATGGCTATAATCAGCACAGATTCTGCAAATTCTTTGCGGGACTAGTTGTTGGTTTTGCTGTGGTGGAGGAGGTTGAGCTTGCTGAGCTTATTGTTGATTCAATTGCATCTGCTTCAGCAAGTTGGTCATCTCACATATACTCTGAGCTAGAGCAGCAGTCTCTCTGCTAGAGGATACTTCTGCAACGGCTTTTGAACAGCCTTGCTTTTGTCTGTGGTTCCTAGTAGATTCAGCTAAATCACTGATCAATTGCCAAGCCTCATCAGTGGTTTTGAACTTCTTCATAGACCCATTGCTAGCACTTTCCAATGTGGTCTTATCTTGGGGCCTCATGCCCTGTGTGATATAGCTAAGTAACACTATCTTGTCAATCATGTGGTGGGGGCATGCTTCCAGAAGATTATTGAAGCGCTCCCAGTATTCAAAGAGAGTCTCATTGTCATCCTGAACAATTGTGGAAATATCCTTCCTCAGTTTATCAGTAACTTCAGATGGAAAGAATTTTTCTAAAAACTCCTTTCTGAGTGTATCCCAGTTGGATACATTTGCTAGAGGTTGAGTGTAGTACCACTCTCTTGCTTTTCCCTCAAGAGAGAACGGGAAAGCTTTTAGCAAAATTGAAGTTTCATCAGTACCATCACGCCTGACAGTAAAACAGGTGGTGCACGAAATTGTGATCTCTGGTAATGGCTCCAAAAACTTGGTGCTCTAATCTCAATTCATAAATTGTCACAACTTCGATACAACTAACCAGCAAGTGCACTGGGTCGTCC
>NC_029792.2:21436514-21438898 GCF_000816755.2 Arachis ipaensis
AAAATGGTCCAAATGCTCTGTCACAGCACGGCTAATCATCTGAGGTTCCCGATCATGCTGGAATAGGATTCACCCTCCTTTTGCGTCTGTCACTACGACCAACAATCGCGAGTTTGAAGCTCGTCACAGTGATTCAATCCCAGAATCCTACTCGGAATACCACAGACAAGGTTTAGACTTTCTGGATTCTCATGAATGCCGCCATCAATCTAGCTTACACCACGAAGATTCTGATTAAGAGATCCAAGAGATAATCATTCAATCGAAGATAGAACGGAAGTGGTTGTCAGGCACGCGTTCATGGGGAATGATGATGATTGTCACGTTCATCACATTCATGTTGAAGTGCGAATGAATATCTTAGAAGCGGAATAAGTTGAATTGAATAGAAAAATAGTAGTACTTTGCATTAATCTTTGAGGAACAGGAGAGCTCCACACCTTAATCTATGGAGTGTAGAAACTCTACCATTAAAAATACATAAGTGAAAGGTCCAGGCATGGCCGAGAGGCCAGCCCCCATGATCTAAGAACCAGGCATCCAAAGATGTTCAAAGATACAATCCCGGATTCAAAAGATGTCTAATACAATAGTAAAAAGTCCTATTTATAATAAACTAGTTACTAGGGTTTACAGAAGTAAGTGATTGATGCATAAATCCACTTCCGGGGCCCACTTGGTGTGTACTTGGGCTGAGCTTGAAGTCTACACATGGAGAGGTCATTCTTGGAGTTGAACGCCAGCTTTTGTGCCATTTTGGGCGTTGAACTCCACTTTGCAACTTGTTTCTGGCGCTGGACGCCAGAATTGGGCAGAGAGCTGGCGTTGAACGCCAGTTTGCGTCGTCTAAACTTGGGCAAAGTATGGACTATTATATATTTCTGGAAAGCCCTAGATTTCTACTTTCTAACCCAATTGGAAGCGTGCCATTTCGAGTTCTGTAGCTCCAGAAAATCCATTTTGAGTGCAGGAAGGTCAGAATCCAACAGCATCAGCAGTCCTTCTTCAACCTCTGAATCTGATTTTTGCTCAAGTCCCTCAATTTCAGCCAGAAAATACCTGAAATCATAGAAAAACGCACAAACTCATAGTAAAGTCTAGAAATGTGAATTTAACATAAAAACTAATGAAAACATCCCTAAAAGTAACTAGATTCTACTAAAAACATACTAAAAACAATGCCAAAAAGCGTATAAATTATCCGCTCATCAACAGGCTGCCTGGAAATCTCTCAAGTGCTTGATAGGCTCTTGAGCAGGTAGGCCATGAAACTTGGGCATCAAATTTAGCAGTGCGGTCTTTATTTCAAAATCTGTAGCTACCGCTGGATGATGCGCTTGAAACGGTTGCATTGTAAAATCAGGGGCTCCTTCCTCCTGGATGGTAACTCTCCTAGCTGCCATGTCTTCTGCACGTAAAATAACCGAATCAGTAGAACGGGGGCTGGTTTCTTCCTCGAGTTCACTTTCAGATCCGCCCTCAGAGCGGACTAACCGACGCTGTACTCGCCTTATTTGTGAAATAGTCCTTTCAATTTCAGGATCGAATATTAGCAAGCGCGGATCAGGAAGTGAACGTGTCATTGAAGTTCAGAATGATTGGTATCTATAGGAACTCAGAGTTCAGATAGTGTTATTGATTCTCCTAGTTCAGTACGATGATTCTTGAACACAGCTGTTTTATGAGTCTTGGCCGTGGCCCTAAGCACTTTGTTTTCCAGTATTACCACCGGATACATAAATGCCACAGACACATAATTGGGTGAACCTTTTCAGATTCTGACTCAGCTTTGCTAAAGTCCCCAATTAGAGGTGTCCAGGGTTCTTAAGCACACTCTTTTTTTTTTGTTTTGGACCTTGACTTTAACCGCTCAGTCTCAAGTTTTCACTTGACACCTACACGCCACAAGCACATGGTTAGGGACAGCTTGGCTTAGCCGCTTAGACCAGGATTTTATTCCTTTAGGCCCTCCTATCCACTGATGCTCAAAGCCTTGGGATCCTTTTTATTGCCCTTGCCTTTTGTTTTTAAGGGTCATTGGCTTTTTGCTCTTGCCTCTTGGTTTTAAGAGCTTTGGCTTTTTCTGCTTGCTTTTTCTTTTTCTTTCTATATTTTTTTTGCCTATTTTTTTCTGCAAGCTTTGTTCTTTGCTGCTTTTTCTTGCTTCAAGAATCATTTTTATGATTTTTCAGATTATCAAATAACATGTCTCCTTGTCATCATTCTTTCAAGAGCCAACATATTTAACATTCTTAAACAACAACTTCAAAAGACATATGCACTGTTCAAGCATTCATTCAGAAAACAAGAAGCATTGTCACCACATCAATATAATTAAACTAGGTTCAAGGATAAATTCGAAACTCATGTACTTCTTGTTCTTT
>NC_029792.2:21439189-21458781 GCF_000816755.2 Arachis ipaensis
CATCTCCTTGCATCATAGGCAAGTTAAACGCCAACCTCACATTTTCCGGACTAAAATCTAAGTATTTCCCCCGAACCATGGTGAGATAATTCTTTGGGTCCGGGTTCTTACTTTGATCATGGTTCCTAGTGATCCATGCATTGGCATAGAACTCTTGAACCATTAGGATGCCGACTTGTTGGATGGGTTTTGTTAGAACTTCCCAACCTCTTCTTTGGATTTCATGTCGGATCTCCGGATACTCATTCTTCTTGAGCTTGAAAGGGACCTCAGGGATCACCTTCTTCTTGGCCACAACATCATAGAAGTGGTCTTGATGAGCTTTGGAGATGAATCTTTTCATCTCCCATGACTCGGAGGTGGAAGCTTTTGTCTTCGCTTTCCCTTTTCTAGAGGATTCTCCGGTCTTCGCTTTCCCTTTTCTAAACTTGGGCAAAGTATGGACTATTATATATTGCTGGAAAGCCCTAGATGTCTACTTTTTAACCCAATTAGAATCGCGCCATTTCGAGTTTTGTAGCTCCAAAAAATCCATTTTGAGTGCAGGGAGGTCAGAATCCAACAGCATCAGCAGTCCTTCTTCAACCTCTGAATTTGATTTTTGCTCAAGTCCCTCAATTTCAGCCAGAAAATACCTGAAATTACAGAAAAACACACAAACTCATAGTAAAGTCCAGAAATGTGAATTTAACATAAAAACTAATGAAAACATCCCTAAAAGTAACTAGATTCTACTAAAAACATACTAAAAACAATGCCAAAAAGCGTATAAATTATCCGCTCATCAACAGGCTGCCTGGAAATCTCTCAAGTGCTTGATAGGCTCTTGAGCAGGTAGGCCATGAAACTTGGGCATCAAATTTAGCAGTGCGGTCTTTATTTCAAAATCTGTAACTACCGCTGGATGATGCGCTTGAAACGGTTGCATTGTAAAATCAGGGGCTCCTTCCTCCTGGATGGTAACTCTCCTAGCTGCCATGTCTTCTGCACGTAAAACAACCGAATCAGTAGAACGGGGGCTGGTTTCTTCCTCGAGTTCACTTTCAGATCCGCCCTCAGAGCGGACTAACCGACGCTGTACTCGCCTTATTCGTGAAATAGTCCTTTCAATTTCAGGATCGAATATTAGCAGGCGCGGATCAGGAAGTGAACGCCTCATTTGACGAAAGAAACATGCAGCTCATAGTAGAAAAATAAAATAAAATGCAAATAAATAAATTCTAATTAATAACTTTAGCACTCTATTGCAACTCCCCGGCAACGGCGCCAAAAATTGATGAGACGCAGAAGTTGGTGAATTAAAAATTATTAAAATAGTTACGTTGCAAGTATAGTTCTTAACTCACCAAAAATCTGCCTATCCATTTGAATTGGGTCGAAATAAGGTCCAAAATCGCCCCCAGCGAATTCTGCATATTATGCAGATCGCACATGTCACGCGATCGCGTCATCCATGCGGACGCGTCATTCACGCTTTTCCTTGCCACGCGTTCCCGTCGTCCACGCTACCGCGTCGCTTGAGCTTTCCCAATCCGCGCGGCCGCGTGAGCCATGCAGCCGCGTCACTGCGATTTGCTCTCCTTCGCGCGGTCGCGTGAGCCATGCGACCGCGTCACTTCTCGCTGGTTATCTCCTCAAATTATTATGTTCCTTCCATTTTTGCTAGCTTCCTTTCCAATCTCCAACTCATTCATGCCCTATAAAGTCTGAAACACTCAACACACAGATCACGGCATCGAATGGAATAAAGGAGGATTAAAATTACATCATTAAAGTCTCTAGGAAGCAGTTTTCAAACATGTTATAAATCCAGGAAGGAATTATAAATTTATGCTAATTTAATGAATAAGTGGGTAAGGATCTTGATAAAACCATACAATTAAACACAATATAAACCATAAAATAGTGGTTTATCAGGTGGTTCCAAGAGAACATTTACATTCCAGAACATTATTCCATACAAATTTACATTTCATATTCCATGAGCAACTAATCCTCCATTGTTAAGGTTAGGAGCTCTGTCTATTGTATGGATTGATAATATTATTTTTCTATTTTAATTCATGTTTTGATTTATATTTCAATAATTGTTTTTGTTCTTTATTTTATGAATTTGGGTGGAACGGAAGTATGACCCATGTTCTATTTGAATTCTTGTAAAACTTGGAAAAGCTCTTTACTTGAACAATAGCTTGAAAACATATTATCCTGAATTTCTAATTGTTTGTATTTAACGGGATACGTGACATATAATCCCCTTATTTTTGGATAATTAGGATTCTTGTGGCATATAAACTGGAATTTGATCATCACCCTCTAATTGGAATCAATTGACCAAGGAATTGGCAATTGACGAATTTTAGAGGAGACTAGGAAGGTCTAAGGAATTAGGGTCTAGTCATAAATAGTTTGCCATGAATTAAATTTTGCATGATTAAAATAGTTAATAAGAAAAGTCAATCAGGAAAATAGATAACTCTGAAGCCTTAACTATTTCCCTATATATATTTCACAGCTCATTTACTACTTCCTTTAAGAAATTCTTAATTACTTTTTAATGCTTTTGAACTCCCAAATGCTATTTTCTGTTTGTCTAACTAAGCCTAACAAATACCATTGTTGCTTAATCCATCAATCCTCGTGGGATCGACCCTTACTCGCGTAAGGTATTACTTGGTACGACCCGGTACACTTGCCGGTAAGTTTGTGGGTTATAAAAAACCTCACCAAGTTTTTGGCGTCGTTGTCGGGGATTGACTGTGATTAAGAACTATTCCTTGTTTGATTGCTTAGATTAGATAGTTTTTTTTATTATTATATTTTTTTCTTATTTTCTTATTAATTTTTATTTTGCATTTTCTTACGTTAATTTTTTTCTTTTCTTTTACGTTAATTTTTTCTTTTTTCCTTTATGTTATTTTCTTTCTTTTCCTTTTCGTTTACCACAGGTTACCTCACAAGGACTTCTCTACACTCTGACGTAGAGAGTCCTATCTTTTCTTGTCTTCTGGTTGTTTATGCGCAGGAACAGAGACAAAGGACATCTCTTAGACTTTGATCCTGAACCTGAAAGAACTTTCAGGCGACGTTTACAACAAGCAAGACTTTGCAAGGCTGCTGAATCCATTATGGCAAATAATAATGCTAATGCCAATGTGGTAAATTCGAATGGGGATGATCAATAGAGGAGAGTGCTTGGCTCTTATTCTGCCCCTACTGCGGATCTTTATGGAAAAAGTATTGTGGTACCTCCTATAAATGAAAACAACTTTGAGTTGAAACCACAATTGGTCACCTTGGTGCAACAGAATTGCCAGTGTCATGGACTTCCTCATGAAGATTCAAATCAGTTCATATCTGATTTTCTGCAGATATGTGATACTGTGAAGACAAATGGAGTGAACCCAGAGGTGTACAGACTCATGCTCTTCCCGTTTGCTCTGAGGGATAAAGCAAAGCTATGGCTAGATTCCCAACCAAAGGAGAGTTTGAATATTTGGGAAAAGGTTGTTACAGAGTTTCTCACTAAATTTTTCCCACCAAAGAAGCTGACTAAGCTTAGGTTGGAGGTTCAGACCTTCAGGCAGAAGGAGGGTGAAACTCTTTATGAAGCTTGGGAAAGGTACAAGCTGCTGACTAGGCAATGCCCTCCGGACATGTTCTCCAAGTGGACCCAACTAGATATTTTTTATGAAGGCTTGGGTGAGATATCCAAGATGAGCTTAGATACCTCTGCAGGTAGTTCATTGCACAAGAAGAAGACACCAGAGGAGACTATTGAGCTGATTGAATTGGTTGCAAGCAACCAATATTTATACTCATCTAACAGGAATCCTGTGAACTCTGAGACCGCTCAGAAGAGAGGCGTGTTGGAAGTAGAAGCTGTTAATGCTCTTCTTGCTCAGAACAAGCTTATGTCTCAGCAGATAAATCTACTCACTCAACAGATGGGTGGCATGCAAGTCTCAGCTATCAACACTCAAAATCCACCCCAAGATACCTCCTATGACATGACAGGTAACTTTATGCAAAATGATAATTATGATTATGCTCAGCCCTCTTCTGAACAGGTGAATTACATGGGGAGTGGTCCTAGAAATCCCAACAATGATCTATATTCTAAGACATACAATCAGGGGTGGAGGAATCACCCAAATTTTGGGTGGAGAGATCAACCTCAGAGACCTCAGAACTTCAACAATAGTTCTCAGGGCGGTTTTCAACAGAACAACTATAATAACCGCCAATTTCAATCTCAGCAACAACAACCACCTCAGCAGGCAAATTCTAAATCCCAAGAAGATTCTAAGTGGGAGATGATGATGAGTTTCGTGCAAGAAACTAGAGCCTCCATTAGAAACTTGGAGGTGCAAATGGGTCAAATGAGCAAGCAATTACCTGAAAGGTCTTCAAATGCATTCCCTGGTGATACTGTGGTGAACCCAAGAGAAGATTGCAAGGCTATTCAATTGAGAAGTGGTAAGGTGGCTGGTCTTGAGACTAAGGTTAATGAAGATCTAGTTGAAAAGAAAGCTCCAGAGGAGAAGAAGGAAGAAGTAGAGCACGCCCCTCCTAAACGTGCAGACAACCCATTTCCTGACTCTCTTGACACTTATCCCACCTTACCAAAGGCCCCTGAATACAAGCCAAAAATGCCATATCCTCAGAGGCTTCAGAAGGCGTCCAAAGAAAAGCAATTCTCTAAATTTTTAGATGTCTTCAAGAAGCTACAGATCAATATTCCTTTTGCAGAGGCTCTGGAACAAATGCCTCTCTATGCTAAATTTATGAAAGAGTTGTTGACCCATAAGAGGAATTGGAAGGAGCAAGAAACAGTGGTGCTAACCAAGGAATGCAGTGCTATTATTCAACACACCCTTCCTGAGAAGATGCCAGACCCAGGGAGCTTTGTCATTCCTTGCACCGTTGGAAAAGTCGGCATTCAGAGAGCTTTATGTGATCTTGGAGCCAGCATCAACCTCATGCCATTTTCAGTAATGAAAAAGCTTCAAATTGAGGAGGTAAAACCTACTCGTATTTCTCTTCAACTTACTGATCTTTCTATTAAATTACCTGTGGGTGTAGTTGAAGATTTACTTGTTAAGGTAGGACCATTTATTTTCCCTGTTGATTTTGTTATATTAGACATGGAAGAGGAGGTAAAACCCTCTATTATACTTGGTAGACCCTTTTTAGCTACAAGTAGAGCTCTGATTGATGTGCAAAAGGGTGAATTAACCCTGAGAGTCAATGAAGAACAGGTGGTCCTAAATGTTTTTGAAGCCCTCAAGCACCCCAATGATTCTAAGGGGTGTATGAAAATAGATGTTATTGAACCACTTGTTCAAGAAGTACTAGAAACTGAGGTACTTAATGATGTTCTGGATCCTATTTCTGAGTGTGAATTAGTTGAAGTTGACGATTCACCACCCCAAAAGGAGCTAATGAACACACCAATCAAGGAGGAGGGAGCCCCCAAGCTTGAGCTCAAACTCTTACCCCCTTCTCTGAAATATGTGTTCTTGGGTGAAAATGATTCATATCCAGTAATTATTAGCTCTTCCTTGAAGCCTGAAGAGGAAGAGGCGCTTGTTTCAGTGCTCAAGAGCCATAAAACAGCTCTTGGGTGGACCATTGGTGACTTAAAAGGGATTAGTCCAACCAAGTGTATGCACAAGATCCTCCTTGAAGATGATGCCAAACCAGTTGTGCAACCACAAAGGAGACTCAATCCAACTATGAAAGAGGTGGTCCAAAACGAGGTAATGAAATTATGGGAAGCAGATATTATTTACCCTATTTCTGACAGTCCTTGGGTAAGTCCTGTGCATGTAGTTCCCAAGAAAGGAGGGATGACAGTGATCAAGAATGAAAAGAATGAGCTTATTCCTACAAGAACAATCACAGGATGGAGAATGTGCATAGACTACAGGAGGCTCAACACTGCTACTAGGAAGGATCATTTCCCCCTCCCTTTCATTGATCAGATGCTTGAGAGGTTAGCTGGTCATGCTTTTTATTATTTTCGAGATGGATATTCTGGATATAATCAAATTGTAGTGAACCCTCAAGATCAAGAGAAGACATCATTCACATGCCCCTTTGGAGTATTTGCCTACAGGAGAATGCCATTTGGACTTTGCAATGCTCCAGCAACTTTTCAGAGGTGTATGCTTTCAATTTTTTCTGATATGGTTGAAAAGTTTATTGAGATATTTATGGATGACTTTTCCGTTTTTGGTAATTCTTTTGAATCCTGCCTTAAACATTTATCTCTTGTCTTGAAACGGTGTCAAGAATCAAACCTTGTTTTAAATTGGGAAAAATGCCATTTTATAGTTACAGAAGGCATTGTTCTTGGACACCGGATTTCAAGTAAAGGAATTGAGGTTGACAAAGCAAAGGTGGAGGTAATTGAAAAATTGCCACCTCCAACTAATGTTAAGGCAATTAGGAGTTTCTTGGGTCATGCAGGATTTTATAGAAGATTTATAAAGGATTTTTCTAAAATTGCTAAATCATTGAGCAACCTATTGGTTGTTGATGTTCCTTTTGTTTTTTATTCTGATTGTCTGCATGCTTTTGAAACTCTGAAGGCAAACCTTATCTCTGCTCCCATTATAGCTCCCCCTGACTGGGATTTACCATTTGAATTAATGTGTGATGCTAGTAATTTTGCTATAGGAGCTGTTTTAGGACAAAGGCATGGTAAGCTTGTACATGTCATTTATTATGCCAGTCGTGTGTTAAATGATGCTCAAAAGAATTACACAACTACAGAAAAGGAATTATTAGCTATTGTGTATGCTATTGATAAGTTTAGGTCCTATTTACTTGGTTCTAAGGTTATTGTTTCTACTACCATGCTGCTTTGAAGTACCTTCTAACCAAGCAGGATTCTAAACCAAGATTAATCAGATGGGTGTTGCTCCTTCAGGAGTTTGATATTGAAATAAAAGACAGGAAAGGGTCAGAAAATCAAGTGGCTGACCATCTCTCCAGAATTGAGCCTGAAGCAGGAGTGCACCCACCCACAGCTGTAACTGAGACATTTCCGGATGAGCAATTGTTCCTCATTCAGTAGGCTCCATGGTTTGCAGACATTGCAAATTATAAGGCCATGAATTTTATCCCAAGAGAGTACAGCAGGCAACAAGTAAAGAAGCTATTAACAAATGCCAAGTACTACATCTGGGAGGAACCATACCTTTTTAAAAGATGTTTAGATGGTATAATCAGGAGATGTATCCCAGATGAAGAAACACAGCAAATTCTTTGGCACTGTCATGGTTCTGAATATAGAGGCCACTTTGGTGGTGAAAAGACAGCTACAAAGGTCCTTCAGAGCAGGTTCTACTGGCCTACTCTCTTCAGAGATTCAAGAAATTTTGTGAAGCACTGTGATAGATGTGCAAAAGCCACAAATCTCCCTGCCAATCACGAAATGCCACATCAGGGGATTCTTAAAGTTGAGTTGTTTGATGTGTGGGGTATTGATTTCATGGGACCTTTTCCACCCTCACATTCAAACAACTATATTCTAGTGGCGGTTGATTATGTGTCCAAGTTGGTGGAAGCTGTAGCTCTACCCACCAATGATGCCAAGGTGGTAATGAGCTTTCTTCAGAGATATATCTTTAGCCGGTTTGGTGTCCCAAGGACACTCATTAGTGATGGTGGAAGCCACTTCTGTAACAGACAGTTAGACTCTCTTCTGCATAGATATAGAGTCCGTCATAAAGTGGCAACCCCCTATCACCCTCAGACAAGTGGACAGGTTGAAGTTTCCAACAAGGAACTCAAAAGGATTCTAGAGAAGACCGTCAGTGTTTCAAGAAAGGACTGGTCTAGGAAGCTTGATGATGCTCTCTGGGCATACCGGACAGCATACAAGACTCCCATTGGCATGTCCCCATATCAGTTGATATATGGCAAAGCCTGTCACTTGCCAGTTGAGCTGGAGCACAAGGCTTACTGGGCAATCAGGTACCTGAATCTTAATTCAGAAGCTGCAGGAATAAAGCGGATGCTTCAGTTGAATGAGCTTGATGAATTCAGATATTCAGCCTATGAGAATGCCAAGCTCTATAAGGAGAGAACCAAGCTACTGCATGACAAGAAGATTGCCATCAGAGTCTTTGAGCCAGGACAGAGAGTGCTTCTATATAATTCAAGGCTCAAATTCTTTCCCGGAAAGATGAAATTCCGGTGGTCAGGACCGTTTGTGGTTATCAGAGCCTCACCATATGGCCATGTGGAAATACAGGAAGAAAATTCTGACAGAAAGTTTACAGTGAATGGCCAGAGGTTGAAGCACTATCTTGGAGGCGAGATTGATCGCCAGAGGTCCACTCATCTGCTGAACTAGCAGAGCTGACCGTCAAGCTAGTGACGATAAAAAAGCACTTGTTGGGAGGCAACTCGATAATTTTGTATCCTTAGTTATTTTTCGTAGTAGTAGTTTTCTTACTTGTTGGTTTTTATTAAGTTCTTACTAATTTTCTGATCATGCAGCTATTTTATCACAGGAACCGAACACCTCAAGCTATTTGAAAAAAAAAGGGGGGGCACACGACGCGCCAGCGTCATTGAAGCGAACGCGTCAATCATGTGTGCGTGAACAATGAAAATTGACAGAGAGTTGCGTGGGAGTGGCGCTGGACTCATGCCTTTCGCACAAACGATCCCACGCGAACGCGTGGCCCACGCATTCGCGTCGTTTGTGATTTTCGTCATTCACGCGATCGCGTCGGTACGCGATCAGGTGACCTGCAAATTCGACATAAAAGAGCGTTTTGGGCAAAGAGTTGTGCCAGCTTGGGGCAAGAAGTGTGCTAAAAGCACAAATTTGGTCACGCAGACGCGTGACTGACGCGTTCGCGTCAGTTGCAAATATGGCCATCCACGCGATCGCGTGCATGACGCGAACGCGTCGTATGCAAATTTGGCTCCCAAGCCATGCGAACAGAAAGTCATGCGAATCGCACAAAATCCAGGGCACGCGATCGCGTGCCTGACGCTAACGCGTCATTATGAAGACTGCGCGATGACGCGATCGCGTGGCGTACGCAAACGCGTCGCTTGCGCCGCCCAGTTTTCTTTCTCTCTCTCCCCCAATTCTAATTCTCTCTTATTGTCTTATCCTTTTATTTTTTTTCTTTCATTTTAACATTTGTCTCTTCTATTTTTAGTTCTTATTTGCTTGAGGACAAGCAAACCTTTAAGTTTGGTGTTGACACTTCGCTTAGAAGTTTTCTGTTTATTCCTATGGCACCAAAAGGGAGGCAAATCATCTTCACTGAGGAGCACAACCTGAAGAATAAATGACTGCTAGGATAACTAAGGTGGTTGAGTTCCTTTCATTTTTTATTCCTCCCCTCTTTGTCTATGTTATGTTCCGATTTTCTGCTATTTTTCTTTGTTTGTTGCATGATCCTTTATTAGTTAGAATCCAAGGACTAGTTTAGTTTTCCCTATTGCTTTAATTCTGAAAAAAAAAAAAATTGTCTCATGTATTACTCACTGAGCTTAATTTCAAATCAAAAATACAGAAGTGATATATTGCATGAGAAAGTGGGTCTATATTGAATAATAGTCTTATTTACTTAAATGTGGTGGTATTTTCTGTGATTCTGAATGCATGACATGAACAGTGCATAATTTTTTATAGTGAAGTTTATGAATGTTAAAATTGTTGGCTCTTGAAAGAATGATGAAAAAGAAAAATATTATTGATAATCTGAAAAATCATAAAATTGATTCTTGAAGCAAGAAAAAGCAGTGAAAAACACAAAGCTTGTGAAAAAAATTTAATAAAATAAAGAAAAAATAAGAAAAAGAAAAAGCAAGCAGAAAAATCCAATAACCCTTTAAACTAAAAGGCAAAGGGTAAAAAGGATCCAAGACTTTGAGCATTAATGGATAGGAGGGCCCTAAGGAATAAAATCCTGGCCTAAGCGGCTAAATCAAGCTGTCCCTAACCATGTGTTTGTGGCGTGAAAGTGTCAAGTGAAAAGCTTGAGACTGAGCGGTTAAAGTCGTGATCCAAAGCAAAAAGAGTGTGCTTAAGAACTCTGGGCACCTCTAACTGGGGACTCTAGCAAAGCTGAGTCACAATCTGAAAAGGTTCACCCAGTTATGTGTCTGTTGAGGACAAGCAACAGTTTAAGTTTGGTGTTGTGATGCGTGAGCATCTTGTCTATCTTTTCCTAGTGAATTTGCATCTAATTTGTTGAGATTAATTAAGAATTAATTATCTTTTAGCCACTATGGATGCTATTTTGAGTTTTGTACAATACTGTTTATTCTAGGTAGCATTTGGCGGAATTTGATGGAGTTTCTGCAGAGAAAGAGAAAAAGCCAAGGAGATGACCAGCGAATACCGACGCGGACGCATGGCTCACGCGACCGCGCGGAATGGAGGAAATCACAATGACGCGATCGCGTGCCTGACGCGAACGCGTGGACTGGAATCTGCACAAATGATGTGAACGCGTGGACGACGCGGATGCGTCACATGCGCCACGTGCAGAAAACGCAGAAAAACGTTGGGGGCGATTTCTGGGCTATTTTTAACTCAATTTTCAGCCCAGAAAACACAGATTAGAAGCTGCAGAATGGACAGAACAAGTGGTCCCCACCCATCAACTGAAGATCTGTTAATTAATTCAAATTTAAATTCAAAACCTTAAATTAGGAAAAGATATTATTTTAATTTTTAGTTTTAGATATTAGATTTTAAATTTATTAGGATTTCCCAATAGGGTGATTCCAGAACAACATTTATTTCCACAACATTATTCCATACAAATTTATATTCCGTATTCCATGAGCAACTAATCCTCCATTGTTAAGGTTAGGAGCTCTGTCTATTGTATGGATTGATAATATTATTTTTCTATTTTAATTCATGTTTTGATTTATATTTCAATAATTGTTTTCGTTCTTATTTCATGAATTTGGGTGGAACGGAAGTATGACCCATGTTCTATTTGAATTCTTATAAAACTTGGAAAAGCTCTTTACTTGAACAATAGCTTGAAAACATATTATCTTGAATTTCTAATTGTTTGTATTTAACGGGATACGTGACATATAATCCCCCTATTTTTGGATAATTAGGATTCTTGTGGCATATAAACTGGAATTTGATCATCACCCTCTAATTGGAATCAATTAACCAAGGAATTGGCAATTGACGAATTTTAGAGGAGACTAGGAAGGTCTAAGGAATTAGGGTCTAGTCATAAATAGTTTGCCATGAATTAAATCTTGCATGATTAAAATAGTTAATAAGAAAAGTCAATCAGGAAAATAGATAACTCTGAAGCCTTAACTATTTCCCTATATATATTTCACAGCTCATTTACTGCTTCCTTTAAGAAATTCTTAATTACTTTTTAATGCTTTTTAACTCCCAAATGCTATTTTCTGTTTGTCTAACTAAGCTTAACAAATACCATTGTTGCTTAATCCATCAATCCTCGTGGGATCGACCCTTACTCGCGTAAGGTATGACTTGGTACGACCCGGTACACTTGCCGGTAAGTTTGTGGGTTATAAAAAACCTCACCAGTGTTGTCCATCCTCATCTTCTCGTATCAGTGCTGACGCTACTGCCTTTTCAGCGACAGCTAGGTACAACACCAGCTCCTCTCCCACTTCTAGCCGGGTAAGGATGGGTGGTTCACTTAAGAATTTCTTGAATTCTTGAAAGGCCTCTTCACATTCAGAGGTCCACTCAAATTGACATCCTTTTCTAAGTAGTAAAAAAAGTGGCAAGGATCTCAAAGCTAATCTTGCCAAGAATCTTGACATTGCTGCAAGTCGGCCATTCAGTTGTTAGACTTCTTTTAAACAAGCCAGACTTCTCATCTCTAAGATTACTCTACACTTTTCATGGTTAGCCTCGATTCCCCTTTGTGTGAGCATAAAACCCAAGAATTTTCGTGCCTCTACTGCAAAGGTGCATTTGGTGGGATTTAGTCTCATCCCATGTCTTCTTATGGTGCCGAAGACTTGTGAGAGGTCGGACAGAAGACTGACCTCATCATTGGTTTTTACTAACATGTCATCCACATATACCTCCATTAAGTTTCCGAGGTGAGGTGCGAACATCTTCTTCATCAACCTTTGATATGTGGCCCCTGCATTTTCTAATCCAAAAGGCATGACCACGTAGCAGTAATTTGCTTTGGGTGTGATGAACGATGTCTTCTCCTGGTTCGACTTATACATCAGAATTTGAATGTATCCCGAGTACGCATCCATAAATGATAGGTACTGGAATCCTGAAGAGGAATCCACTAAGGCATCAATGTTGGGCAGGGGATATGGGTCCTTTGGACAAGCTTTGTTGAGGTCGGTGTAATCGACACACATCCTCCATTTTCCAGTTTGCTTTTTTACCAGCACCACATTTGCTAACCATTTTAGATACTTGACCTCCCTGACGAATCTGGCTTCTAATAGAGCTTGAACTTGTTCTTTGACCACTTGAGCTCGCTTTGGTCCGAGCATACGACGCCTTTGTTGGACAAGTCGGGACCCGGGATAGACCGCCAGCTTGTGCATCATGTGTAACACCCTAATTAGCCTAAACTTTACCTCGCGTCGTAAAGCCAAGGTTAATCAGAGATTACAAAAGTTCTAAGCTCATACATAATATATATATATATATATATATATATATATATATATAAAGAATAGTATAATCTAGAAGCACGATGAAGGATATAGCTCAAATTTTGAATTTGAAAAGCGCAAACGTACTAATGAAGCTACTAGCTTAAGGCACAAGAAACAGATAAGATACAACAAAGGATAAGTATATAATATCATAGGAAACTAGCCACGACTCGTGTAGTTTAAGCCGGCTAGCCATATACAAGTATACAGAACCATACAGAAACCTGACAGTTTAAAAACAGCTTATACAAATTTTTCTCTCATAATACAAGCCTCTAGACAAAGACAAAATACAAAAAGAGAGATGTATAAACAAGATAAACCAAAAAGACTCCAAAAGAATCCAAGATCCTCCGCTTCTGTCACCATCCAAAGCAACCTACCGAGGTGGGTTGCGACCTGCATCTGAAAAATACAACAGAAATATGGTATGAGAACTGGAGGTTCTCAGTATGGTAACAGTGCCCAGTGATGTAGGATATAAGACCCCAGGACGCCAAAGGCAATCCTAGCTCCATATCCATCACAAGATTCAACTTAAAGCATTCTAAAACAAATAAGCATAATTATAACAACATTAACTTAAACAAACCAAGTAATCTATCTTAGGGAATTTCTACTCTAACTAAACACCGATGTCCCACAGCCTTCACCAACCAATCCTCCATGCGATCCCATCGCCACCGCCTTCCGAACCTCCTCAATCCCAGTAGAAAACACTGGTAATATACAATGCAAGTAAAACACAAGTAGAAGCATATAAGGCAATAATTCAAATAGCAAATAGGCATGTTATACAAATAGGCAAACCATTTCAAATAGTCAAAGCATGCAAACAGATAGGAAATGCATATGATGAATGCCTGCCTTACTGGCTGTGATATCACATTGTCGGTTCAACTGCCAACCCGACACATCTCCATGGAGACGTCGCCCTTCGGATTTTCTCATATGGGAACCCCCGAGATATAGTGCCCGGATCACTGTCCAGGTACCGGTGCCTGCACGCTCTATTGATCCGAAGGGATGCGAGCGGGATACTCTTGCCACAGACCTCACATCTCAACGCAAGTAGAACAAACTACCGCCCTTACGCCGCTGCCACTACCTCGACAGGCGGGATCTAACCGCCGTCCCTGCCGGGCGCATAGCGTCTCATAACCTCAGTAAAAACAATATTTCAGTGGTTTTCAGAAAACATTTTCAGTATACATGGATCCATCATCTCATTCAGAGTCCGTGACTCATCTCAACCACTCCCCATTCATAACTCAGTTTCCAAGTATCAACATTTCATCATTCCTCATCTCATATATCACTCATCCTTCACCTAACGTCAAACCATTCTCAGATCGCCAGAAACCTAGGCCTCCGTTTTCTAATTTATCATAAAATCATGTACTAGAACCCTTAAGTTATATCCCATGTTCTAATACTAAAACTAGGCCCAAAAGCCTTAAAATGGTATTATAGAAGCTTACAACCTTGTTGGGAAGGTAGAATAGTTGAAAAACAAGTAAAATTTAAGAAACAGGGCGTGTGCGGCCGCACAGGGGTGTGTGCGTGCGCACGCCCAGGAGATTTTAAAATGTGTGCGTATGCACAGGTGGCAAAACTTACAGAATCTGTTCACTCGCACAACCTGTGCCAGCGCCCCCAACAGACTGGCCTTTCCAACGTGTGCATCCGCACAGGTTGAAATTCTTCCTTAGATATGTGCGCGCACAAGCTGTGCTAGCGCTGCAAACAGAACGCATTTCCCTGCCTGTGGGTGCGCACAGGTGTGTACATCCGCACAGGTCAAAATTTTCGCAGGGTGTGCGTCCGCACAAGGGTGTGCACTCGCACATACCAGAAATCATGAAATTCTGCAACCTTGCAAAATTTCATATTTTTAACACCAACTTTGAATGATCATAACTTCCTCTACAAAATTCCAATTTTTACAAGCTTTATATCGATTTAAAGGGTTTTCAAATTTCTTTAATTCTAATTAAATTTTAATCAATTTTGAAAACCGAGGCAAAAGTTATGATCAAACAAAGTTCACCAAAAATCTAACTTTACCAAACTTCACAATTTACACAATTTCTTACCATACGCATTCCAAATCATACCAAACCATTCAAAACTCCATTTCTCATCAATATCCACACTCTAAGACATATTACACCATTTTTACTACTCTTTCCTTTACATTTCCACATTCTCAACCTTGAATATCAATATCCACCACATCAAACAATTTCTCACCAACACATTCACACTTTCTCATTTCATCAATATCAATCTTTCTTATCAACTCATTCATACTCCATATTAATAACTAACATAGAAAAAACTGAAACCATACCTTGGCCGATTTCCAATATGCAGTAAAACTCCAATTTAGCACAAACAAGCTTCCAACCACAATCCAAGCTTTCAATTCCACTCCAATAAGCACAATTAAGTTCCAATAGCTCCCAAAGCCACAATAATCAAACTATATGCATACAAATCACCTCAAATCAACCTAGGGTTCTAATTAAACATAAATTCACAAGGTTTTAATGGCCCTTACCTTTTCTAACAGATTTGGATGTCAAAAGCCAATGCTAAGCAAGGCTTAGAGCAAACCTAAACATCCAAAATCACAAAAACTCACTTAATCACAAACCCTATGAACCGAAATTTTGGAGAGAAGAATAGAAAGAATTTCGTGGTTACCTCTCCAGTTTCTTGTATGGGTTTTGTAGAGCTCTTCACGAGGAACGCGTAGCCACAGACGGTGTGGCGATCGGAGCTCTATAGCTTAAGATATGAGCTTCGGAAGATTGAAATGAATAGTGCTCATGAGGGTTTCTTCTTCCTCTCTTCCTCAGCTGTGTTTTGTTGTGTTTATGTGTTTGTGCTGAAGTGGGTTCATTAAATGAGCCTTTTATATGTTGGGCTTGAGCCCAACATGGGCCCAGTCCAACCCGTTAGCGTTTTTAGCCCGTTTGTCCTAACTTTTGGCCAAACCTTTAAAATTAATGCCTGGTTTTTCATTTCTAACATTTTTCTAAGGTTTTTGACTGTTTTCATTTTTTCGCGTGCGGTACCGGGCAGACTTGAACCGGTTCAACCGGTTCAATTGCCGGTTCGCGATTTTTCACAGTTTTTCACAGTTTTTTCACTGAGTCCAAAAATCACCTTTAAATCCTTAAATTCTCTCTCTAACTTTTCAGAATCTAATTTGGACAAGATTAATTACTTAATTAACTGGTTGATTAGTTGCGGTTCTTACATCATGAGTTCGGGGTCTATTCCGGGCATGTCGGCAGCCTTCTAGGAGAAGAGGTCAGAATTCTCCTTTAGGAGTTGTACGAGTTCCTACTTCAAATCTATTCTTATGTTAACTCCTATGTTGGTATTTTTTCTGACGTCTTCCCCTATTTCGACTTCTTCCGTCTTCCCTTCAGGCTGTGGTCGTAGCTCTTCTCTCCCTCGGAGTCTTCCGAGCTCGATGGTATTGACTTCTTTGCCTTTGCCTCATTGGTTCAAGCTTTCATTATAACATTTTCTCGTCAGCTTTTGATCTCCCTTGATGGTAGTAATTCCTTCCTGTGTTGGGAATTTCATGCAGAGGTGAGGAATAGAGACAACAGCTCCCAACCGATTTAATGTAGTCTTGCTAATTAGGGCATTGTAGGCAGATGCCACGTCTACAACAATGTAGTCAATACCTAGGGTTTTTTTTATTTCAATCTCCTTCCAAAAGTAGTATATAGGGAAATGAACCCTAGTGGCTTAATTGGTGTATCTCCCAACCCGAAAAGAGTATCCGAGTAAGATTTCAACTCTTTTTCTTCCAGCCCTAGTTTGTCGAATGCAGGCTTAAACAGTATGTGGGCTGAGCTTCCCTGGTCCACCAAAGTTTTATGTAAGTTTGCATTAGCGAGTATCATAGAGATTACCATGGGATCATTGATAAACCACTATTTTATGGTTTATCTTGTGCTCAATTGAGTGGTTTTTATCAACTCTTTACCCACTTATTCATACTATTTACATGTTTTACAATTCCTTCCCAGAATTTGTGCTATGATTGGAAACATACTTCTTTGATCTTATAATTGCTAATATTAATCCTCTCTTATTACCATTAGATGCCTTGATATGTGTGTTAAGTGCTTTCAGAGATTATAGGGCAGGAATGGCTTGGAGGATGGAAAAGAAGCATGCAAAAGTGGAAGGAGTACAAGAAGTTGAAGAAACTGCAAAGCTGTTAGCCTGACCTCTTCGCATTCAAACAGTCATAACTTGAGCTACAGAAATCCAAACGACGCGGTTCTAGTTGCATTGGAAAGCTAACGTCCGGGGCTTCGATTTGATATATAATATGCCGTATTTTCCCTGACGCTAGGTGATGCGACCGCGTGCTCCATGCGGACGCGTCGCAGTGACGGAAATTCAGCATGTTGAATTCGCAACCAGCGAATTCTGGGTTGTTTTTGACCCAGTTCTCGGCCCAGAAAATACAGATTAGAGGCTATAAAGTGAAGGAATGCATCCATTCATAATCATGCTCTCATATTCACAATTTTAGGAGTAGATGTAGTTTTTAGAGAGAGAGGTTCTCTCCTCTCTCTTAGGATTAGGATTTAGGATTTCTCTTAGTTTTAGGAGTGGCTCTCAATCCCAGGTTCTTTATTTTTATTTATTTTCCCAATTTAATTTATGAACTCTTTCATGTTACATATAATTTTCTTAATTAATGTTATTTGAGGTATTTCAGATTTAAGATTGCTTTACTTTATTTATATTGATGCTTTTAATTTAATTTAGATATTTTTCTCCTTTTTGGCTTTGGTCAAGTAATTGGTAATACTTGAGTTATCAAACTCAGCAAGTGATTGAAATTGGCAGATTCTGCTTGAACTAGGATTGCTCTAACACTAGTCTCTCCACAGGAGTTGACTAGGACTTGAGAATCAAGTTAATCAGTCCACTTAACCTTCCTTTATTTAATAAAGGCTGACCAAGTGGGATTAAAACCCAATTCTCTTCACACCTGATAAGGATAACTAGGATAGGAATTCCAATTCTTATACCTTGCCAAGAGATTTTATTATTATTATCTTATTTTACTTGTCATATAACATATTCCCTCCTTACTTCCAAAACCCCAATTTACAAACTCATAACCAATAATAAGAACATACCTCCCTGCAATTCCTTGAGAAGACGACCCGAGGTTTAAATACTCGGTTATCAATTTTAAAGGGGTTTGTTACTTGTGACAACCAAAATGTTTGTATGAAAGGACTTTTGAAGGTTTAGAAACTATACTTGCAACGAGGATTTATCCGCAAAGTTCTAGACCACGCAAAAGTTCCTCTCATCAAAATGGCGCCGTTGCTGGGGAATTGCAAACGTGTGCCTTATTATTGGTTATTGTAAATATTTTCTTTTTACTTGTTTATTTGTTTTTGTTTTTGTTTTTATTTTTGCTTTTTCGTAAATTAAGAGGTTATTGGTTTTTATTTGGTTATTAAAAACTTTTCAAAAAAAAATTTTTTTTTTGTGTTCATCTTGATCTTCAAGTTGTTCTTCGTGTTCATCTTGACCTTCAAGTTGTTCTTAGTTGTTTTCTTCGTTTTGATCTAAAAATTTTAAGTTTGGTGTCATTTTATTATTTTTCTCTTTCCTCATTAAATTCAAAATTTCAAAATTTCAAATTTCAATTTTTAAAATTCAAATTAAAAAAAAGTTTTAAATTCAAATTTCAAAATTTCAAATTTCAATTTTCAAAATTCAAATTTAAAAATTTAAAATTAAAATCTCAAATTTCAAAAATTTAAAATTTCAAAATTTAGATTTCAAAATTTAAATCTTTTAAAAAAAATCATATCTTTTTCAAAATCTTATCTTATCTTATTTCAAAAAAATCAAATTTCAATATTTTAATTTCAAAATTCAAAATTTTCAAAAATTCAAAATTCAAAATTTAAAATTCGAATTTCAAAATTTAATTTTCAAATTCAAAATTTAAATAACCTTTTAATTTAAATTTATTTTTATTTTTGTTTTTAATTTTTATTTGCTACTATGAACTCTCACCCCTTTGGCTATGAGTCTAGTTACAATTATGTCGCAGGAAGAGGAAATTACAATGAGAACAGGCATCAAGGTTGGAACAATCAAAGATGGGAGGAGCCACAAGGATTTGATCAACCCTCATGGCAACAACCACCTCCAATGGACTATCAACAACCACCACCATATGCCTATGAACCCTTTCCTCAACATGACTTTGGACCACCATACTCACAAGTCCCTTTCCACCATTCACCTCCATATGACCCTAACCCACATCCACCATACCAACCACCTTATGAGCCAAATGAACCATACACAGAACCAATGAATAAGAGTGTGCAAAATTTTGCGGCCACCTTCGGCGAGTTAGTAAATATAATAGCTTCCCAATATCTGAACACTCAAAGAACTCCCATGGCTACATGTGGAGAATCAAAAGAAGAGCAAAGCATGAAGGAGACACTATAAACTTCGGTAGACAATAAGGAACATGGCTTTGTATTGGAACAAGTGGAGGAAGCCATAATAGTTGCAGAGGAAGAAGTGGTTGAAGACTTAGGAGATGCTGAACCTCCATGGGAAAGTCAAGACATAGAACCTCCTTCCAAGACGGTTGCATTTGATGTTGAGGAGGGTGTACAACCTCCAAGGCATATCATAGTTGAAGACTTGGAAGAGGTTGATCAAGAGATGGAGATTCAAGAAGAAGAAGCACAACATCCCATTCCCTTGGAAAGCAATGAAGAGGAGATTGAATTGGAAGAAAGCTACCAAGAGGAAGAGGTTAAAATTGAAGAAGCTTGCAAAGAGGTGGTAATTATCAGAGAAGAGCACAAGGGAGG
>NC_029792.2:21458850-21465680 GCF_000816755.2 Arachis ipaensis
TCCACTTGAATATGGGCTACTGGAGACGGATGGTCAACTTAGAACTCTTTGTGGCATTAAGAGTAAGAGGAAGATGGTTAGTGGTAAGAACTGTCCTGCAAAGGTTCATTATGGTTGGAAGCTTTAAGTTTAAACGCAAAGGTTGGTGTAGAGCTCAATTGAATGGGTCTAGGAAGTTGTTTGGACGCTTCAGTGAGAATTCTAAAGCTGAATCACCCGGATGGAATCATGATAATCAACTTGAAGACGGGTGCAAAAGCAAGATTTGGGACCCTGGAATTCATTCTGGCAATCAACACTCTTGGGGCCTTGTAACTTGCATTAACTTACTTGAAGGCTTTCTGCGCCTAGTTTGGGACCCCGGAGGTTACTGGAATCACAAACATTGGTGGAGATTCCTGTATGAGTTCAAGCACAAGCCACCATAACAGGAAGCTCACCAAATGTCCAACTTAAGGACTTTAACTAAAAGTGCTAGGTGGGAGACAACCCACCATGGTATGATCGTTTCTTTTTCAAATTTTATTTCATGTTGTTTGTTTTTATTTTATTTTAATTTTCATTGAACCTGGAAGTTTTCATAGCATTCACATTAAGCATTGCATTATGCATATTACATTAAAAAAATAATAAAAAAAATAAAAAAACGCACGCGACGCGGCAGCGTCACTGACGCGTCCGCGTCACCAGTGCGTTTTGGAAGAAAAGGATCGAACAGAGAGTTACGCAGGAGCAGGGCTGGAGGCGTGCCAATGGCACAATTCACCCCACGCGACCGCGTCATATGGGAATAATGGCCTCCCACGCGACCGCGTGCCCCACGCGGCCGCGTGACCAAGATTTCGACGTAATAATGGTGCACAGCCGAAAGTTGTGCTAGAGTGGTGCTGGACTGGCGCTGGACGCGCAGTCGCGGCATATCCTTCTGAAAGCCCACTCACGCGATCGCATGCCCCACGCGATCGCGTCACCCAATATTTGGCATCTAATGATTTTGAACAGAGAGTTGTGCAAGTGCGAGGCTACCCTCGCGCCAGTAGCATAAAACGGGTCACGCGACCGCATGACCGACGCGACCGCGTCGATTAATTTAAGCACAAGTCGCGCGACCGCGTCTCCCACGCGTCCGCATTGCTTGCGCCGCACAGCTTATCCAGATCAGCCAATTATCTTATCTTTTCTTCCCCAATCCTAATTTCTTCTATCTTTTCTTCTTTTTTCTTTCTTTCTTACTTTATTTCTTTCCCTTCTCATTCTTCTTATCTTTTATTTTATTTTATTTATTTGCATACTTTCATTCATTAAATTTTAATTTTGTATATTTTTATTTTTCTTTTCTAATTTTATTATTTTCCATTGGTGTTCAAATGTTCTTATTCAACTGTTATATCTTTTCTGGTATTATCTTAGTGCTTATGACTTGTTTTATTCTGATTGAATAACATTATTTAAATCAATGCTAATCTTTTAAGATACTTGTACTTCTCTTGCATTGATATGAAGTTATCTTATCTTGCATTACCCACATTCTCCCCTCCTTTGTTGCAAATTCTGCACCACTGGTATGCCATGGCTTCTATTGTTTTCTCACGTACATGTTGAAGCTTCCATGTAAATGAGACCCTTATCATTTGGCATTAACCCAACTATACTTCATTTAATTTCTTATCTCTATTATTGGGTTACCTTTCTTCCCTTTTTCTTTCAGGATGGCCACCCGGAAGGGAAGCGGAAGACGTTTATATGGGGAGACAGACAAGTCCATCTGCACAATCCTTGAAGAAAAGCATCAGTTGGAACAACCCGTCCACCTGCACATCTCAGCATGCACCGAGGACGGTGCAATCCTTAAGTGTGGGAAGGTCGATACTGATCTCCATGGGTTAGTTACTCTTCTATCTCAACACAAATGGTTTATTTTCCTTGTTAGTTGTTGTATTTTCATGTTTGATTGCATGTTTGTTTGATTTTTTTGCATATTTTACCACTTGGTTGAAGTAATATTTTCTTTTTCAAGAAACCTTTTAGAGCATTTCACTGATTTGAATAAAATTTAATGTTACACTTGTTTAAAAAATATTATACTGGAACATGGTTTAGAGCTCGAACACATAAAACCTGTGAGATTTTGAGCCTATTTGAATTGGTTGCATTTTATCAACCAAAAATTTTGTTTTAGTGTGTATTTTTCTCTCTAAAATTGTGATCTTTGTCTTGCTTAAATCTATATTTCCATGGTTTGATGTATGCATGCACTTATATGATTGAGGCCTTTGTTTCAATGAGCTTACATACCCATATGGCCTTACCTTTCATTATCCTTTGCAAACCAATTTGAGCCTATTTTACCCCTTTTTATTCTTTATTTTAGCTCATCACTAACTCTAAGCGGAAAACAATAATGTCCTTAATTTGAATCCTTGGTTAGCTTAGACTAGTGGGAGTGCTCATGAATTAAGTGTGGGAAAAAGTGGGTTTGAAAATGTTTGGTTTAAGAATTGGGTGTTATATATCTTTATGAAAATGTGAAAGAAATAGGACATGTTCATGCATTCAATAAATTAATCATATGCATTAAGAAAAACAAAAGAAAAAGAAAAAAAATATATATATAAAAAAAGAGAAAAAAAAAGAAGAAGAAAAAGAGAGAGAAAAAGAAAAGAAAAAGAGCAATTAATAAAAGGGGACAAAATGCCCCAAAGTAAGTGGTGAAAGCAATGCATATGAGTTGTACTTGAAATTAGAATGCATGAATATGTGGAAAACATGGTTAATGGATGGTTAGATGTTGTATTATGATTACATGGATTGTTTAAGTTAGGTGGGAAAAGTTTAAGTTAATTAAGGATTCAGATTTTAGTCCACTTGACCAAATACAATCCTACCTTGACCCTAACCCCATTACAACCCTTAAAAGACCTCTTGATTTGTGTATTTGTACATTAAATTTATGTTGATTGTTAGATGAAGAGCAAGCCTTAGAAAGCAAGGTTAGTGGAGAATTGAGAGAATCGAACCTTAAACACATGAGTGATTAGAGTGTATACCTACCAGTGAGGGTTCGATGCCCAATTCCTTGTTCCCTGCTTTCATGAGCTATTTTCTTCTTGCAAGTCTATTTGTACTTCATTTTCATGATTTGAATTAGTGAAATCCAGTTCATATTTCTTCTTGAAGGATTTGTTTACTTTTAACCAAGTAGGTAGAAATATTTTTTCATGTAGTTACATTCATAGGTTGCATTTCATACATTCTATCATTCATCTTCATCTTTATAGCTTCTCTTGAGCTTAGCATGAGGACATGCTAATGTTTAAGTGTGGGGAGGTTGATAAACCACTATTTTATGGTTTATCTTGTGCTCAATTGAGTGGTTTTTATCAACTCTTTACCCACTTATTCATACTATTTGCATGTTTTACAATTCCTTCCCAGAATTTGTGCTATGATTGGAAATATGCTTCTTTGATCTTATAATTGCTAATATTAATCCTCTCTTATTACCGTTAGATGACTTGATATGTGTGTTAAGTGCTTTCAGAGATTATAGGGCAGGAATGGCTTGGAGGATGGAAAAGAAGCATGCAAAAGTGGAAGGAGTACAAGAAGTTGAAGAAACTGCAAAGCTGTTAGCCTGACCTCTTCGCATTCAAATAGTCATAACTTGAGCTACAAAGGTCCAAACGATGCGGTTCTAGTTGCGTTGGAAAGCTAACGTCTAGGGCTTCGATTTAATATATAATATGTCATAGTTTCTCTGACGCTAGGCGACGCGACCGTGTGCTCCATGCGGACGCATCGCAGTGACGGAAATTCAGCATGTTGAATTCGCAACCAGCGAATTCTGGGTTGTTTCTGACCCAGTTCTCGACCCAGAAAATACAGATTAGAGGCTATAAAGTGGAGGAATGCATCCATTCATAATCATGCTCTCATATTCACAATTTTAGGAGTAGATGTAGTTTTTAGAGAGAGAGGTTCTCTCCTCTCTCTTAGGATTAGGATTTAGGATTTCTCTTAGTTTTAGGAGTGGCTCTCAATCCCAGGTTCTTTATTTTTATTTATTTTTCCAATTTAATTTATGAACTCTTCCATGTTACATATAATTTTCTTAATTAATGTTATTTGAGGTATTTCAGATTTAAGATTGCTTTACTTTATTTATATTGATGCTTTTAATTTAATTTAGATATTTTTCTCCCTTTTGGCTTTGGTCAAGTAATTGGTAATACTTGAGTTATCAAACTCAGCAAGTGATTGAAATTGACAGATTCTGCTTGAACTAGGATTGCTCTAACACTAGTCTCTCCACAGGAGTTGACTAGGACTTGAGAATCAAGTTAATCAGTCCACTTAACCTTCCTTTGTTTAATAAAGGCTGACCAAGTGGGATTAAAACCCAATTCTCTTCACACCTGATAAGGATAACTAGGATAGAAATTTCAATTCTTATACCTTGCCAAGAGATTTTATTATTATTATTTTATTTTACTTGTCATATAACATATTCCCTCCTTACTTCTAAAACCCCAATTTACAAACTCATAACCAATAATAAGAACATACCTCCCTGCAATTCCTTGAGAAGACGACCCGAGGTTTAAATACTCGGTTATCAATTTTAAAGGGGTTTGTTACTTGTGACAACCAAAACGTTTGTATGAAAGGACTTTTGGAGGTTTAGAAACTATACTTGCAACGAGGATTTATCCGCAAATTTCTAGACCACGCAAAAGTTCCTCTCATCAATCATCATGCCCCGATGTGATTCCCTGTGCATCCTCTTTTGTAAAAGAGATGGTAGGGAGATTGAGAGTTTCTTCTCCGACGTGGTAGACCTCTTTTAAATATCTCTTTCGAGACGACTTGGTCAGCCATTTGCCAGCAAAACCTCTTGCTATCATGTGAACATGTCGCTCTGGAGTTTGTGGGGGCTGACTTCTTCGGCCAACTTCCTCGTCATCTCTCTTCCTCTTTCCATGATCGCCCAACCTTAAAATGAGATATCTATCTAACCGACCTTCCCTAGTCAGTTTTTCTATCACATTTTTTAAGTCGTAACAGTCATTTTAGAGTGTCCATATAGCTTATGGTACCTACGGCTTGCCCCCTTCTTATTTTTGATCGGACGCGGGGAGGAGGGGAAGCTTCTCGGTGTGACAGATTTTTCTGTAGACATCCACGAGAGAAACTCGTAGCAAGGTATAATTGTGATACCTCCTAGGATTCTCCGAGTTGTATTCCTATTTCTTCTTAGGCTCTTTTTCTTTTTCGTTTGCTTGGTGAGGGTTCTCTAGTCGTCAGTTCGGTTCCTGTAGCCTAGCGTTTTCTTCCATATTGATGTACTTTTCAGCTCGTTCTTGTACATCGCTCAAGGAAGTTGGGTGCCTCTTTGAAATAGACTGGGAAAAAGGGGCCTTCTCGGAGATCATTGACTAATTCGATTATTATTGCCTCAGTGGGTAAGTTCTGGATTTCCAAACACGCCTTGTTGAATCTCTCCATGTAGTCTTTGAGGGATTCTCCGACCTCCTGTTTGACTTTGAGTAGACTGGGTGCATGCTTGACCTTATCCTTCTGAATTGAAAATTGTGTAAGGAATTTCCGTGCAAGGTCATCAAAACTAGTAACCGACCTAGGTGGCAGGCTGTCAAACCATTTCATGGCCGACTTTGTCAAGGTCATTGGAAAGGCCTTGCAGCGAGTAGCATCAGAGGCGTCGGCAAAGTACATCCGACTTTTGAAATTACTTAGGTGGTGTCTCGGGTCGGTTGTCCCGTCATACAAATGCATGTTTGGGCTTTTGAAGTTTCTAGGAACTCTAGCCCGCATGATATCTTCAGTGAAAGGATCTTCTCCTCTCAACAGGGCATCTTCCCAAGTTGTGCGTGAGCTCCTACCTCGAATGTCGGATTCCAGCTTCGTGAGCTTTTCCTCCAGCTCTCTTCGTCGCTTGATTTCTCTTTTTAGATTTCTTTCTACCTCCTGTTCTAGTTACTCAAGTCAGCCATGATGTCCATGTAGCAACCCGATGAAGTCGATAGAATGGGGTTGTTCTTCTCTTTTCAGGTGACAAACCTCGGAGGGGATTTTTCTATGGTGATGTCCACCTGAGGTACCTTCTCCGCGTTGTTCTTATGTTGTCGAAGGAGGTACCACGAGAGCTTTGTCGTTGTTGACTGTGTCTTGGTACATAGGATCCGATTCCGACGCTGTGCGTCCATCTTCAAAGTGATCGTTTGCCATGGAGTGTCGACTTCCAGGTCCCCGGCAACGGCGCCAATGTTCCGGGGGTTACCTGAAACCGAATTGCCTTTGGGCTTGTATATGAGGCCCAAATCCTTAATGGAGCGAATTCCGACTTGGCCTACGTCCGTTAGCCGTCGTCTGAGTGGTTCGTGAAAAGGTGGGGGGTGGTACCTGCAAAACATTCCATTGCTTAAGTCAGCAGGGGCCTTAGCAGGTTTAAGTGTATTGGAACTTAATTATACTTGAGAGTGTCAGTGTATTTATAGGTGATGAGTCAATAACCACCGTTGAAGTAGTTCAACTTCTAATGGTGGATAACCGTCCCTTCATTTTAGAGTTTTTGATATCCCTCTTCTAGAAGTGGGTTAGAGATATTAGGAATAAGTTATAACTCCCTCAGGGGGAATTATCTCCCGGTAGAGTTTTGTCCGACCTCTCAAGAGGTCAGTCATGTGGAAGATGTCTTTTGGACTTTTATATACTTTTGGGCCTGACTTATATTTTTGAGCCAGATATGAACAGCTAGCATTGTTGCATAAATTAACATTGCACTATATATATAATATTATTTTTATTTAATT
>NC_029792.2:21465706-21481181 GCF_000816755.2 Arachis ipaensis
GACTATAATTTTTTGTTTTGTACAAAAATACTCTTCCTTTGGACTGGGATAAAACAATACTATTATTTGATCTTGATAAAGCAATAGAATAGGCCATTATATCATTTTGGGTTTTTTGTTAATAGTCAAACTGGCAACCAACTTCATAAGTAAGTACACGATGAGTTGCCTCCACTAACTGGGCTTTAAGAAATTAGAGTTGCTTAGAAATTTTAAAAAGAAAAAGGTTAGAAAATCACTAAAATTTATTGATTTCACCTAACAAAATTTAAAAATATAAAATAAAAATATATTATTGAGTTATTAAATTAAAATAATTAGATTGATGAGTAAAAATACTAACTAAAAATAATAAATTTTACTCTCCTTTAAACTTTTTTCTTTTAAAAATGACTTCTTTTACCTTTATTTGTTAACATCTATTTTAATTTGTAGGCCCATGAACATTAACCAAAATAAAAGTGAGACTAAGGGTTATTCTGCATCATAAAAAAAAAAACCACAAATAAATTATCATTTGTATCCATGAAAGATATAGACACGGACAAATGTATCTATATAAGAATAAAACAACAATTGTAATTATGGAAGATGACTTCTGTGTGCCAAGAGTATCCTAACGGACCAATTACGTAATCAACGTCTGGGTATTCTTGGCACGCGGAAGCTATTTCTGTAGTTACAATTGTCGTTTTATTCTTATATGGGTACATTTGTCAGCGTTTGTATTTTGTATGGGTACAAATGGTAATTTATTCAAAAAAGTACATAAAATTAGGGATGGTAACATGCACCCTACCAGCGGATACCTAATCCAATCCCACCCTGTTGGATAGGATTGTCAACCAGATCCGCAGCAAGTAGTATAGAGTGTGCAGGTTGGGTAGGGTGTGGGTTGAGCCTCAACCCTACCTGACCAACCCGCACCTTATATATATATATGTTATATACTTATATAAAAATATGTTTTAAGTGAATTTTGAACCAAATACCTCTCACTAAATACAAAAGATCCTTAGTCACTAAAAAAAAATCATTAATTGATAATTTAATTTTTTTTTTTACATAAAAGTCAGTTTTATTTTAAATTATCATCAACTTATATAATAATGTTGCATCTTTTTTGTAATTCGTGGGTAAAATCAGGTACCCGCGAGTTAAAAACGGATAGAGTTAAGTTTATATAAAAACCTCAATCCACGGATAAACCCTACTCTATCCTATCCATTGCTATTCCTGCATAAGATCTTGATCTAATAATCGAATTTGGATCTTTTAAATATTGAATTTTTACTTTACAGAGTAAAGTGTGATCTTCTACTATTGAATGATTTCTCTCTCATATTTACTCTTGGTCTCACTTATAAAATAAATGGTGAGAGATCACACTTTACTCTCTAAAGTAAAATTCAAAATTTAGAGAATCTAAATCCCTAGTAATCATCATCCATATCTTGTAATAGGTACATCCAAGTTCGAAACTTGGCCGAAACCAAATAATGGATGAAAATTTTTAGTATTGTATCTCTGAATGTAGTGTAGATAAATTTATAATACTTGAAATTAAAAACGGTCCACTCCATCTTAGCAAAAAACAAAAAAAACAAAAAACAAAAAAACAAAAAACAAAAAAAAAAAAAACATAAAAGAAAAAACCCTTAAACCCTTGGATCTTTCCATTATAAAAACCTTCGGTGCTTGACAAAAGTTACTTCTTGTCATAAAGCAAAGAAAAGTTATACATCTCATCAACATGATTCATGAGATTTTCCCACTAACTATGAACTCGAAGCATATTATTCTCTCTGGCAATGATTAAACTATCTTTCTGATCAATCGCCACAAACAACTATTATAATTTGGAATCTGAATAATTTTAGATAAAGTATTAAATCATCTTTTGAGACTTGAGATAGTAATAACTAATATTCTATCTGATTTAAAATAATTATCATTTTAATTTTTTATATTTAAATTAATATACTTAGATATAAAATACATATATTACTAATAACTCATTCTATACAGAGTGTTTAAAAGATGAAGAATGAAGATAAATGTATGCTACTTTAGGCATCAACATCCACAATAATATAAATTTTGAATTGTGTACCAGTACCACCAACACCAAGTGGGGGATGACAAAAGAGAGATTCTTAAAAAGGTGTGATTCTAATAAAGTAATAATAATGTGTAAGGCATTATCTTTTAGTTCTTTCTTCATTGAATTATTCATTTTTGAATTCTAATTAATATAATTCGATCATATCATATCAACTTTACTTTACCCGATAATAATATTGCTAAGAAATTTGAAGAGAAATTGCTAATTGTTAATAATAAGGACAAATATATATAGTACACACTTTTTTCATCTATTCTTTTGTTATTTATCTATTATTTTTATTTACTCTTAGTTTTAAGACAAAATTTCTGTTATTTGATTTTAGATTTACCTCTGGACGATAATATATAACATAGAAAATGTACGTATGAGCTTAGGATTGTCACGTATTAATATTTAATAATATATTAGATAAANACAAATTTTATCCAAAAGATAATTCAATATGAAATAATTTAAACCCAAATATTGGTACATGATCTATGGTTGTTCTTGATGGTAATCAGTGGCTAAGAGAAGGGGGGATTGAATCTTAGCCCCTTTCCACTGAAAATTAATTTCTGACTTTTTAAAGGAACTTCAGGAGATATTTCTGTTTTTTGTCTCGTGTCGAGTTGAGAGACACTTTTGTTTTGTCTCATACCGAGTTGTGAGATATTTTTGTTTTTGTCTCCTGGTAAACAGAAACAGAGAAAGGAGTAGGAAAGAAGAATTAACACCACGTGTATCCTATTTCAGCCATTAGGTGCAATGTGGCCTACTTCGAGTCTCCATCACAACAATGATGGAATTTCACTATGTTATCACAACATTACAAACACCAATATCTCCCTAGGAACTACCCATTTCTATCTGGGACAAATCCAGATTCTACACCCAATCTGAATTTGACTAGGACTCAAAACCTAGCTTTTAACTGCAAAGTGCTAACCCAACTTGTAAGGGAATCCCCACAAGATCATGAAACACAACAGAAAGATGTACAAAGAAACTCTAAGACAACTATGGCTTTTTCTCTAATATTGATAATTGCTTTTTTCCTTTCACTGACTTTTTTTTACAAACCTCACCATGTTTGCCTTTTTCACCATGAGACTCAGACAGACAATACTAAGAAAAAGAAAACAAAATGAACATCTTTGAAGGAGAAGAACACAGGAAGTTCGAGTAGCTATGAGAACTCTATGCTTTCACTTTCTCTCCTTGATCTCAACCCTTAGCCGTTTACCCTTAATATAGAAAGGGAAGCATCCAAGGTTGAAACCGGTTCAACCAAGCAACTTTTTCTCCAACCAAAAGCAGTAGCGGTTCGGACAAAGGGAAGAGAGAGGAAAAACCAAAAATCAACATGCATGTACCTCTCTCAACCCTTTTCATCAAGCTCCTTCAATCTAAACCCCTTGATCTTGTCTTTGACTCCATGAAAGGATTCGGACCCTTGATGATCTTCTGACCTAGAGCTGCTGCTTTCCTTCCATTTTTGCTCCTTCCTATGCGTAGCTCCAGAGGCTATCTTCTTTCTTTGATGAACAAAAATGAAAATGAACTTTTGCAATTGAGATCTTCTTCTCTGACGGAGGTGGATCCTTTCTTTTCTTGGTATGGAGGATCAATGGCAAAGATCTTGCCATCAATGGCAAAGATCTTGCCATACCTTACTTTAGATCCTCTTTCCTCATAGCCTTTCTTCCATAGGCTTTTCTTGTAACTTCTTTTTCTTCTGATGACTTCTATCTTCTTTGTTTGATTGATATGACTGAAAGACAAGAGAGAGGAGAGAGAAGAGACAAAGCTTTTAATGCAATATTAAACCCAATTTAATTTTGAGTTTCGATTACCTATGTATGCAATCAATTGAATTGAAATTTGAATTACATTAACCAATGGAGTAGGTAGCCGAAGAGTACATGCTCCATTTCTTTCTTCATCCAATTCGGACCAAGGGTTTTGTTGGTCCAAGAGAATGTTGACTTGGGTTTTGTACTACTTTCTTGGCCCAATCTGTTTCATTATTTTATTAACATTTAGCCATATAGAATGAAATATATTTGCATGAAGGCTAGACAAACTTTAATCACAGTGGCTTTGAATCAATTTTGGCCCGATCATAAACTTTTTGCACACTTGAACAAAAATATCAAACAAACCGTTGGAAGCATGTAACAATTTAATAATTTTCTAATCAATATTTTAATAATGTTTGATCATCATTTCAATTAAATGTAAGTTTTCCAAACTCAACAATCTTCCCCTTGATGACAAACATTATTAAAACTGAATTAAAAGGGTTAGGATTTAGAGAACTTCCCTTTAATGGTTTTGACCGAATTCTCCCCTTTTTCATTGTTCAATATGCTCCCCCTAAATATGTGCTTTGATTATCCTGTTTCTAACAAAATATTCACAGAAACAATGCCTATGTACAATCTTTAACAATTCCTAAAAGATGCTTAAAAGATTTTCAAGAAATGAAACATTTAAACAGAACCTGAGTTTCACAAGAGAATTCACATGAAACCAATTAAAACATGGATTAATAAAGCTCTATTAGTCAAATAGCCCAGGATAGATTTGAGCAAATAATTTTATCAAACAATTCAATGCTTAAGGCCGAATCAAATCACAACACAGCATATGACCATGACACAGAGAATTAAATCAGAGCAAAACAGAGCATAAAAAATAATGAAACAGAGCATTAAATAGAGCATCCAGCAGCTTAAGCAGAGCACAAAACAACCAGCAGCAGCAGTTAGCAGTTTTAA
Source organism: Arachis ipaensis (assembly GCF_000816755.2). Classification (NCBI taxonomy): domain Eukaryota; kingdom Viridiplantae; phylum Streptophyta; class Magnoliopsida; order Fabales; family Fabaceae; genus Arachis; species Arachis ipaensis. Next base: position 21,470,597 of record NC_029792.2, read on the forward strand.
TTTTAGTTTCCATTCAGCCAATCTTTTTCTCTCCTTTTGTCATCAAGGAGGGGCCTTGCAAAAATATAGAGAGAAGCAATGCAATCCATAACATTTAAACCATAAATAATATCAAAGTATTTGGTTACATTCATCCCAAAATAAAACAGTTCAAATGAAACTAAGTTCCAATGTAGCAGAATAAAGTGAATCTATAGGCAGAAACAGCAGAGATCAAATTTTAGGCATCAAACAAGTTGACATCAGAATCAAGAAGATCTTCTTCTTCGAAATTAGCCGTGTCCTTGTCAACAGTCTCCAAGTGTTTGATAAGAAAATTTACCCTTTCATGGCACTTTGTCCAAACTTTTTCATTCTCAAAGCTTGCTTTCTAGCCTCTTTGTATGATTTAACCATCAGATTCGACATATTGGAGAATTTAGTGAGGACATCCTTTACTGTTTCTGAGAATCGAGACTTGTCAGAGATTTCAGCAGGGGAAAAACTTTCATCTTCACTATTAGTGAACACTAATGCCTTTGAACTCTTTGCCTTTTTTTCCTTTAGCCGACTCGGGAACTCCCCCACCTTTGATAGTAGAAACCGATTCTCCACTGGCTCATTACTTAGATCAACTTGAAAGTACTTAAAGATGCATGTCAAAAATATGCCATAGGGGAGATTGCACTTTTTGTCACTACGGATACAGTCCCACATATGCCTAATCATGAGATATGCAAAAGAAATAGGGGCAGAAGACAGAATGACAAACAACACAAGAGTATCACAAATTGTTACTCTTTGATAAGAGCCACTCTGTGGCATTATGACATGATTAATGATCCGATGCAACAGAACTCGAACAGGACCAAGAGCCTTATAAGTTAAAGTGGTACCATCCAGAGAAGAGAAATTTTCACATACCTGAGCCAAGGCGTCTTGTAGGAAAATACCAACATGTTGATCTCATTTTCCAGACATATAGGCCTTGGCCCCCACATCTTGATATCCCAACACAGTACTTATGGTTTCATTATTCAGAGAAAGATGAACCTTTTTCACGTAAGAATGGAGTTCACTATCATGAAAATTCAAGTTTGCATAAAACTCACGAACCAAGTTTGGATAAACAAGTTTTTGAATTTTAAAAATGAGAGTCCATATTAAATTATGAAAATATGTTATAAAATCAATTCCTTTCTCAGCAAAATTTTCCAGATTAACAACAAATGAGGCACATAAGGGGCGGTTTACCAAAACTTGGGAATGAAACTCATAAGCCGCACAGGAGATAAAGTGGTAAGGGTCATAGTGAGAATGGATTTTACTATATTTATTCTTGAAATCCAGAGAATCAAGGTTCGGTGGTTCTCGGGTGTCATGAAGAACAGTCCGCTTAGGACGCTGAGATGGGGCAGAGCGACCTGTGGGATGAGGGGTGGAGCGCCTTGGCGGTGGAGAGCGGCGGGAAGGTGAAGAGGGAGAGTCGTCATCTTCTTTGGGCATAGGCCCCTTCCCCTTTGAAACTTTTTTCTGTGATGATCCGTCTTCCTTGCGTGTAGAACCCTTTGCATGTATGATTTTTCTAGCCATAGAAGCAGTGGAATGAGAGGAGGGTGAAGAAGATGAGTGAGAGTGAATGTGTATGTGAATGTGAGTTTGAGGTCCTTTGGATGATGGAGGATTTTTAGGAATGGGGGTTCGGGTGCTTCTCTGGGTAGGGAGTTTCTTTCTCATGTTGAAGGAAGTAAAATGGAGAAAGAGAAGATGAAGAGAGTGCTGAAGAGAGTGGAAGGTGGATAGAGGTTACACTATCATAAATGTTTAGTGGAAGATATCTCATTTAAAGCCATCAGCATTCAATGAAAACGGTTTTCAATAAGGATTTTAAAAATCAAAAAGAATAATTGAAAAGACCTTTCCTTGAAAAGTGGGAGAAGTTATAGGAAAAAGATTTGATTTGACAAAACTCCCCTTTTAGAAGATATGATGTGAAAACCTTCATAAAATAAACTATTTAAAATAATAAATGTATGATACCAAAAATAATGAGCCAGTATCACAGAGTGGGCTTAAGGTGGTTGAACAGGTTTGGGTCCAAGGTACCAGATTTCAGTCTCTCCCTTTTTAATGACTTGCTCATCACTTGCCCTGATTTATCACCTACGAGACAAAAACACACAGCAGCATGAATTTCACATTTTTTCAATAGAGCTTAGATGCATCATCCCTAAACTATTTCTTAATGAACAAAATCTGTCTTCACACAGAGGTTTAGTGAAAATGTCAGCAAGTTGCTCTTCAGATTTTACAAATTGGATATCAATAGTACCCTTTTGCACATGTTCCTTAATAAAGTGATATTGAACCTCAATGTGCTTGGTTCTTAAGTGCAGTACAGGATTTTTTGAAATATTTATTGCACTAATGTTATCACAAAACAAAGATATACTATTGATTTTCCATTTGTAATCTTCCAATTGAGTTTTAAGCTATAAGAGTTAAGAGCAACAAGCAGCCGCGGAGATATATTCGGCTTCAGCCATAGATAAAGCAATAGTGGCTTGCTTCTTACTTGACCACATGTTTAGTGAGCTTCCAAGGAAGCAACACATTCCGGACGTGCTTCTTCTATCCACTCGGTCTCCCACATAATCTGCATCACAAAACCCTACTGCACAAAACTCATTAGATTTAGGATACCATAAGCCAAGATCACATGTGCCCTTAATGTATCTAATGATTCTTTTGACGGCCGAAAGATAGGATTCTTTTGGGTGAGATTGAAATCTAGAGCACACACCCACACTTTGAACAATATCCGGCCTAGAGGATGTAAGATACATGAGTGATCCTATCATTCTTCTATATCTTGTTTCATCCACATCTTTGCCATTTTCATCCTTGTCAAGTTTAGTGTTTGGATGCATATGAGTTCCCATTGGTTTGGAAATTTCAAGACCAAATTTCTTGATTAACTCTTTGACATATTTTTCTTGGTGAATAAAAATACCACTAGGAGTTTGTTTGATTTGAAGACCAAGACTGAAAGTTAATTCTCCCATCAAACTCATTTCAAACTCACTAGTCATAAGTTTTCCAAACTCTTCACACAAGGATTCATTGGCCAAACCAAACACTATTATCCACATAAACTTGAACAAGCAAGATATCATCATTAGATTCTTTTATAAACAAAGTAGTATCAGTGGTTCCCCTTTGAAAATTATTTTCCAACAAGAAGGCACTAAGCCTTTCATGGCAAGTTCTTGGTGCTTGCCTAAGGCCATAAAGGGCCTTTGAAAGTTTAAAAACATGATTTAGAAAATCTTTGCTTTCAAAATCGGAGGGTTGAGCCACAAATACTTCCCTATCTATAAAGCTATTAAGAAAAGCACATTTGACATCAATTTGAAACCTTTGTGGGCAGCATAGGCTAGAAGCAACCTAATTGCTTCCATTCTTACCGGAGCAAATGACTCATCAAAATCAATACCTTCCTCTTGATCGTAACCTTGGGCCACTAATCTAGCCTTGTTATGAACAACACTACCATCCTCACCCAATTTATTTTTGACAATCCATTTTGTACCGGTTACTTTTTTACCATTGGGATTCGGTACAAGGGTCCAAACCTCATTCTTATCAAATTGTGATAGCTCTTCTTCCATAGCTTTAACCCATGAGGGGTCTTCAAGAGCTTGCTTCACATTAAGAGGTTCCAATTGGGACAAGAAGGTAACATTGCTTGGTTCCATTTGCTTCTTGCTTGAGGATCTAGTGGTTATGCCTTGTGAAGAATCTCCAATGATGAATTCATAAGGGTAATCCTTCAGAAATTTCCATTCACGTGGCCTTTGAGGAAAGGTTCTGCCTTGACGAGTTTCAGTAGGCAACTCTGTTCTGGATTCTCTGGCTTGTTCAGGAAATAAAACAGAAATGTCTCCTTCATTCTGAAGAGAAGTTTCTGGATAGACAGATTCAACAATTGGGACAGATTTGGGATTTTTTTTATTTGGTTCACATCAGTTTCACTACCTACATCATCATCTAATACAGCACTTGGAATAGAGTTAGAATCACAAAAAGACACGTGTATGGATTCCTCAATTGTTCTATGTTCTTTGAGGTAAACCCTAAACGCTTTGCTAGTGGTGGAGTATCCAACAAGCATTCCTTCATAAGATTTTAGATCAAATTTTTCAAGATCTCTTTATTGTTAAGAACAAAACATTTGCATCCAAAAATATGAAAATACTTAAGATTAGGTGGGGTTCCTTTGCAAAACTCATATAGAGTTTTCTTTAAACCTTTTCTAATAATGGTTCTATTTAGAATATAACAAGCTGTGTTTACAGCTTCAGCCCACAAAAACTTTGGAATATCATTTTCACAAAGCATTGCCCTAGTCATTTTTTGAAGGCTTCTATTCCTTCTTTCAACAACCCCATTTTGTTGAGGTGTTCTTGGGCATGAAAAGTTATGTGCTATTCCAAATTCATTACAAAAAATTTTAAAATCTTGATTTTCAAATTCCTTTCCATGATCACTTCTCAAGTGAGCAATTTTTAAATCTTTTTCATTTTGGATCTTTTTGCAAAGAGATAAAAAAGCATAGAACGCATCATTTTTGTGAGTTAAGAAAAGAACCCAACTAAATCTAGAATAATCATCTACCACTACCAAACCATAATGTTTTCCTCCCAAACTTTGTGTTCTAGTAGGACCAAAAAGATCAATATGTAACATTTTCAATGACTTTTTTTGTGAAAATTCCATCTTTGGATTTAAAAGATGATCTTACTTATTTGCCTAGTTGACAAGCATCACAAGTAATATCTTTATCAAATTTAATATTTGGAATTCCTCTAACTAAATTCTTTTTAACAAGCTTAGAAATTTGGTACATGCTTGCATGTCCCAATTTCTTATGCCAAAGCCATTTTTCAGATTCAAGAAAGGTAAAACAAGTTATTTTTTTATCCTTTAAATCCTCTAGAGTTAATCCATACACATTATTGTATCTTTTTGCTTCAAACAAAATATCACCGACTTTTTCACAAATAACCAAGCAGTCTAATTTTCTAAAAATAACCAAATATCCAAGATCACACAATTGGCTAATGCTTAGTAGATTGTGCTTTAATCCATCAACAAGCAAAACATCATTAATGAAAGAAGAGAAGTTCTTACCCACTTTACGTATGACCACTATCTTTTCCTTTCCATTGTCATCGAAAGTAACAAAACCTCCATCATACTCATCAAGCTTGATGAAGAATGTTGACTTTCCGGTCATATGCCTAGAGCACCCACTATCCATATACCACATGTTGTCTTTTCTTTTGGATGTTAGGCAAACCTACAAAAATACTTAAGTAACCTTAGGTATCCAAATCTTTTTGGATCCTTTAATTCCAAACCATCTCTTTTGTCCCAAGCCATTATAATCACAAACAATCTTGTAAACTTTATCTCTAATCATCCTTTCACTTATGAAGCACTGAATAGGAAAATGCCTATTCCGATTGCATAATCTACAAAATTTTTTGTGTTGCTATTTTTTAAAGCTTGTTGGATTTTGAAACCTTATGTCATCCAAAGAGGATGCCATGTTGGTAAAAGAAGATTTTTCAATAAATTTTTCAGATTTGTGAAAATCCAAACCAGCTTTATCATAAAGAGGTTTTTGACTAGCCAATAGTTGATTTAAATTTTCAGAACTTTGAGCAAAGCTGGCTAAGTCTTCTTTAAGTCTTTTTACCTCTTTATGCAACTACTCATTTTCCTCAAAATAATTTGGATTTGCAATCACAGAATCATGATATTCACAGCTCTTAAGTTCAACATTTAACCGCTTGTTTTCTTCAACAAAATCAATAGTAGTTTCGGCTTCCCTTAATTTATCTTTGAGAAAACTATTTTCTGCTTTTAGAATGGTAACTTGAGATTCTAGATCATAGTTTTCATCTAAGAAGCATCTGATTTTTTTTTTATTGAGATGATCTATCATAAGATGAAGGTCTTCAGTTGAAGGTTCAGGAAATATTACCTCATTTACTATGTCGGCCATGAGACAGGTTTGGGACTTGGTTTCAGTTTCCTCTTCTTCATCCGAATCATTCTCCAAGTCTTCCCATGATGCCACGAGTCCTTTCCTCTTTTCACTTTTCGGTCTATCCTCCTTCTTCAGTTTAGGAAAATTGAATTTGAAGTGTCCAGTTTCCTTACAGTTGTAGCAGATCACCTTGTTTAGGTCCCTCTTTGGTTTCCTTGAACTGCCTCCTTTATTCCGTTCCTTCAACTTTATCATTTTTCTGAATTTCTTGGCAAACAAAACAAAGTCATCGTCAGATAAATTATCACTGGATTCATCATCTAGAGATTCAGTGACTGATTTGAGAGCAACTCCTTTCCTTTTAGTATCTCTCTTTAAATAAGTATTTTCAAAAGCAAGTAAGTTTCCTCTCAGATCATTATAAGACATTTCATCAATACCACTACTCTCAGCTATTATTATAGCTTTGGTTTCCCACTTTTTAGTGAGACATCTCAATATTCTCCTCACAAGCACAGATTCTGGATGTCTGATTCCCATAGCATCCAAGCCAGTGATGATAATGTTGAATCTTTCAAACATTTCATCAATAGTTTCTCCTACCTTCATTGAAAATATTTCGTAGTCTCTGTTCAACATGTCTATTCTGGATCTTTTGACTTGGGTTGTGCCTTCATGAGTGACTTGAAACTTGTCCTAAATTTTCTTTGCTGTTGTGCATCTTGATACCCATCGGTATTCCTCGAAGCTGACAGCACAGTTAAGCAAGTTGACAGCTTTAGCATTAAGCTCTATTTTCTTTCTGTCATCTTCATTCCAATCGGCTGCAGCCTTGGGACCAACCACTCCATCAGCTCCTGCGGTGGTTGTAAATTGTGGACCTTCCAAGATTATCTTCTAAAGCCTGTAATCTACAGACTGAACAAAAATCTTCATTCTTTCTTTCCAGTAACTGTAGTTCTTCCCATTGAAGAATGGATGTCTGTTGCTTGATTGCCCTTCTGTCAAAGTATAGGCCACCAGATTTGAACCACTGTTGACTGCCATCAGAATCTTTTCTCCAAGCTACAAAGCTTGATCTCTTTGAGACCAAGCTCTAATACCAATTTATGGTAATCAGTGACTAAGAGAAGGGAGGTTGAATCTGATCCCCTTTTCACTGAAAATTGATTTCTGACTTTTTAAAGGAACTTCAAGAGATATTTCTGCACTTTGTTTCATGTCGAGTTGGGAGACACTTTTGTTTTGTCTCGTATTGAGTTGTGAGATATTTTGTTTTTGTCTCCTGGTAAACAGAAACAGAGAAAGGAGTAGGGAAGAAGAATTAACACCACATGTATCTTATTTCAGCCACTAGGTGCAATGTGGCCTACATCCAGTCTACATCACAACAATGATAGAATTTTACTATGTTATCACAACATTACAAACACCGATATCTTCCTAGGAACTACCCATTCCTATCTGGGACAAATCCAGATTCTACACCCAATCTGAATTTGACTAGGACTCAAAACCTAGCTTTCAACCACAAAGTGCTAACCCAACTTGCAAGGAAATCCCCACAGGATCATGAAACACAACAGAAAGATGTACAAAGAAACTCTGAGACATCTATGGCTTTTTCTCTAATATTGATCATTGCCTTTTTCTTCTCACTGGTTTTTTCTTACAAACCTTTCCATGTTTGCCTTTTTCACCATGAGACTCAGACAGACAATACTAAGAAAAAGAAAACAAAATGAACATCTTTGAAGGAGAAGAACTCAGGAAGCTCGGGTAGCTATGATAACTCTGTGCTTTCACTTTCTCTCCTTGATCTTAACCCTTGGTCGTTCGCCCTTAATATAGAAGGTGAAGCTTCCAAGGTTGAAACAGGTTCAACCAAGTAACTTCTTCTTCAACCAAAAGCAGCAGCGGTTCGAACAAAGAGAAGAGAGAGGGAAAACCAAAAACCAACATGCATGTACCTCTTTCAACCCTTTTCATCAAACTCCTTCAATCTGAACCCTTGATCTTGTCTTTGGCTCCAAGAAAGGATTCGAACCCTTGATGATCTTCTGACCTAGAGCCGCTTCTTTCCTTCTATTTTTGCTCCTTCCTATGCGTAGCTCCAGAGGCTATTTTCTTTCTTTGATGAACAAAAATGAAAATGAACTTTTGCAACTAAGATCTTTTTCTCTGGCAAAGGCGGATCCTTTCTTTTCTTGATATGGAGGATTTTGAAGCTCTTCTTCAAAATCTTGCCTTCAATGGCAAAGATCTTGCCATACCTTACTTTAGATCTTCCTTCCTCATAGCCTTTCTTCCATAGGCTTTTCTTGTAACTTCTTTTTCTTCTCTGACTTCTATCTTCTTCTCTGTGTTTAATTGATATGACCGAAAAACAAGAGAGAGGAGAAAGAAGAGACAAAGCTTTTAATGCAATATTAAACCCAATTTAATTTTGAGTTTCGGTTACCTATGCATGCAATCAATTGAATTGAAATTTGAATTCTATTAACCAATGGAGTAGGTAACCTAAGAGTGCATGCTCTATTTCTTTCTTCATCCAATTCGAACCAAGAGTTTTGTTGGTCCAAGAAAATGTTGACTTGAGGTTTGTACTACTTTCTTGGCCCAATTTGTTTCATTTTTTTATTAACATTCAACTATATAGAATGAAATATTTTTGCATGAAGGCTGGACAAACTTTAATCATAGTAAGCTTGAATCAATTTTGGTCCAATCATAAATTTTTTGCACACTTGAACAAAAATATCAAATAAATCATTAGAAACATATAATAATTTAATAATTTTTTAATTAATATTTTAATAATATTTAATCATTATTTCAATTAAATGTAAGTTTCCAAACTCAACGGTTCTGGTCCACCATAATTAACCTTATCTACTGTTCTACTGGATGGAGAAGAATATATAAAACCAAAAGGTACTTTATGATTTTTATTTGGGAATTACTGTTCTTACATAGCTTCTTACTTGTTCATGCAAGGTGGAAAACAGAAGCTTGAGAGTGACTACTGCCAAAAGATTTTAAACATTTAAATCATATGACGTATTCAATGACAACATTATTTCTTTCTTTCAAGATCAAGCGTGATTTTACCCGTTCATACATACCTGTTATTAAAGCTAATTTGTCATTTTATGAATAAGTAAAACGGTGGCGCTAAAAGAGTATCATAATAAATAATAATATAAAAATTTTGGGGCCGATAAATGACTTCAAGACTTGAAATTGTATTTGTTGGCTGCTATAATTTTTGAGACTCTTTCAAAAATGTATTATATATTAAGATATGGCTTCGTGTTAAATGTGAAAGTTGTAATTAGCTTTTCAATTATTACTTTTCTTATAATAATTAATTATGTACAAAAACTATTGATCATGTAAAATGCCTCGGTTATAATGTTATAAACTCAAAAGAAAGGGTTCTACAGTTCTACATACTAAAAAAATCATAACAAAAGCGTTTTATATACTAATTTGCTTAGAATACATCTAAAGTATGCATTATTACCAAATAAGTTTTCGAACAAATATATTAACAGTTTGACCAGATGAGATTAGTTAATTGGGACCAATTTAGCAATGTAGTCTAACCATTATATAATATACTTTGAAAGGATTGAGTAGTTTTTTTAAACTTAAGATCACAAATTCAAGCTGTGAAAATAGTTTATCAAAATTAAATTGCGTATATTATATTCTTTAAGTACGATTTTTCTCTGAATTTTACGTTAATACGAAATATTTATGTATCGAATTGTCTTTTATTATATATTATACTTTCTTTTTTTTTAACCGTTAGTTTTTACTTAAATTGTTCTCTATATACTCACAAACTATAGGCGATATTATTAATGATTATTTTAATTTAATAAGTAAATATCATTTATAGAAATTAATTAAATAAAATATTTTCATAGTTAGAGATCGACTAAAGATTTTTGAATTATAAAAAAATATTTTGTCCATCAAACAAAAAAAATGACACTTATTTAAATGATGAAAAGGATGTATCCGCATTGAGCACATATGCTTTGTGCATATTAGCACGAATTCAATGCTTGAATCGCTGTAACTTGCACGTTTCAAACTTGTTAAAATTGGGTGGGTGCATAAAAGCATAGCCCCATAAAAGGGGCATATAAAACTCCGCATGAAGGGGGAATTAGAAAGTGGAAATGACAAGAAGTTTTTTGGTCAAAGAAAATAGCCAAAAGAAAAGTAGATAAAATCTGCTGTCACATTATAACTCTTAAGAATCAGAACCCACGGCCACCAAATCCCCCTTCCTAAAGTGCTTGACAGCTTCATAGAATGAAAAAAGCATTTTCCACCATAATAATCATACAATTAGGTTTGTATGACTGTCCTCAAGGACACCAATAGTTTATCAAAATTAAAATTAGCTTCATATACAAGATATTCTTGAAATATGGGGAATAAAGTCTCATTTTAGTTCTAAATTTTTAAATATGATTAATTTTAAAATAAAAAAGCATAAAAAATTAATATTTAATTAATTAATTAATATTA
>NC_029792.2:21481206-21484816 GCF_000816755.2 Arachis ipaensis
AATCTTTTAAAAAATTATAAAATTTCTCATTTTTTGAAAGATTTTGAAATTTGGTTTTTTGATTTAGAATTAAAAATTTATAATATAAGATTTATAATTTAATATAAATAAAATTATTTAAAAAATTAATTGATGTTAGTTGAAAAAAATTAACTCCTTAACATTATTTTTTTTCCAAAGATAATAGTAGTATCTTATTCAATAGAGAAATAAATACAACATCCAAAAAACAGGACAAGAAAAAAAAAGATTCACAAATATTTACGAACAGGTAAAATTCTAACATAGAAAAGTAGATAGGAAAAAAATCTTAGGGCACTATGCATAAGACAAAATAGATAGCTCATGGTTCAACTTAAGCGATGTTGCTAGCACTTTTTCCGGAAGTTCCTGGACATGCTCGAAGACTCGCCGATACTTTTTCTTTCAAATATTTCAAGGTATAATCAAAACCAGTCGAGCTTTTTAAGGGCTTGTTCCTTGAAGTCCAGTTTGTAACACCGAATTTCTCGACCAATCAAAGAATAAGGAACATCTATGGTCTGAAATGAGGTAAGCCAAAGGACTCTTCTTCCACACTAGATTAGCATCTCCACATAAAAATAGACCCCGCATGAGTGATTCTGGAGCTGACTTGCAAATTGGACAAGTTACTGGAGTGAATGAAAACTACTGGTGGATGAGAAACATAACATGAAGCTTACCATGGAGGATTTTTCATGCAAAGAGCAAAATCTTGTGAGAGATTTTCAACTTCCATAAATGGCTTTAAACTGGCCTCTGTTGTATGAAGTTCAGACAAAATTTAATGGAGGTATGGTAAAATTGGTAAGCAATCTTATACCCTGATGCAACATCATATGTTTTTGCTCTATTCGTTACTCATTGAATTGTGTCTTCACCTTCTTCTGGAATTATAGAAAGGATTCGTTGAGCAATTTTTGGAGAAAAAAGATTTGAGATTAATACTTGATTCTACTGTTTATTTGATAAAAACAGGTCTTTCACCTATAACAGATGGTGACTATCTGATAGTAGTGCTACAGATGGTGGAACAATGAAGAAATAAAGAGGAGGGAGCCATGATTCACTAAAGATTTTGATATCACCAAAACTTATTTTCTAACTAATATCTTTCTCTATAACTCGTCTCCCTTCAAGAATACTTTGCCAATTCAAAGGTAAGGTTCATATTTATGCTGTAAGGAAAGAATTAAATTTGAAGTATTTACCTTTAAGTATTCTAGAAAGAAGAGAGTTAGATTGAGTCACGATTTTGCAATACTGTTTACTCAAAAGAGACAGGTTTTGAGCCATGAGATCTTTAAAATCAAGTCCGCCTTCTTTTTTAGTTCCAGTCGATCATCTTATCCCAACTAATCACACCATTCGTCTTTCGAAATCTTATTGTCCCATTAGAATTATGTTAGAATACTATGAATTTCATTTAGCAAATTGTTTGGAAATTTAAAACATGACTATATATATATATATAGGTATGGCCTCACCAACTATTCAGAATAATATCTGTCTTCTTCCGTTAAATAACAAATATATTTTTTATTTTTGTGTCCTTTTGAAAATTTTATCTTTAATTGAATTAAAAGATAGTTTTTTTAGAATTATGACAAAAAAAAGTAGACCCAAATATTTATCTTGTATATCTATATAAAAAATATTCAGTTGAATTATTAAAAAGATTTTAATCAACTCTAAAATGTTATTATTAAAGAATATGACTAATTTATTAAGATTAATTCTTTGTCTACTGAAGTTCTTATAAGATTCCAATAATTTTAGAACAGAGTTACGCTATTTTTCGAGGTTTTATCGAATGAAATAGAATTATCAGTGAATATGACTACATCATGCATGATAAATGCCTTATTGGTCATGATGTGTTAAACTGTTTTGTCACATGTTATATATGTTCAAAATCATGACATGTCATGTGTGTTTATCCTTTAGGCGTTATATTACATGATCATGATGATGCGTGTCACTTAACATAATCCGCTAACAAATTTAAGATGAAGAGACTAAAAGAATCATAAATAACATAAGATTAAATATTTAATTATTAGCTCAACTTCCAAGTATCTTAAAGCATTTGATAAAATGCGGTCACTATTTCATATCATAAATACAAGTATTTTGGTTAATTAAATCTAATTAAATTACTATAAATTTAGTAAAAGAAGATGTGTATGTTTATCGCATAGTTTTTTTGTTGCTGTGATTTTTAACAAAAAAAATTATTATAAAGAACACAAATTATTAAAGAAAAAAACACACAAAAAAAGATAATAAAAGAAGATGAGAAGAAAAAAAAAAAAACGCACGACACTTAATTAGAGACTTGATTTAAAAAACATTTGAACCACTAATTTTATTGTTATTTCACCGTCCATTATAAAACTTAATCAATTCTTTTTTTTATTTTGGTAATTCAAAACTTAATCAATTTTAACTAAAATAACTACCTATATAATCCCTCCCCTTCAGATCCGGCCCACCAAAAATATAAATAAATAGTCATAAAGGAATTATCCCAAGGAACAATCTTATTGAGCCTGAAGATGAAGATGAATTTAAGTTCCAAATTCAAAGTTCGGTTTAAAGGAAAGTCAAGATTCAAAAGGTGGCTTTACTCATTGCCAGAAATTAAGCCTGAAACCTAGTACGAAGATATTAGGTTTGATGATGATACTTATCTTCATCTAGTGGTTCTGCATTTGACTCTTGGCCCTATCCCTTTCCACACGTACATACATTCATTCGTTCGTTCAATCATCAGCTTCGTTCTTTTGATTCTTTTCACTGTTTTGGTAGAATCTTCCTACCTTGCAATGCCATGCTATGCCTTTATTACTTCAATTGATCTTAATTTTTTCAACCTTATCAAACCATAGGTTCGTTAGATTATATATATGGGTAAAAAAGTCAAGTGTTGTACAATTAATCTCTATTTAAACTTTGTAGATTAATGGATGATTGTCGTAACAAATCGATTGAATTGAATCAAAACTCTTGAATTCGTGATTTATATATCCAACAAAATATGCCATAATTCTTTCTTCTTGTGGCAATGCACCAACTCACAGAAACATGGATGACTAGGAATACTCGCATCCTTTTACACGTGAACGTTTGCAATATTCTATTAATCAAATCCTATTGTCATACAATCTTATCCATAACAAAAAGTAAGTTTCTTAATACCACAATATATTAGTCCAATTTACCCACACAGATGAATTAAAATTAAACCTCTAAACCGTGTATTTTTTAGAATTAAAAAAAAAAGTGTTAGGAGACCAGCAAATTTTATTTGTAATTTATAGCCATCAATTAATTATCATTGGTATTTTTAATAGTGTGAAATTTCATCCAATAGTGTAAAATTACTCATTTTTTTTGTTGGTTAAGTGTTAACCAAATTTTAATAAAAGTACTGTACTAAGACTTTTTTAAAAAAAAATTAAACACAATATTACACTATTTAACACTATAGCCAATATTTAATATAATAAAAAATCAAAATTTAAAAAAAATAAAAACATCTAAAATTTAATAAAAAATTCTAAATTTAAATTTAACAAAAATTATA
>NC_029792.2:21484900-21485143 GCF_000816755.2 Arachis ipaensis
TTAAATTTTTTATTAAGTATAATCTTTTAAAATGATATTAATATCAATAAAAAATAATATTATTTGAAAAAAAATAATAAAATATTACTATTTGTGTAATATTATAATATTGTTAAATTGAAAAAAAAAACAAAATATTATTATTTATGATGCACGGAAATTGACATGGACACAGAACATACACGACACGAGATACGTCGATATGTAGATTTTAAAATTTTACAAGACACGAGGATTTGATAA
>NC_029792.2:21485296-21491267 GCF_000816755.2 Arachis ipaensis
GTCACACGAGTTAGAATAAAAATTATATATAAAAACTTTAATATGTACTAATATTTAGATATGTTTAAATGTATCTAAATATTTTTTTATTTTTTATTAAGAGACACAATAGATACGCATATCAAATAGTAAATGTCATATACACACAGACACAAAGCGAAATCTCCATACTTTATAAATGATCACACATTATCACACATTGAATCGCAAATTAATTTTTAAGATACATAATGTACCATTTTGTAAAACTCAAAATAAAACTAAACTAAAACTATGCATTGAAAATACTCTTATAGAATAGTCCTATCCCATGAACACGAATTGAGTTTGTGGCTACCAATGTTGTGGTTATTAGCTAAAAAGACCACACCAAACATTTGAAAAGCAACCTAACATTGGAATTGTAAACAATTGTATATCAATTGATGCTAAATCTTCCAAAGTACAAAACGTGATTCATGTGGCTCACACCACGGCCGGTGCAGCCAAAAATTGTGTACATCTTCAAACTAATTAAAATTCCAAAGACTAGTAATTTAGTGCAATCACAATTTTTCCCCCCTTTTTTTCCACCTTTGGATGCATTGAATTCTTTTTTTCTCCACTCTATCTCCAGCCGAAAAAGAGGACCACCAAGAAAGAAAATTACAACCCAACCCTTTTCTCAATGCAAGACATTTCTTTCTTGGAATCTTGCAAAAGAATCCCTATTTACACCCCCCAATTGCACCTCAACAAATAGTCAAAAATTCAATACACTTTCTTTTAGTTATTTAACATCTAGTCCCTCACCCTGGTTCATTGCCTGAACCCGAACCCAACCGGTTGAACCGAGTACCTACTAAACCCGTAAGGATCTAATTGGTTTGAGAATGCTTGTGTGAAGTCATTCGGGTTCGGTCCCTGCTGAAAGAATGCGGATTGAGTCTTCACACCGCTCTGAACCTCCTCTTCTATCTTTGCTGGCACCAAATTGGAATCCACGTGGCACACTGAAGGGACAAAGAGGTCATTTCCGTAGTTAACAATCCCCTGCTGGGCCTGGCCCAAATCGTTCAGAATCCCCGGCCCGGAAGCCCAGTCCAAGAAACTACCGGTGCCGGCTACGAGACCCTGTTGCTGTTGCTGTTGGAGTAGGCCGACCTTGGTGTCTTCTTGGTGATGGCGCTGCTGCTGCAGCGCTCTTAAGGAGTTGACACGTGGCAAGGCGAAGCAACGGTCGTCGATCTCCGGCAGGGACTCGAGCACCTCGTCGAGGTGGGAGGAAGAGGAGTTTGAAGAAGATCCGTTGCTGTATTGCGTGGCATATTGCTCGCTACTCGAAACGACGCCGTTTGGTACCTTCTGCTGTGCGCTTGAATTCTTCTTGTATATCCGGCACAGAACCCAATCGTCAAGCTGCATAACAATACAACAATTAATTTTCAGTTTCACTTTCATGCTTTTACAAATTTAATTAATTTTTTATATTAAATAAAAATGTTAATCAATTACCTTGGTGCTCCCGTTCTTACGGGTAGAGTCTAGGAGGCGATACTCGTGCATGATCCAGTTTGTTTTGGTGCCTTTGGGTGCCTTACCAATGTAGAAAACCAGAGCTTTCTTGATACCAACTTTCCTTCCTTCGGTCGTGATAGTCTTATCGGTCCCGGTGGCTTTCCAGTAACCCGACCCGGCTACCCGATTGGGTCGCGAACCATTCGGATACTTCCTATCCCTCGGACTAAAGAAGTACCATTCTTTCTCGCCGAAAATTGCCTTACCTGCACCATGAAAACACAATTACACCGTAAGAAACATTGTCCAGAGATTAGAACTTAGAATATAATAACTAAGAGGGAAGATATAGTTAGCTGATTACTTGGAAGAACCCAAGGGTCGAACTTATACAAATCAATTTCGCCAATGATTTCCAGGGAGAAATGGTGGCCAGCAACCTTGCGGCACAGATACTGAACGAGAAGCTCCTCGTCCGTCGGATAAAATCGGAAACCCGGCGGTAAACTCAATTGCGAGAGAGGGTCTTTCTCTTGAATTCCCATTTTGTTTTAATCTTCTTCAGATAATCAAAAAGCTAGATTCTCGAAAATCAGACCGTAGTAAATCTCCTCTTCTTTTTTTTTCTCCTTTTTTCTTTTCTTTTTCAGTAACTGGAAAACAGAGGGAGGTATTTATAGGGAAGACAGGAGAAAGAGATAAGTACGGTAATGTTGGGGTGTGGGGACCACTTGAGTTACTGTCCTGTCAGATTGCGCCACGTACCCTCTACTCATAAAGCATTCTCTGCGGCCGACCTTATCTGTTACCGGTACGGTTCAATCGTTTCGGTGGGTGCATTGTATTGGATTTTCTGTCACAACGTAAAATAAAGTTTAATAAAATAAAAAGTGAAAATATAAAAGTACCAATATTTCTTTCACACCTATATACTGTTACACACGTCACTACCTCAGTTTGATTTGATTTATATTTTTTTTTCTTAACAAAATTTCTGTTACTAGAAAATGTTTTATAATTATTATATCATGATGAATTACATTTTTTGATAATGCAAGGTGATGTCAACACGTGAAATGGATATTTAGTAGTAACGTGAAGAAAGAAGAAGAATATCCGAAGAACAATTAAGAAATAAATTCATATTTTATATACGTTTTGATAAATACCGGCGATAATGATGATGATGATTCATGCTTTTGAAATTGAAAGCTGAAGCCGTATAATTTTCTAGTGGTGACTAGTGTTGTAAAAATCTAAGGGTTGAATTCAAACTTTCTATATATATGTGTGGCACACGTAAGTATGAGATCGTGCTTAGAACTCATTTCTTTAGAAATGAGCAGAAAAAGAAAAAACACTAAACAAGTTCACAATTAAGTAACTAGTTAATTAGTCACTGTATTGAGTTGAATAACAAGAATATAACTATTTTAAAATATATCA
This sequence comes from Arachis ipaensis, assembly GCF_000816755.2. Taxonomy (NCBI): domain Eukaryota; kingdom Viridiplantae; phylum Streptophyta; class Magnoliopsida; order Fabales; family Fabaceae; genus Arachis; species Arachis ipaensis. The sequence goes on from NC_029792.2 coordinate 21,488,240, forward strand.
TAGACTATCTTATTTGATGACACATTCTCAGTAATTATTATTTCTTAACGCATAAAAAAAAAGTTGCATTGCCTTTGGTAATTGGCACAATATATACGCTTTAATCAATTTTTTAATAAAATCGTTTAACCATATATGCCAGCACAACAAAAACAACCACCCATTCCCCCACATAATAAAAAGCATGAACCATACATGTACATATAATTTTTTTCTCTTTTTCATTTTAATACCTGCCTAGTAATAATATAAAAAAAATAATCTTCGAGATCATTCCGACACGTGTAAATCCAGGAGGGGTGTTCTAGAAGCATGATTTTGCTATCCAGTTTCTGACACTCTCGAGATCTGGGAGCGAATTCTTCCACAGAAATCTTTGTCTGTCAGATCAACTTATTTTATTTTTAATTTTAATTTAACATCCCAATAATTAGGAGTAGTATAATTGTTGGGCAATTTACCAAATTAAAATGATTGGATGTAAGCTTTACCAAATTACAACAATTGGAATTTGGTTACCATTTTGCGTTGAATCAATTTATATAGAAACCGTGGGAGCCAACCACGGATTCCAAATGCACATAAACCGTGGGAGGTAGGGAGGTTTTATGATCAAACCATTTTGTATGTAAACCGTGGTAGGCAGCCACGGTTTACGTGAAGAGAATGTGAAGCATAAACCGTGGTAGGCAGCCACGGTTTATGAGTAAATGCTTTCGAACATAAAACCCTAAAGGCAGCCACGGTTTATGAGTGAGTAGTATAAATAGCAAAGCCGTGGCTGGTGAGGGCGGATCATTTGTGAGTTTTGTGAGTGAGGGGAAGGTTGGTGGGTGAGAGGGGAAAAAAAATTTTTTTTGTTAAGTTGCTGGTTTGAGAAGTTGAACCGGTTTAGTGGAGAACCGATGGAAGAAGAAGACCGGATGTACCGGTTAAACCGCGTTGCGCATGTGGCTGGATTTATCGACCAAGAGGTTGGTTAAACCGGCTTTTTATTATTATTTTTGGTTTAATGTTCTTATCATTAATGGTAAATGTTAAATTAATATTTTAACAGTTATAATAGAATTTTTTGCTGTTATCATGATAGTGAGTATTTTATATTTATTGAATTTGTAATTTATATTGTTGGCAGAAATAATTTTTTAGGTTTACGTGTTAGTAGTATTGTTAGTGTTATTTTCTCTATTGTTGTTATGCTTAGGGTTTTTTATTGATATTACTGTAAATTGTTGCTGTTGTTGTCTGTTGAGAGTTCGCTATCTTTCTTTTTACAGCCTGTTAGGGTTATTAGTGGTGTGAGAAGACAACAGAATATGCCTTTACACGAGCGTATCATACCGTATCTAGAGACGGCAGGCTTATATCACTTGGCTAGGCTGAACAGTCAGTGGTTCTGGGTTGATGAGCCTCTACTTAGCGCATTCATTGAGAGGTGGCGTCCTGAGACCCACACATTTCACATGCCCTTTGGGGAGTGTACGGTCACCTTGGAGGACGTGGCCTATCAGCTGGGTTTACCGATTGATGGTGAGCCTGTGAGTGGGTGCCTTAGTGAGTTTGAGAATTTCATGGAAAATGGAAGACCGGCATGGGTGTGGTTCCGTGAGCTGTTTGGGGAGTTACCTCCGCAGAATAAAGTGAAGCAGATGACAGTGTGCTACACATGGTTCCATGAGCGGTTTCGGGTTTTGCCAGCAGATGCTACTGAGGACATCGTGCGTATATACGCGAGGGCCTATATTATGATGCTGTTGTCATCTCAGCTGTTTGCGGACAAGAACGCCAACCGTGTCCACCTTCGCTGGTTGCCTTATGTGGCATCGTTGGATGACTTGGGTAGATATAGCTGGGGCTCGGCCGCGCTGGCGTGGTTGTACAGATGTCTTTGTCGTGGAACAAACAGAAATGTTGTCAACTTGGCTGGGCCACTTCAGCTTCTACAGTCTTGGATCTTCTGGAGATTTCCTTGTCTGAGGCCAAGTGATTTCAACAGATTCGGGTTTCCACTTGCATCCAGGTAAAGAAATATGATGCTAGAGTTTGAAATTGTTCATTTACATGTCCCATTAGATGTTATGACATTCTTTTAATTGAACTTGTAGGTGGGCTCAGTATCTACCGAGGAACGATGCAGTAGATCAGAGAGTGGTGGCTGCACGCCTTTCTTTGGATAGATTGCGTGTGCATGATGTGAGTAATTTACTTGTAGTTCATTCAGTTATGTTTTGCCTGTTATAGAATTTGTTTTACGTAAAGTTTCATTACGTGATATAGATCGTGTGGGAGCCCTATTCCACTCCGGATGTCGCGTAATAGAACTCCGCCTCAGTTTTTGCGTACGCAGCATTAACCAGCATTCTTCTCGCATCTTTACCTTTGAAAGAAAGGCTGAAATTTGCTGCCACATGGCGGATACAGTACGCCCGATAAGCACGTGGGGGCAGCCAACCATTCACGGGATCCTCTAGTGCAGACTTGATACCGTTGTGCCTATCCGAGATAACAAGGATACCCTCCTGTGGAGTCACGTGCCTTCTCAAGTTGGACAAGAAAAATGCCCATGACTCGGCATTTTCTCCCTCCACAAGGGCGAATGCTATGGGGAGGATGTTTGAGTTCCCATCCTGTGCAATCGCCAGCAGTAAGGTGCCTCCATATTTGCCGTACAAGTGGGTACCATCAATAATTGTTAATTATTTTTTTTCCCAATTTTTTAAAGGATAAAATAAGGTACGAAGTGAAGTCATATTTCACGCGTGGGTTTAAACCACGTCGGCAAAAAGGAGAGAACGCGGGAAGGGTGGACACGTGCTGGCACGTGTCTTGTCAGAGAGTGTGAGTTAGGCTGAAATTTTGTTAGAAAGAAGAAATAAGCGAAAATGAAAGCACTACAAATATGTAACTCGTTGCGGTGGCCACCACCATTGATCGACACGTAAACCCTCCTTTCCTTTTTCTCACTTTTCGTCTAATTTGTTGTTTCTTTCACTCATCAACAACTCCCACAACCATGTAATATGACTTT
>NC_029792.2:21491344-21498887 GCF_000816755.2 Arachis ipaensis
ATTATTATTATTGTAAATTTAATTAAAAATATTAAATGTATATAAAAAAATCAGTTACTAAATAAAAAATGATATAATTGTTAAAAATAATGTGTTAAATTTTGTTTGTATAAAATTATTGTGGGTATTGAAGGAGGTAGTTTTCATGTCAAAGGATAGGGTTGTGACGTGGTTGGTCAAGGTCAATAATATATTTGGGAGAGGGGGTGTGTATATAATGCACTCGATTCTTCTTCATTGATTGGTGACGTTTTAGATTTATGTGGTACGTGGATTTGAGATGGTGAAAGAAACAAAGGGGATCGGCATGTTTTGGTTTATTGGTTGGGCATTTAATTTGGTCAAAACACATTAGTGTAAAAGAAAATAAAAAGTTAGATAGTGAAATATATAAATAAAAAATGATTTCGTCAAGTAAATTAGTTAATAATACAAAATATAAATTCTTATTTAAAAATATTTAAAACATACTGTTTTATTTGATTTTTTGTAATTTTAATAGGGTATCAAATTAAATTTATCAGAATCTCAGTTCGAACAAAAAATACGATTTTTCTAAAAAAAAATGGGTTCGACCATAAAATTACTTAATATTTATGTTAAAAAAATACTCAATAATATTAAACTATGACAAATAACATAAAAAATTACAACAAAAGAAAATAAATAAAATAAATAAAAACTTTAAATAAATAAAAAAAATAAAAAAAATAAAAATAAAAATAAATCCCAAATTTTCACATATACTTACACTTTGTAATTTTCTTTAGCGTCAGGAAATCAAATGTGGATTTCTAGCTAGTTGTATATCCTTTTTTCTTTTATCAGATTTTTTTTCCTCACTAAATTTTACTAAAAGATACTTTTTATGAGACATTATCTACATAAACTCGAATTATTGTTTTGTTAAAGTTCTGTGGTTTGTTAAAAGATATCTTTTAAGGTTTTTTGTTGTTATTTAATCAACCTTTGCAAATCTTCTTCCTTGTACTTTCTGCTTCGTTCTTTTTTAATGTCGAATTTTCACCCAATATCCAAAAAAATGACGAGTTAATATTTATAAAAGAAATTGATAAATACCTGAAAAACCCTATGTTAAATGTTGTTAAGGGGTGAATGGAAGAGAAAATTTGTCCAATAAGGAAAATAAATTTGTCACTTTTAAATTAGTATATAATAAACTACTTTATCTCTGTCTAGAAACAAGACTTTATGGCACTTAAATTAAAATTACAAATTAAAAAAAAAAATGCACGTGTTGGGGTTTGGTGTGTGGCTTTTGTGAATCATATGATACATGGCGGTGGTGTTTTGACAAGTATACCAAAAATTAAGATCGATTTATAAAGTTGACAAATTAATATGAAAATGTTGAAGATTTGTTAGTATACTATACAAGTGTGAAGTGTGGTCAATATATAGAGGGTGTGTCACATTTATGCACTTTTGACATTATTATTTATCATCTCAAGTTGATATACACAGATATACATGAGAAAAATAGGGCTCGTTCCACGTGCACATTAATTAATCCGATGAGAGATAGAGTTCGAAAGTTCGGTTTTTGTGAGGAAAAAAAAATCAAAAATAAAAAAAATGACAACAATGATGAGGGTTGAGACAACGATTTCTCTTTGGGCACCTACCACTACATGCTATACTCTACTAATTTCTTCGAAGTAGATGATAAATATTGACATTTAAATTTGCATATACTATTAATGTGATAGCGTCAAAGCTTGATTAATATATAAGGTGTTAAAATTCAAATTTTGCTTCTCTTTCTCTTTCTAATTTTGTTCATATTCACATCAATCCCGTTACCGTACCCTTTTCTTGCATGCTTCCTTTAACTTGACTAGTATTAGAATTGAAGAAAAATCAAACGGTCAATTTTGACGAGGATTATATATATTGTTGCATTTCTAACCTTTACCATAGAGCTTGGTCAATTCTATGTTCAATCACATTTTCCTTGATATTATTCTCGTATAAAAAATTTCAACTATGTTACAAATATATTAAAATCAGTAAAATACATATAAAAATATAAAATATATATTACAAATAAATTAAATAATGTCTATATTTATACCCATATATATTAACTAATTTTAGTGACTAACTATTTTTGGTTATTAGCGGCCACCAGCCATCATCAAATTTAAAGTGGATTTTGAATTCAAGATTTAATCTCATGCTAAGTGTGTGTGAGTTTCATTATTACATTTCTCTTTTGGTGTCTTCAAATGAAATGTGTGATATTTATTAGTATACTTATATGTATAAATGTCTTCAATATTCAGATTTTTTTTTTAATTATTTCGCAATAAACTTGAATAATAGTCCTTTCGAAATTCAAAGATGGGATGGTCGTGTCAAACTTTAATAAGATTTTGATATACACAGAAAGTAAAGATAGACTTTTATAATATAACTGAATATTTTTATCAATATATAGTTAATCAGAAATATTTAAAAATATTAACTAAAAAATTATAAATTAAAATTTTTGTTTTTAACTTTTTTATTTTTAAACTAGTATTTTTACCCGTAATAATTTTATGGGAATATAAATTTTTTAAAATTATGGTTCATTTTGTCCTGACAATATAGATTATGCATGGCACAAAAGATTTATAAAATCAATCTATTTTTATAAAAAAAGTCGTAGGTTGACAAAAGTCTCGACTAAGAAGACTAAGGTCTATGTAAATAAAAAATCAAATAATAAAATTTTTAGTTATTATTTTTATATGAAATTAGGTGTTAAGTCTGTTGCACAAATAGAAATAATTAATTTTATATTTGTTATTTAAAAATAATATTTTTCTCTCTGTATATAAAAATATAATTAGATATTAGCAGAAAAAATTATATTGATAGTTATAAAATTAACTCAAAAATAATTTTTTTTAAACAATTGAATCTTAATTCTAACTTTTAATTGTAACATTAGTATTTTTTTAAAATTATATGTAATAAATATTTGAAAGAAGAGAAATAAAAATATAGATTAAAAAGATAAGCGGTAAAAATTTAAAACTAACTAAAAAAACTAAAAAAATATGGATGTAATAATAATATTTTTTATTTTAATTATATTATTTTGTTAATTTTATTTTCTGTAGAATAGAAAAGTAGAAAAAAATAGAGAATGAGAGAAAATAGAGAAAAAGATAAAGATAAAGAATGAGAGTGAGGGTTTGTTAATTTTGTAAGAAAAATTTTATTTTAATTGTAATAAAAAATATCGGATAACATATTTTGATTTGTCAAATTACTAATATAAAATATAAATTATATATAGAGTAAAAATGGTAGAGAGAAATAGAAAAATGGAGAGAGGTAGATGAGAAGAGAATTTATTAATTTTGGAGGAAGATATTTTCTCTCAATTTTAATAAGAAAGTGTCATATAACACATTTGGTTATTATATATGATACATAATATAGGTATATTTCAATTACAATTTCAATTTTAATATTTCAATTTTAATTTTAATGCAATTAAAGAATGTTATGTTGCACATTTTGATTGTTAAATTTATACTTAGCCATTAATAATGATATATAAAAGAGATAGAGTGGTTGAAGAAATGAGAGAGATAGAGAAAGGAAAAGGGAGGAGGGAAAGACTTTTTAATTTTAGAGGAAAAGATTTGATTTTAATTGCAATGAGGGAGTGACATGTGGCACATTTTGGTTGTAAAATTAGTAGAAATGAAAAAAAAATTCTTTAATTTTGGAGGGAAAGATTTGATTTCAATTGCAATGAGTGAATGATATGTGACACATTTTAGTTGTAAAATTAGTAAGGAGAAGAAAAAAATTCCTTAATTTTAGAAGAAAATATTTAATTTTAATTACAATGAGAAAGTAGCATCTAACAAGTTATAAAATTAGTAACATAGATAAGTAAGGTTAAATAATTAAATTTTTAATTTATATTACTTTTTTTAAAATTATTTTACTTTTTTATATTTTAGATTTTAAATCATAAATTTTTAATCTAACATCTTAAACTATAAATACTAAATCTTAAAATTAATTAATATTAACTAATTAAAATTTGATTTTCTATACTTTCTTAATTTTTCATCAATGATAAAGTGTGAAAACAAAAAATTTTGGAAACCTAAATTATAGATTTAATAACAAGTAAACAAAATGAGTTGACTACGACCACTTCATTTTTCAGACTTTTGATCTCTCTCATAAATAACGTACATTTCACTCATGCAAGCTGCAACTACATAATTAAAGCAAGTGATTACAAAAAGAATAATGTTTGAGAGACAAACAAAAATTCATTCAAAACTGTTTAAATTTACTTTATATAATATTTATTAATTATCACTATAATAATAAATATTAAATAAAAAATTAGATTTTCTTTTTAATATTATCGTTACCGAAAAAGTACGTGATTGAACACTAACTAAGAACACAGTTTTTATTTTAATTTTTTGAGAAAAAGATAAATAAATTTTTAACTTTTTATTCTACGAATATTTTTGTCTTTAACCATTTGAAAATACTTTTAAATTCTTGACCTCTTTAAAAATTGGATATATACATCCCTATCTGTTCATATGAATTCATCAAATCCAACAAAAATGTCTAACATAATTCTCATTGTGTTGACCTAACCATTACAAATACACACATGAAATGGAAGTTTTTAAACCGAGACAAATTAGTCCCTCATTCCACAAAACAGTGCCGTTTCATAAGCACTCAAACAAGCATCACAAGGCCTCGGCAACAATGGCGTGGCAACTTTTGCATTGGAAACAAAAGCCTCGTCTTCTTCCTCTTTCTTCTTCTCGTGATCTAAATCGATCAAATCTCTGCCAAACTCCAACCTTTGCAGCTCCATAAGCTTCTCGACCAAACCCTCCTTAAGCATGACCTCCACCACTTCCTTCTTTCCAAATTACCTAATCTCAAGCACACAATCCATTCTGAAAACCCTTATTTCCAACTTCTCGCAATCCAAAAACTCAATGATATTCGGAATCTCACCATTAAATTCAATCTCATCCATAAATGGTGACTTGATTTACCTGATCAGAGAACATAGAGCCTCAATCAAACGCAACAAGCCCATACACACTAGAGCTCAAATGGTAGGACCTATGAGAATTTGCCCGATGAACACATCCTTGTTGAGGGATTGGAGCACTTAGCGTCAAAGATGGTCATAGAACCCCTTTTGACTTCTTTAGAGTCATAGAAAGGCTTCGCCTTTGTTACCTCTTCTGCTATTTTTGACTACTGTATACGACGGTAAAAGCATATGAAAAATAGAACAAAACTTAGAACAAGAAGCAGAACAACAACCCCAATTACAACACTAACAACCACCCATTTTTGAATTTCTAGAGTTACCGCTTGGTGAAATAGTCTCCACCGGTGGCGGCGGCGGAGACTCCGGCGGCTATATTTTGAGAGGAACAGAAATTGAGTAAAGTAGTAGACAATCAAAGTTTCAGAAAGCTCATTTGCATCCAAAACGGAGGGAGTGGATGCTCTTGTGATCGATCCATACTTGGATTTTGGACTCAATGGAGTTGGCGAGCTTGGAAACGGAGTGAGTGGAGAGTGTCGTGGGGAGAGGAAGGAAAAGAGGGAGTGAGAGCGGTGGTGGAAAGTGGTGGAATTTTGAAGGAACAGAAAGAGTGAGAGTTTGAAAGTAAGCTTGTTTGAGTGCTTATGAAACAGCACCGTTTTGTACGTAATTTGTTTCATTTTAAAAATTTTCACTCCACTTATATATCCGTAACGGTTAGATAAGTACAACGAGAGTTACGTCAAATTTTTTTGTTGGATCTTACGAATTTATATAAACAGAAAAATGTATATGTCCAATTTTTAAAGAGATAAAAACTTAAAAGTATTTTTAAATAATTAAAAACAAAAATATAATCAAAAGACATTTATTTTTTTTAAGTAAGTCCCAAATATACGCATTTATTTTATTTACTTAACTAAGCTACAAATTTTGGATTTAGATTTCTCTTCCTATTAAAAGAAGATAAAAGAAGAAGGAGAAGCAGCAGCCCTGATATTGAAAGTAGATTGCCGCTTACAAATATTATCTGCTGTGTCCCATTTCCGAAGACATCATTCACAAAAATGCAGGGTATATTCTGAACAACCCTAGGGAATGTTCTTTATGGAGTTATATTAAAAAAATGTATAAATAAATTTAACATGCGTGTGGCAATTTATAAACAATATTAATATTTGAAGTTACATTGTTTAGTCACATAATTAATACACATACACACGCTTTCATTTGATTCTAACTATAGAATTATTTAAAGGCATAAAGTTGACGGAGCTATCATATAAAGCACTTAATTCTTTCTCTGGCTAGAAATGGCACACATGCACATACATGTTTTTTTTAAGGTAGGAAATCTATGCTGAAAACCAGGTAGAAATTAAATCAAAACTAGCTAGAGATGGAGTAATATTTGACTTTCTTTAAATTTTATTTAATGTTGACATATATATACATTATTATTTAAAATTATTAAAATTTATATTTAAATTAAAACCGAATAGAGCGGATAAACATTATCTCACACATACACATACATACGTATGATTTAAAGTATTTTAATTTTAAATAAATGGACTACTATAACGTGTTAATCTTTCTCTACAGCAATAATACTTCATGAGGGGAAAAAATCCTTTAAATCCGTTGACAAATAAAACATTTATAATTTTTTTTATTATCCTAACACACTTATAAATTTATATGTATAATTAATTAAATGAATAATACTACATATACATCAAAATTGTCCATCAAAATTACCTACCAATATAAAATACATGTTAAAATATAAATACATATTAAAAATAAATTAAATCATATATATATTTATACACAAATTATTATTACATATGGTGTCTGAATGCATAGTATATGGGACAAAATAAAAATTAGTTAAGCAAAGTTGTATATGTATGTGTAAAGGGATGCATAAGACACATACTGATTAGCTGTAACATATCTTTGTGTATTTTGTTGGCGCCTAACAAATGAACATCAATTTGGTTGCTCGCCAAACCTTATTAATCAGTGCACGCACGAGCTCAATTCCATTCTTTATTTCATTCTTTAATTCTCTCTTTATTTATTTATTTTTCTGTTTATGGCTTGTAATCCAGAACGAAACTGAAAATTTGGTTTGGTTCCTTACTCGCAAAGTCGATAATCCAAATGGGAAAGGAAGCAACAAAACAAGCACACATGACTTTGTTTCTTTTTCATTGATACATACAAGTTGGCATTCATGCGGCACATTCGGACATTATTATTATTATTGTTATTATTAATAAGTACAATTTCAGTCACTATAATTTTAGTCGAAAATTAAAATTATTTTTAATATTTTTTTTGTCCAAAATTGTTTCTGACATTAAATTTGATTTTAAAATTATCCTTTACTTAAATCTTAAATTTCTAATCAAATTATCCTTAAAAATTATAAAATTAAAAAAAAAGGAAAGCATAGAGAAA
>NC_029792.2:21503351-21514291 GCF_000816755.2 Arachis ipaensis
GCGATCTTAGGGCAAAGCACCGCCAAACTTTGGCGGCGTTTAGTAAGGTTCTTGGCGGCAATAAAGGGCAGAGAGAGAGAGAGAGAGAGAGATTGTGTCGTCTCCCTCGTCGTCGCTCCGCCGCTACGTTCTTTCTAAGTCTGCGGCGGTACAAAAAAAAGAGGAAAAAAAAGATCAACACTAAGAGAGAGATACGAAAGGAAAAAAAAATTAAAATATTAAAAATTCCTATTAAACTAATCTTTAAATTCTAAATTCATTTCCTATTAAAATTTTAGTTTAAATTACAGTCTTTGTTAAAACCTGTTTTTTTTATAATTTTTATTAAAATTAAAAGCTGATTTTAATATCACTGACTTTAACATGAATAATTATTATTGTTATTATTATTATTACAGGCTTACACGGCGTACTTACGGTTGAACATACATAGTTACTTTTTCTTTGTTTCAGTACACACGAACAAAACAACGAAGGAAAGGGTAAACCTAATAGCTGAAACGCTCATTCCTTGGTTTGGTTTAAAAGTCAAAGCAAGACCTAATGTTCGGTATTTGTCTTTTTATTTATTTATTTCTCTCTTAATTTCTTACTTTATTTCTTACCTTAACTCGAGCACGCACGTGACTAATTATTCCAAACCGCTCGTTGGTTTAACTACAAGTAAACAATCCGCGGTTGTTTTATGTGTTTCTATACAATGTCGATTAGTCATACACAGAATACGTAGGGAAATGTGTATGTATATGTTGAAACGAATTGATTAAAAATAAAACAGGGTATATGATACGTAAGTCTGTGGTATACATTATTATAGATAGAATTGAAATTAGTAGTACCAATCCCTAATCCCTTATGAAAAATTTTCTGTTTATAAAATATATTTAATTTTTAGTCAATGTTATATAAATACATATAAATATGTATAATTAAGAGTATAAAAAATTAATTTATTAGATAATGTATATTTAAATATTCACACAATCCTATTATTTTTTTTAATATTTACAAAATAAACAGTTGCCTAAATTTCCTAAAAAAGGGGAGTACTTCATAATAACGACATCTCTTTCTAATTGTGCAATATCATCAGGTAAATAAATTTTAATTTTATGAAATTTAGTATGCATACATACACATACACACTCTATTACAAATAGGCGAGATAAGCCAAAATTAAATTTATATTTAAAATTATCCAGCAGTTTGTTAAGTGTCGCCTATTAGGGGGTGGTTATATGATTTTGCGGCGGTTATCAGGAACCACTGGCACAATTGTCGCAAAACCAAGGATTAGCGTCGCAATGTTTAGCGGCGGTTTAAAACCACCGCGATCTGAAAATCTGTGATCCACACGAAATGTTCGGCGGTTTGAAACCGCCGCTGTTTAATGGCCACGGTTTAAAGACTAATGCATTTACCGGCGGTTTGAAAATGTTCGCAACTGCCACTATTTTTCGGTTTAATGGCCGCAAAAATACTGTTTTGTACACTGGCAATCCATGCTGTTTTTTATTTCAATGTACATTTGTTTTCGTTTTTTTTAATCGTTCTTAATATTAGTAAGTTAAATTATTTAAAATCCCGAAAAATAATTGGAAGGTAAACGACAATAGCAAAACCATTAATTTAATTAATATAATTATCCGAATATCAACAAAGTGTACTCCTTACTAAGAGTTACATAATCAACAAAATAAAAGTGTATATCTGAAAGAAGAAAATGTTCCACAATCCTAAGATCTACTTTCTATTCTGTCCCTCCAACGCACTCATCCATGCGGCGACGTCTGATGGCAGCTTCCTACCTTGCTCTTGAGTAGACATATCAAAGCACTCTCCATTGCCTGCATCTTGACCTTCCCAGCTGCTACTTCATCCTCCACTGCCTGTCTTTTGGTCTTCTCGACTGCTACTTCATCCTCCACTGCCTGTCTTTTGGTCTTCTCAGCTGCTACTTCATCCTCCACTGCCTTCCTTTTCAATTTTTCTACTGCCAACTCTGCTTGTAGTTCAAGCAGTACCCTTTGGGTCTCCTCCCTTTCAAAACCATTGCTCGGCTGATGGGAATTCATACCGAAGACTTGACTAGAAGTCGGCCCCAACTCCATGCCACGCACCCTACCCGGGCGCTCTTTTCCGAGAGCTTGAGCAAGCGAATCATTCTGGGATAACAGTCTAGAAGATTCATCGCGTTGCTCAATAGCCTCAATTCTTTCCTACACACATAGATAAGCAATTATAAGCATTTATTAGCTAGTCGCTAACCGCACATACTTCCAATAAAATTTTAAAAACTAAAACTTAGGAGAAACTACTTCTCGATTCTGAACACATTACTTACTCCAATAGCGCGAGCTGCATCATGGATATAGGAGCCATTAGTTCTTTTGTGCGTTAAGAGATACAACTCTCCTCTACTAACTATCCTCCCTTGTCGTTCCGACTGTACTAATAATGATGACAAAGTGAATAAGTAGAGGAACAGATAGTTCAAAAACATTCCCAAAATTAGATTACCTCTTCTTCTCTAAGCCTTGCCACGATTCTCGGAATTTTTCTTACACTTCTCCTGTCATGCCATCAAATTAAGAGTTACTAGACACTAGTTCTGATGAACTCAATGTGACATAAATGGACTTTGTCTGTTATGAAACAAAACTATATTACATGTGTCTCTTCGCTATTGCGATAAACGAGAAATCATCTCCAATGGTCCGCAGTAATTCCATCTGGACGGTTTTCAATATTTTCTTCAAGTGAAAGTTCTGGGTCATAGCAGTGATGGTATAATCTGTTCCTCGTTTCCTTCCAAGCCCTTCCTAGCATTTTGAATATTATACGCTTGATAATTCTTCTACTATCTTCTTCAAAATGAAACATTTCCTGCAACATTAAAATTAAGCTTAGTGTTCAAATTATAAGTTTCGAATGGTACGAAGAATTAAAAATAACATTTTACCTTTACACATTCATTATAGACCTTGTCCCTGGTGCGAACCTTTCTCCAGTCCTTCTCGCAGATTGAGAATTTGGTGTAGTCAGATCCTAACAGTCTCATAACGCCGCTCAGTAGACCTGCTTCCTCCCCAACTGGTTGCAGTGCACTATTAAACCTGAGTACGACCTTTCTTCCGTTAGGTGGCTTCATAGCTTCCTTCGCACTCAGTTTGACCTGTTTGATTGTTCCATCGGATTCTATAAAACATATTAATTCTTAGTTAGTTACCATTGAAGCCAAGCTATAAAGACATCATAGGAAAATAGGGCAATGAAAATTAGAATTAAATAAATTCTCTTATACCAAGTATTTTAACATCCCAAAATTCTATAGTCTTGCGTCCCTTGCGCTTCTGAGCATCCGATGCAGCAAAAAGGTTATCAACATGTTGGTCAAAAGAATCTACCTCATCTGCCTCTGGGTCTATGTCTTCGGCGTCCGGCTCCGAGTTCAGAACATCATTCGTGGAAGCCTGTGGAGCATGTAGTGGTTCGCTTTGGGGCGGACGAAAGGGGCGTAAAGACGAGGATGCGGGGGCACCACTGCCATTAGGCGGCGGAATTGGGCAATCTGCTCTCTGCGAAGTTGAGGCCGCAGTAAATCCTACTTGAGGCTGCTGACATGCTGTGTCTACACGGGCTTTCTTCGTGAAACGACCTACCCTTGGCATCTTTTCTAACTGCATTCGGATCAAAACAATGTGATAATATTTAATATATAGATAATAATATGTATTAACATGCAAAAATGACACTGGTATGCCCCAGTTAATATTAATTGAACTCGGGTACTTATGGCATATTGATACTAAACAATTTATAAAATGAGACCGAAGACCGCAGTTAATAGTGATAATAGATAATTTAATATATAATATATACAAATACATGAAGACAATTCATTTTCAATTCTCCTAGCTTGTTACTCAACAAGTAATTGATGTCAATTTGTTTCCACTCGAAGCTACAAGCACAAGTGGACAATATATTCTTGCTTTGTAAAATCCCTATCTCATAAATATATAATAATATATATGTGTGTAAAAATGCTGATGAAATGAACGTTAATAAATTAAAGCCTACATTTGATGCACTTTTGTGGAAACTTGTTCATTAGAACCAGATAGGAAGCAATTCTATATCTCATTATATATTTCTGAAAAAATTCTAAGGCCTATATAGACTACAGCATCATCATCAAAGCACAAAATACTACAACCCAAAAAGTTAAATTAAAAAAAAAAAACTCATTCTACGAATTATTAATTATGTTTGAGGATAATGTAAATTTAGCTATATATATCTAGCCATAATAAGAAATAAACTTAATATGTACTCCTCAAAAATCATTGAAAAAGAATAAAAAATACCCCGTCTGCCTCCCTTTACTTCAACAAACAAATATGGTTTATCATGAGTAACATTGGTTGTAGGAAATAAAGAACATTAAAATAATACACCACACCTCAACCAAACACTTGATTATTCAAAATAATTTTAGCATCTTTTAATAAAATATACAACGAATAGTTCCTTTCTCAAAATGTCATTCATGGAGAGTACATGAGTAAATGGATTAGGAGAGTACATAATGCCTAGAATCATCATAATAAACTGCATGGTTGGAGGAAAATTTTGGGCATTAGAAAAATATCATGTTTAGTCATAATAATTGCTAATAATGTGCAGTAGAATGTCTAATACTACTTCTTCTAACTTTGAGAAAAGACAATTAATTTGACCCAAAATATATACTCATGGATACATAACAAAAGTACAAAGTAATTGATACATAGCAAACAATATTTGGTAATTAGAATCCTAATTCTTGTATATAATACTCCATACCCATTCTTATTAGTTTAAATCACCTCCCCTGTATTTGATGGTTACTAAATTCTGAAAGATTGAAAATTTTTCCCTTTTTCAAGGTTTAGTTTAAATCATCTCCCCTGTATTTGATGGTTACTAAATTCTGAAAGATTGAAAATTTTTCTCTTTTCCAAGGTCTAGTTGTTCGTGGCATCATCACCAAGCATTAGATATTTTTTAGCATGAAAAAAAAAACAATTAAAGGATCCTATATGGTAAGTGGGGAATGGGAGACTTGAGAATCATGATAAATTGGTTTAGCATTATTAGTATTGACTGAGAAAATACTAAACGCAGTCCAACTGAGAATAAAAAACGCAGGCAAATGCATTATCAGCAACAATATTCAAATATAACAGTGAGAAAATAAAAAAGACATTCAAACTGAGACCTAATACCCAACTCAGACTCCACCATTAACAGACTCATGCTCCTCATCAACAAAAGCCACTCCCAATTTACAAATTAACTCAGCTAACCACATTAGAAGAAACTTGCATGTCAACTTTAAACTCATTATTGGCCTCTTTTTCAAACACTAAACATGCAACATAGAACAGAGTGTCCAGTGGTGCTTACCCGCAAGTGAATGACTGGATTGACGGTGAGAGTGGAACCACCGGGCTTCGGGCAGAGCAAGAAGGGGCTCCAGGACAATGGAGCACCGCAGAGACAGTCGTGGAGGAGCAGAACCACCGAGACGCACCTCCTCGACCAAATTCACTGTCAAGTGAACCATCACTGTGAAGAAAGAAGGAGGAAAAATCATCTCCATGCGACATAGAGTATGAACCACGTGATTCTGAAGGAGAGGAATTTCTTGAGGGTCTATGGATTTGCAGCATAATCGGTGAAAAAAGGATGACAAATCTGCCAGGACAGAAGACACTGGAGCAGGCAATGCATTTCTTAACGCGATTGGAAGTAGATATTCCATTAGAATGTGACAGTCGTGGCTTTTCATGCCCGACAACTTGCGCTGTCGTAAGTCCACACAGCGGGAAATGTTGCTAGAGTATACATCTGGAAAGACGACGTTCTTGATAGCCCTTAGAAAGAGCTCCTTCTGTGGATTGGTCATAGTAAAGATGGCGGACGGGTACTTTTCGTCGTCCCGTGGCCACAAATCATGCTTGATTCCCATTGACTGGAGGTCTCTTCGAGCTTTAATGTGGTCTTTAGACTTACCTTTCTCGTTCATTATGGTGAAAACTATGTTATCGCACACATTATTCTCTATGTGCATGACATCAAGGTTGTGACGCAATCCATTGTTCTCCCAATATGGCAGCTCAAAGAATATACTCATCTTCTTCCAAGGAGTCTCGTCTTGCACGGCAGTTTGCTGTCCGCGTGTCCTTTTCTCCGTAACCGATTACACCTTGCCAAGTTGGACATGCATACCCTCTAACTGCTGGACAATGTCTCCACCAGAGACTTTGATAGGTGGACCTCTATCCTCTATCTTTCCATCAAAGGAGAACCGGTCTTTTCTGTATTTGTGGTCATGATTCAGAAAGCGACGATAACCCATGAAACACCATTTCTGGATGTGTGTGAGCCGGTTAGTTTTAGCATCCAAATTACACGCAGGACAGGCTCTCCCACCGTACGTGTTCCACCCAGATAAGTTGCCTAGGCCTGGAAAATCACTGATTGTCCACATCAACGCAGCATACATCTTGAAGGTTTTTTTCTCAACTGCATCATAAGTTTCAACACCCCTCCATAATTGCTTCAACTCAGTGATCAACGGCTCTAGGTACACATCTATGTCATTTCCAGGCATTTTAGGACCAGCAATAATCATAGAGAGGATAAACGAAGTGGGTTTCATGCAAATCCAGGGCGGCATGTTATACGGGATAAGAACCACGAGCCAAATTGAGTACTTCGAGCTCATGTTCCCAAAAGGGTTAAAGCCATCGCTAGCTAATGCTAGGCGAACACTGTGTGGATCACGAGAGAAGTCGGGATATCGTATGTCAAATGACTTCCATACCTCGGCGTCCCTTGGATGCCTATACATACCATCAGAGTTAGGACCTCTCTTATGCCATAGCATGTCAACGGCTGTCTTACTAGACATATATAACCTCTGCAATCGTGGAATAAGGGGGAAGTAACAAAGAATCTTCGCCACCTGTGGTTTGCCATTCTTCTTAACAACCATCTTGATCCTCACCCTAGAGTTCTTCTTAGTCTTATGCTTCCATCTCGATGTCCCACACTGCTTGCATTTGGTCAACTCTTGGTCGTTGCCTTGGTATAGCATGCAGTTATTTGGACATGCATCTATATTCTTGTACGCGAGACCTAGTTTTCTTATGACTTTCTTGGCATCGTGCACAATGGATGGGATCCAGGCATGCTCAAAGGCGTCCGCGAGCAACTCCAAAATCATTCCAAAGGCCTTATCGCTCACTCCGCACATAGACTTTATGTGATAGAGCCTCACCAAGAAAGACAACTTAGAGAACTTTGAACATCCTGGGTATAACTCCTGCTCTCTGGTGAAAGTTGTGGGTCTCTCGACTAGGTTCATTGTATAAGTAGGGCAACTCATCCATAGCGCCGCCGGCATGTTCATTCCCTGAGTCTTCTTCGTGGCCGGGAAGTCCTGAGAAGTTGAATGCCTCGTGGACCATATCAAGCATCGGGGCGTTAAAATTTTGTTTAGATTGATCTTCTTGTCCATCACAAGAGCTCTCGACCCCGCGTCTCTCACCGTGATGGATCCAAAATGTGTAGCTAGACGGGAAAGGGTTTATCACCAAATGATCGAACGCATCCTTTCTATTTTGTAAGAGGCGGAACCCACACTTCGAACATGGACAACGTATCATCCCATCGGATGATGCATTGGCAAATGCAAAATCAAGGAATCTGGTCAAACCGTTCCTATATTCTGCACCAACTCGTGATTTTGAAATTCAACTCTTATCGATATCTAGTTTAATGAAAAGAATGGAACGACGACAAATCGTAAAATAAAGTCAGACCACGAGAAAAAAGTGAGTAATTAACACTTGATATAGAATGGGCGATTGACTGTTAAACCGAATAATAAAGCACACATTTACTAGCATACAGGATAATACACATTTACCAGAAAAATGGGAGAAATTTGCTTACTCATTGAAAAATGCTGCACTTTCAAAAAAAATTACTAGAAGAAAGAAACTCTGGGTCCGATGCCAAATATTTGAAATGGAAAATAAAATGCCTTCCTTAAAAAAGAAAAAGAAAAAGAGGAATATTATATTAATCTGAGAAATAACAAAATGAGAAATTAATATAGTATTATAATATAATGTATGAGTTGGCGAACTCACCAATATAAAAATGGAAAGGGGTAAATCAAAATGGTAAAAGTGATGATATGGAGGATAGTTTTATGCTTGAAAAAATCCAAAATGAAAGTATCAAACTGACCCAATAATTATATCACATAAGAACACAAGATATATGTTAAAAGGGAAAACAATAAAAGGAAAAAGGTCAAACAATGATCCAGAGTTTACGACACTAACAACGACATATGGATCTTAGCATTCAAGGGTGATAACTAATAACTGACTTGCTTGTCTGCTCTTTTAGCTCTAAGTTCTTCCACAACCTCTAAAGCACGAATCTTGAGATCTGTCTTTTCATCATGGTATACATGTATCAAAATATAACATCTCATATAACTCCATGCTCATCAAAAGGGGAATATAAAAATATCAAGCGTACACAAATGTTCAAATCCTAAACACTACAAATGTTTTTTAAAGTCTCATAACCAGCTTTGGTGAAAGGAATAAACCCTTTCAACTGATGCGGTTTTACATGTAATTAAGATTGAAAATATATGTTATGAATAGATGTAGGCTGCATAGCCATATTAAACAGGATGAAGGTAAATAAAGTTTCATAAACAAACCTCCTAAATATATCACCAAGAATGAACTGGCAAATGACACCTTGGCAATAAAATAAACTTGTTTCGTCCAATAACTATGTGGAATTACTAAAAGCAATTCAATTAGGCAAACCTGGAAAGAAAAAAAGCTACCACAGGGAGGCCAGGTACGAGTAAGATCACAAACACAAAACAAAACAGTAAATTGATACCAAATCAAGAAGAAAAGGATTAATGTGGACCAATTTGAATTACAACCTCACTAATGAGTCAATCACTAAAAATATCACTAATGAGTCAATCACTAAAAATATAACATCTCATATAACTCCATGCTCATCAAAATAATGAAGACAGAGCATCTTCCTCATTGATAATACCTGTCACAGTTGCA
Organism: Arachis ipaensis; assembly: GCF_000816755.2. Taxonomy (NCBI): domain Eukaryota; kingdom Viridiplantae; phylum Streptophyta; class Magnoliopsida; order Fabales; family Fabaceae; genus Arachis; species Arachis ipaensis. Next base: position 21,512,522 of record NC_029792.2, read on the forward strand.
GGTACAGGAATACACCCCAAGTAAATTATTTCAGAGTTCCGAGATACCCGCTCGTCAGAGAACCTGATTCAATGCAAACAAATTAAGTTAAGACAAAGTCAGAATTTAACTCCGAGAATTAGAGGAAACATTGAACAATGATAACCAAGATATTGATAAGCTGATGAGAGATCTTAAGATTAAAACCATGGAAAAGAAACATTCAAAACAGATTCTCGAAAAGATGTTACTAAGCTGGTAAATGATCTAGAAAAGAAAAATGCAGAACTCTTAACAAAGAAGCAAGAATTAGAAACATTCGAAAGAGATAATCGAAATAATGATGAAGACTATTCAGAGTCTTATTAATCAACACTATAAATAATTTCATTAATACTATGTCAGTTGTTCTACTTTGATTTTAAAAGATAATGTTCTATTGTGATTAGCTCAAATTAAAACTCATATAAAAATTTTGAATAAAAAAGAAATTGATTCGATCCTGATGTTATTCCAAAATTATCGCCGATTGATAACGTGAACAGAATACCAACCAATCATTCATATATCTCCAGCCACCATCACAAATAATCGAAATAAATAAATATTATATCATAATTAAATCGAAATTTATGACATTTGCGAATCTATGAAATTAACTCCCAAGCTAAGAGTAATCATCTTCCACAACAATGTGCAGAGATTACAAGATCAGACTTTCGGGGAATGAAAAATGAAAAAGTAAAATAAAAGAAAATATGAAAGTGCATGAGACTTGATAAGAAAGAAAGCAATCACAGGTTCTACGCAATGCAAGCAGGTTATTTCAGCATTTAACTAGGAAATCAACTAACTCCTAATAACACTACTAATGCTTCTTCTTCATCATCAAGTCATAACCTAACACCTAAAATTCAATCTGAGTGTTAAATAGAAGAAAAATTTGGCCAAAATTAATCAAAGAACGTTGTTCAAACCAAAATTTAGAAAGCACAAAGATTAAATTGATGCAAGAATAAGTTTCTCAACAGCCCCAAAACTTAAATTGGGACGAGGGAGAGGAATATACGACTGAGAGGGGAGTCTATTGCAATCGGCAACGCGAAGCAGGGCCAAAGGGGAGAAGGCTACCAAGGATGACACAGGGACGGATGGCTTGGGATGACGCCGACGACGTCACACACATGCACGGCAGAAAGAGAAGACTCGGACGACCCCTTCTATTTCACCTTCGTGCAGGGGAGCGTCACGGCTGAGGGAGGAGCCTGGTGACCGGAACAACGATGAAACGGACTCAGTTGGATCTGACAGACGGAAGGGTAAGGACGACGAGGAAGGAGACCAGTGATTGCTATACCTTGGCTCTGACGAAGGATTCTCGCGCCAAATACTTGAAGGTTATGGCGCAAAATAATTTTGGTCTGGGTATTTTAGTAAGGCAAAACCCCCTTCCCCCCCCCCAAAGTTATTTGCTGCGGTGAGGGCCCAATACCGCCTCGTGTTAATTTATTTGGAGCGGGGGTTAATTACGCAAAGGGAATCGCAACAAATCAGCCAATTTGAGGCTGTTGGGGACAATGGCCAGCAATTTGAGATTGCTAAGTCCCGCGCCTCTTGTAGTGTGATGACGCTATTGAGGGAGGACACCACCACTGTTGTCATTTCTGGTCTGACGAAAACAGAGAAAGAAAAGGAGTAGGAAGACGCGATCGTTGAGATAGAGAGAGGAGAAGCTCGCAGCCCGTGCTTCATTCTTGTTCTGCCATTGGCACCACTGCTACTAGAGTTCAC
>NC_029792.2:21515446-21516192 GCF_000816755.2 Arachis ipaensis
TTATTATTATTATTATTATTATTATTATTATTATTATTATTATTATTATTATTATTATTATTATTATTATTATTATTATTATTATTATTATTATTATTATTATTATTATTATTATTTCTTTTAAAATAATTTCTGATAATTTTATTATTATTATTATTATTATTATTATTATTATTATTATTATTATTATTATTATTATTATTATTATTGAGTGACTATATATATATATATATACTTTTTATATTATAAATACATACATAAAAATTTAATGAATAAATTTATTATTATTTTTGTCCAAAAATACAAAAAATTATGGTACAATATTATTGTGCAATTAATAATAATAATAATTTTATTTTACTGTTTTTTTGAACGAAGGACCACCATGGGAAGTTCATGACCACTAAGGTGGTTTTGGGATGGTTTCAGAGAGGAATTAAGTGAAAAAACATAAAGTATCAAATTAATTTCATACACTATGTAAGACCCAAAACTTTTGAAAAGTCTTATTATGATCAAGTCTCAAATCATATAGTTATTTATAGCCTTAATTTCGGAAATCATTTTATTAAAGATAATTAAGGCAAGTTGTGATTTATTGAATTTGAGACAAGTTATGATTCATTATCCAATTTGATAATTATTGGATTATTTTCTCTAATTATATTATAAAGTTGGTAGTTGTGAAATAATAAGGATTTTTATATGATTCGGATTAAATAATTAATATTTTAAATATTAATACT
>NC_029792.2:21516734-21518649 GCF_000816755.2 Arachis ipaensis
ATTTCAAGAACGCTTTTGGAGTCTTGTTTTGGACCTTTTAAAGAAGTTTCGAATTCTCTTTGACGAAATATTAAATGGGATTTATTTTCTGTTGTTTGATTGAGATTAAAACCATTGTCCAATTTTGACGAAATTAATTTAAAGTTGGCATGCGCCATTTTAAATGAAGTTTTGGAAAGCTTCCTTGTTTAGTGGAAACCGGTTTGTTTGTAACACACCACTTACTTCCTTACCAGATTGTGTGCAAATTTTTACCTTGGAGTTTCTTTTCTAAAAGGAGTTTAATTTTCTCTTTCATCCTTGCTACGGATGTTATACACGCTTGTTTGAATATGAACTTTGAGAATTTTTGAACAAGCCTTTGATTTCTCTCCCGAGTTTTATGAACTGCTTTTGGTTAAGTTGTGCATCTAATTATCTTTCTAAAATATTTGAAGAAATATTTTAGCCTTTAGCCAAACCCGTGTGCACCTTGTTTTTAGAACTCGACAAAATCTATTTCAACATGAACTTGCATTAAAGCAAAGCCACGATTATGCTTTTGTTACTCTCTTGAAGGATGTTGTTAATTAACCTTTCTTTTAGATTGCGAAGTGGTTTTTCCGCAAGTTTCGGTTCCTTTATGAACAATGTATTTGGAAGTACTTTTAATCGTGCTCTTGAATTTTGTGAGCTTTGTCTTGGGTTTGATATTCCTTTTTGTAAACCTCCTACTTCTTCGACTCAACTTGAATTTGTTTCGAACTAAGGCGCTGGTTCTCTTTTGATTGGTCCTATTGGATTTCTTGGATCCAAGTGTTTTCTTTGGAGTTGTCAATCGATTTATTTCTAGCAAACTCTTTTGCTTGGACATCTTTGTCTATCCGGGGATTGGATACATTCTCTCAAATCTATGAGTATTATCCTTGACATTTGACTCTCCTTTTTAAATCTTATATCCTTCTGAGTAGACTCGAGAATTGTTTTGATATCACGTGCGACTTGTAGACGTAGTAACACGATGCGTTAGTTCTTTGAGACGTGATATGTGTATACGGAAGTTGAAGCGGTAGGTGTGCAACGTATGAGTTGTGGGCGTTTTGTTCCTTGCGAACAGGTTTGTGATTGTCAGACTTGTGATCGAGTATGGAATTGTAAAGTGGTTGATGGAGTTGCAAAGTTGAAACCTTGAGGTTGATATAAGATTAGTGTGCAGATATTGAGCACATCGTTTTAACTCCATCCTGTTTGATAGCCTTTGATGCCTTGCCCCACTATCACATGATTGACCCATGTTAGCTTTTGCATTGAGCCGATCTGAAGCTTTGAGGTTGATGTGAGATTAGTGTGCGGATGTTGAGCACGTCGTTTTAACTCCATCCTGTTTGATAGCCTTTGAGGCCTTGCCTTCCTATCACATGATTGACCCATGTTATCTTTTACATTGAGCCTACCTTGTAACGTTTGCTTTGCAATCACTCCTACCTTTACATCCTTATGCATATGACAATCAAAGTATTTGAAAATCATATATATGATTATATTTTGAGATATTTTTGCTTCTTCTTTAAATGTGTTCAAGGGTGAACTGTTATGGAATTTCTTTCATTTTGTATCAATTTTCGAGGGCGAAAATTTTTATAAGGTGGGTAGGATGTAAGACCCAAAACTTTTGAAAAGTCTTATTATGATCAAGTCTTAAATCATATAGTTATTTATAGCCTTAATTTCGGAAATCATTTTATTAAAGATAATTAAGGCAAGTTGTGATTTATTGAATTTGAGACAAGTTATGATTTATTATCCAATTTTACAACTATTGGATTATTTTCTATATTCAAATTATAAAGTTGGTAGTTGCGAAATAATAAGGATTTCTATATGATTTGGATTAAATAATTAATATTTTAAATATTAATACTGCTACTTTGGAAAA
>NC_029792.2:21520246-21520530 GCF_000816755.2 Arachis ipaensis
AATATAAAGTCGTCGTAATGTCCGAACTATCAGAGTCGCGCAGCCGGAAGTGTGAGCTTTGGTAGTTAGGGTATTACACACTACTCTTCACACTTGTAATATTAACAAATTTAAAATTCAATTTAGAGTGTGCATTGATTAAAAAGAATTATAATATCATTTTAAAGTTTAAAATGGTATTATCGTTTAAACATTGTTCAAATCTTTATTCTTTTTTAAAATTACATTAAATATAAGATTAATATTTTATTGATTAAATCGTTAATTTTGACTACCAATAAAGA
>NC_029792.2:21520641-21550644 GCF_000816755.2 Arachis ipaensis
GACAATGATGGACAAAACTAATCATATTGAATTGAGATTACTTTAATGTTCACAAAATATAAAATATCTTTGACAAACTAATAAAACGTTAATTCTTCTTCTTAAAACAGATCATAAATATTCTTTTTCATTCTTCTTTATCTCTTTTTTTTTATTATTATTTTTATTGCTGCTAATGCTGTTAGAAAAAAAAATTTAAAATTTATCCAAATAAAAAATCATAATCCTACGTGACAATTCTAATACTAGACTACAATTTACTCCTTTTAAAAAATAGCAAAAATAAAGGAAGAGACAGAGAAAAAATTATAAAATCTACCATGCAGAGAACAAGGAAAAATAAGAGATATGGAACAAAAAGAATATATATCCGCTACTTATGGCCGCCATTGCTGCCTGTTATTCTTCATGTGAAATTAAAAGATTCTCAATTTCACCAATATTAAGCGATTCTCTGTTTAGCTTGATCAAATGTAATGCAACTAAAAAATTCATTAGATAACCATTCACAAAGTGTTTAAATGTGATCTTCCTTTGTGACATTGTATATACCAATGTAAACCAAATTAAAGAATCCACTATGATTCGATTTTATTTATTGAAAGAGAAAGTATACGAACCAACTAGTTAGTCAGTATTAGCTAATTTTAAAATTTAGATTGATAATATAGGATTTAAATTTAAGATAAAAAATTTAAAAATTAATTAATATTGACCGAAAAAATTAATTACTTGATATTATTCTTATTGAAATTCTAAGTTGCCAAATCTATTATGTGGTTGATTTAGCAAAATACATTTGCAATCGTTGCAAAATTTATAAAGCAAAGAACATTTTACTATTTGTAGTTTTTGAATGAAGCATCAATCGAGGCAAGAAGTCATTACTCTGATTGTAGTATTGTTGAAACCATTTTGAATAATTGGTTGCGGATATGGTACTTGCATTTTAAATTTTGAATTGTATAATTCAAAAAACAAAGGGTTTAACTAGGAAAAAATTATAGCTAGAGAGTCCTCAAAAATTGTAGCAACCATACATTAGTTACAAAAAAATATTTGTGGGTAATCGAAAGTTGCATTTTTAGTTTGCCATGATTTTGGGGTTATTATATACAGTTTTAAATATCATGAAGACATTTAAAGAGTCACATTTGTATATCATTTTTCATAATTAATGCCGTGGCTAAATAAAAATAATCAAATCGAAAAGTATAATTCTACCACATTTTATCCGTAGTTAATTTATGCAAGTTAGATTTTTCAGCTACACCTTTTTTGGTGGCTAATATCGAATTAGTTAATCAGACTATTTTCGATTTTTTAGAATTTGTAGCCTTTGTTGTAGTTTATTAATTGAACAATTTTAATATATTAAAATTTTATCTCTATATAACAACACTCATGAATTATTCTAGAAATTTATATATGGCACACTTTTAAAAAAAAAAATAAGTACATAGCTCACTAAATAATCCAAAAGTTGTGAGGTAGGAACAATTCAACAAATCATAATCCAGATAAACATACAAGTCCAAAATTAAAAGCAAACTGAAAAGCAAGGTTACAAAGTTAACATTTATTTGAAATAAGTAAAAAAAAAATAAACTATTATATTTGTCTTAAGATTTGTGTAGTGATGCACAAAAATAACTCATTTAATAGGAGATGTATTTAAATCAATTTTAGTTGTTAGAATTTTTTCTTTTGCCTTATTAGGATAAAAGTAAATATTTTATATCGAATATTTGTAGAGTTTTCATCAATTACCCAAAGTTTTTAGTGCCCATTTAGGGTTTGTTTGGATGGAAAGATGGAAATAGAAAGGAAGGAAATAGAAAGGAAAGAAAAGAAAGGAAAGAATTTAAATGTATTTTTATTTTCTCTTGAGTTGTTTGGATGAAAGGAAAATAGAAAGAAAGAAAAGAAAAGAAAGAATAATTTTCTTTGTTTGGTTAGAAAGAAAATTAGGGAGAAAGAAGAATGAATTAGTAGTAAATGACATTTTTGTCCTTGTATTTATAAAAATGGTATTTTATGTATATAATTTATGAAAGGACAAATATGGAATAATATTTTTAGGTTTCATTTTTCTCTCACTTTTTCGTCCATAGTTGGAAGGAAAAATTTTGAGTGGGACCCATTCTTAATTTTAAACTGTTTTAATTTTCCACTCAAAATTTCATTCCAAACAAACAAGGGAAAATAAACGTTTTCCCTTTCACTTCCTTCCTCTTATTTTCTTTCCCTTGATTTTCAGTCCAAACAAATAATACCTTAATGCTAGCGGCATTATCAAACACAATTTTTTTCGTATAGTAGTTACATCACCAAATTCAATTAAAGAGTTAAGAGTTACAAGCATCCATAACTAAACAAAGATAGAAGTCATAAATATATAATCACACATATCTAAAAACATCTATCAAGTCAGTAATCAACCAAACAAATAAGGTGAGGACTACCATACCCTTTCTAAAATAAAGAGTAAATTATTCTTTGTAACATATACAGTAATTATTGATAAATGATTCTTTTATCAGAATTCTAAAATTCACGTTATCTTTTCTTTTCTTTAGATTTTTCTTGAAATTTAATAACAGTGTCATTTTTATTATCTCCACCAAATACATCTCTTCCCTAATTAAAAAAAAAAAAACCAATGCATTGGTGGGAGCATATTAAACTATTATATTGTCACAAAAAATATTAAATTATTATTCAGATAACAATAAGACAAAATAGAATAAGTATTTTAATATTCACATTCACCTCAAATATTAATTAATTATTTTATTATTCATGCCATTAATTACTTACAAAAATTTTATTTATGGTACAAATTCATATCTGTCATACAAATTCATACCCTCTTGCTTCTCTCCGAACGTAATATCTTCTAATACGAAAAAAAAATCTTAAAAAGAAGAGAGCTGAAAAATTGATAGTTGTGTTCATTAAAATTGGAGATTAAAAGCGTAAGAACAAGTTCAAAATCCTAATTTAATTGATTAGAAATGGTGATTTGATTTGAAAGGAATTAGAATTTTAAAATTGGAGAAGAAAAAGTGTATTTGGTGGGGATGATGAAAATGACATTGTTATCAAGTATCAAGAGAAACATATCGTCAATTGAAAAGAAAAGAGAAGATAACGTGAATCTTGAAACTCTGGTAAAAAGATAATTATCAATAATCACTATATATATATCACAAGAGATAATTTATCCTTTATTTTAGAGAGGGTATATTAGAATTTACCAACAAATAAAATATAAATATATGTATCATGCTAATAACTAAACAAACAAATAAAATATAAATATATAATCACACATATCTAATGATGGATATCTATCATGATAATATCTCCAAATGTAGTATCTTATACACTAGTGTATCCACTCAAATTCTTTTTTCAAAAATAGAGACTTTATCAACATTACTAAAATAATATGTTCACTTCTTTATATATTTTTCTCAAAGACAATTTCTCTTCCATAATTTATAACAATTATTAAAACTAGAGGCATAGAGCATCTTAAGTTAAAAAAAAAGCAATAAGTGAAAAAAAAACCTAATTCTACAAACAGGGCAGAGTAAAATTAAAGTTCATAATAGGATAATAGACACAAAAAGTACTGCATGTATATCTATAATTTAAGCTATATAATAAAGTAATGATAAAAATCATTCTCTTCCATAACGATCCAATTTGAGGATTTGCTGTAAGATTATGGGATTTGAGGTAACCACTGTGAAGTACGGATATTTTGCTGAGTTGTCATATTTGTATGTCGGACACATTTTGGATATAATACTCATCGACACTTGTTCGATACGTATGTTTGCTGTGTCCAACCGTATATTAATAAAAAATAAATTCTTCTCCAAACATGCCTGAACACACCTAAATATCATCACGTGTCAGCGTGTCCAGTCTTATTCTTAACATATATTCTTAAAATAAATTTAGATATAGTATATATTATTATTTATTAAACAGAAAAATATTTTAAATACTTGATATAATTAAAATAAGACATTAAAAATAATTAAAAAAATTAATTTATATTTTAATATCAATAAAATATCAAAATATCGTTACGATTTATCTAAAAAATACTTTATATTTTATATGTATGCGTGTCCCCGTGTCACATAAGATTTTAAAATTTGCGTATTGACGTATCCCGTGTCGTGTCGTGTCCCGTGTCTGTATCAGTGTCCGTGCATTATAGGGTAACGATATATCATCGTGCTGAGATAAAATTACTATTTTGTATCACTTAAACAGTAAAAAATTATATAAATATATTAGTTTGTTGAGTTTTTTTCGGCTGGGATTTTAATCTAAAAATTCACAAAACATACAGAAATAAAAGTTAAGGAAGGAATATTCTATTATTCATGATGATTCATGACTAATTTTACGAAACAACAACTTTTTCAAAATCTTCATGACTAATCCACAGCTAATATATTGCTGGTCTCTAATCCAATCACTATAACAGGAACGAAGCACAGCGGCAAAAAATTGGGGGTCTTTCACCTTGTCGCCGCAAAATAAGACTGCAGAAAAAGGATTCCTTCGTGTGCCGCAACATCAGCGGTGATTGCAACAAGAAACGCTATTAGGTGAGGATCTAATCATAATTCAATTTCTGTTTTACCCATTTTTATCTTATAACCTTTAATTGATTCCTCCCCAAATTTGCATAAACCTGCAAAGAGTCCTTGGCAGCGCACGAAACACTGCTGTTGCTGCTCTACCGCACCATTGTTGCCGATCCATCGTCCTCTGGCCGCCGTCGAGCCTTTGCCTCATCATAGTTCCTGAAACCCATACTCCCTCTTCCAAGGTGTGCGAAATCCCTAGCATCTGCTCCACCCTGCGCCTCTGTTTGGGTTGTCAAGTCACGCAGCTGCCATCCGTGCTTCTCCCACTGGCGTCGAAGTTTCCTAATTCCTCGATCGTGCGTGACACCGTTACATCCTCCTCCACCGTGCGCCAATATGAGTTATCACGGCCTCTCCCCTGTCACTGGTTCATTCTGACACTTTGATCTTTCCTTCTTGTTTTCCTTCTTAGTTCAAAATTTTAAAAAAGAATTTGTCCATATCTTCCTTTAATTGTGGTTAATTGATGTTGTTTAGAGTTAGAGATTTGAAGGTACCACTTTTTTTATTTAATGGGTGCTTTGTATTGAAAGTGATAGTTAGAGTAGATAAATGAAAAAGGGTCATTATCATGATTAGATGAATGAATTGGTCATGGATCATGCTTCCTATTTTTGGAATTGGAATCATTAAATAAGAGGGACTTAGGTGCGTGTATAGATCAAAAACAAAAAAACGCTAAGGTGTTCATGCTGATCTCCATTATGCTATTTGTATGCTACTAGCAGCTATGTTCTGCTTTTGAGCTTGGAATTGCTGAGATTGTTTGGTTTAATAGTTGCTGGTCTAATGATGTGTGTTAGGGGAATTACTTGCAAATTTTGATGCTGATTGTTGCCATTTATTAATTGCACAATTATGTTCCTTACAATGCTGAGTTGTTACTGATGTGCTGCTTACCAATTGTTATGCTGCTGCCATTGTCGTGTTACTCTACTCCTAACTAATTTAGTTTATTTTATTCTAAGTGATGCTATTTGGTTGCTACTATGCTTACTATGACAAGTTGTAGTGATCTTAGACTAATTAATCATTCCCTAATAGGTTAAGTATCCTTCTAGCTTAAATTTAAGTTGATTTTGGTCATTGAATTGCTTTAGTCTATCAACAAAAATAGTAATCAGGTAGATCAATAGTCACACTTGCTGCTTATATCACTCACCATGAACTTACTAGGCCCTTTACAGTTAAGTAATCTTGATTTCTTCACCTTTTTTTAAGTTCTCTTAGTGTCATTTGTTAAAAGGATTGTCATAGTATCTATCCTCACACATTATGTTTTCTATGTATCTAAATCCAAGAAAAAACTAAATCATGCTATTGAATTCTCGGTTCCTTTTACCATATGTGACAAGTTGATGCTTATATGACTTGTTCTTGTGTTTTACATGATTAAATTTCTGTCAATATCATCTCAAGTTACTTTTCAAATTTTAGTCTGCTATTTCCCTTCTGATTTTTAATTTTAGTTTTCATTATTTGATGGGAATAGCATTGCATCACGACGTGGTAGCCTTTGTACCTTCTTATACATGTTAAACTATTTGTTGTTAGTATTTATTCTTCTAGTTCAGGTAATTTGTATTATATGGCATTGTTATCCATTGGCAATGTCAATTTATGGGACCTGGTTGTTGTAATTCTCAAAAGAATAGCTCCCACATACTTCATTCATCTTGCATGTCTTATTTTATTTGTGACAATCTTGCTTGTCTTATAAGTTCGTTTACTGCTATTTTTCTGCATAAAAAATGAATAAAAAAGAAGACAGGACAGAAATTTTATGGGATTTTGATTACACTAAATATATTAAGGAATAGAAAATTTTAATTTTGGTATGTGGTAAACTATTAACCTGCTTGAACTAGCCTAATTTTGAGTGATAGATAGTAGACAAGAAAGAAAATGTAAGAAAAGGGTAGGCGGAGAGGAAGAATAACGTGTTAAGGGGGTTTAGATGTTTGAGAGTTTTAAGAAGAAAAGTGAAAGTAGGCTTGTACGAAATTACACCTTGTTTGGCATTGTTTGATCTTTTGTTAAAACTAAAAATAAGTAGGTGAAGTTTTCTTTGCTGTGGGTTGTAACTATATCATTTGTCTTGTATTGTATGCAATTTATTGGATGAATTTATTTGTTCCCTCCATTTCTTATTGATGATCTTTTCAATTTTTTTAATGCATATATAAATCAATGAAATCTGAATTTGCTGAGTTAATTTATGTTGATTGCTACTTATTTATTATAAGTTGTATAGAATAAATCAAATTAATTTATGATGATTGCTGAATTAGTTTCTGCCATATTGGATGATAGGGAATTGGAAGTTTAGGCAATTACCCTTTTTTGAAAATAAAATAAATAAGAGTTATTAAAAGATATATAGCATTAGTTTATAATTATCAAGAAAAAAAATAAGAGAAAAAAGAAAGGCAGTAGCAAAAATTTTAACTTCAAGTGGTTCAACAATGATAATGCTTCTCAAAGCAATAATACAAATAGGATGTCAAAAATTTCTCTTACGGTAAGAGTTCTCCCTAATGCATTTGCATATTGTTATAATAATTTATAACATTTTTTTCAAAAAATAGAAATTTTAACAATACAAATTGATTCATAGTGTACATGATAAATTAACTTAGTGCCTACTTTGAATTCAAATCATCATCATAAATCAATTTTTCTTTTTCGACCTATTCAAAAAAATAATAAGACATATAAAAAAATGTGAAAACAGAATATAAGCAAAAAAAATTGAAGAAGAAAAGCTCACTTTATTTTGTATGCTACTAGTACCCTTCATAATTTTCTTAGTATAACAATGTGATGAGAGCTCGATATTTTTTTCCTTTCAATGCTCTCTTTCAATTATGCATAACTATATGTGGGTTGTACAAATTACTGTGTTTAACAATGTGCGTCATGCATATAAGTTAAGTTGGTGTCATTTAATATTACATTTTGGAAATTGTAATGTATAATTGTATAAAGTTGTGCAATGTGGTAAATAAAATATCGTTTGAGCTCCACATTGTAATAATGTGACTGTGTTTTTTGATTGTTTACTTTATATACTACTTATTTGATATCTTGTATTTGTTTATGATGTATGTTAATATATTTCTGCTATTAATCATTTTCAATAAGCTTTAGACAAGTAGAAGCAATGTGCGCTCTGTTTTTATCAAAGACCAACTCAAGGGCTCTATTCTTTTTTTTTTTTTTTGGTTGGATGTTGTGTTTTGTTTTGATGGATTATCCTAATTTGATGGGAGTTATTAATGTTGATGTTTTGGACTTTTTTGTTTTGGTGTTCTTGTTATTTAGATGACCCTTCTAGTTCAGGTAGTGTTTTTTGGCTTGTTTCTACATTTCATATGCTTTTGGGGCTACAACTTATGAAGCAAAAGATATTTCACCTGCTAGCATTTTTGGTTCCTTTTTTTGTGTCTTACTCTTCTTGTCCTGCCTTTTTTATTCTTATTTTTTATGTACTTTCTCGTTGAACCAATTATTTGTATCTCCATGGTAGAAGACAGGACAGGAAAACTATAATCAAATATTTTTAGAAGCATATCTAAAATCATATATCTACAATTTCAAGATTTTATTCTCTATCTATTATGATTGTTTAGTTATATTTTTTGTTTTAATTATTTTTTAAATCTAACTTCCACCGCCGTCTTCTTTTTCATTTTTTAAGGAAGCTTTTCTTTATCTTTTCATTTTTTGGACTTGGAACCAACAATTCTTTCTCCCAGTAATTTTTTAGAAAGTACAGAATTTGACAATGAGTAAGCAATCCTCATATACCTTTCGTGTACTACATGTTATTCGAGATGCAAGTAACTTTGTTTCTGTTATCGTTTTGAGTTATTCTGTTGCCTCGTACATGGTTTTGCTTGCAATAAATTGTCGAATATTACTTGTATATTACTCTCCCGTCTCATAATTGTGATAAACTATTATTGGTTCTCTTGACACACAACCCATTTTTTTAAAAGTTTTTTTAGTTTTATGTCTTTATTTACTGTTTATTTATTTGTTTGTGCTATTGCATTAAATTAGACATTGAAAAGAGCTGGATTAAAAAGTCACGAGATAGTGCAGAATATAAGGATGGTTTGAATAAATTCTTTGACTTTGCATTTGCCAATGCATCATCCGATGGGATGATACATTGTCCATGTCCTTTGTGTGGGTTCCGGTTTTTCCAAACTAGAGAGGATGCGTATGATCATCTTCTGATGAAACCCTTTCCCCCAAATTATACTTTTTGGTTACATCACGGTGAGAGGATCGTAGACGAGAGCTCCAGCAGTAGAGAAGAATTAGAACCCACTGGAAACTCAGTATATCAAATGCATGACATGGTCCACGAGGCATTCAACTTCCTGGGACTGCAGGGTGATGACGAAGACCCGATGGATGAACATGTCGGAGATGGTGTAGAGGGGTTGCCGTACTTATCCGACGAACATAGCCGTGAGGCTCGTGCCTTTCATGACTTGCTTGAGGATGGCGAGCAGGAATTATATCCGGGATGCTCAAGATTCTTGAAGCTGTCTTTCTTGGTGAGGTTGTACTATATAAAGTGCATATGCAGAGTGAGCGACAAGGCTTTTGGTTTGATTCTAGAGCTATTGGGGGATGCCTTTGAGCATGCAAAGATTTCGAAGACCTTGCACGATGCCAAGAGGATCATAAGGAAGCTCAGTATCGAGTACAAGAAGATAGATGCATGTCCAAATTACTGCATGCTGTACCAGGGCTCCGACTAAGACCTGTCTAAATGCAAATGGTGTGGAGCATCCAGGTGAAAGCAAAAGACCCGGAAGAATTCTTTAGTAAGGATCAACATCGTGGTCAAGAAGAATGGGAAAGCTCTGCCGGTGAAGATTCTCCGTTACTTTCCTCTGATTATACGGTTGTAGCAATTATTCAGGTCCAGCAAGACATCTGTGGACATGTTGTGGCAAAGAGAGGAACCAACTCTAACAGTTCTTTGAGGCATCCCAAGGACAGCGAGGCCTGGAAAGCATTTGACTGGAGATATACTGACTTTTTTGGCAATCCGCGCAATGTTTCGCTTAGCCTTTGCCAGTGATGGCTTCAATCTTTAATTTTTGGAAACCTGAGTTCAAAGTACTCAATATGGCCAGTGATTCTTATTCCGTACAACCTACCCCCTAGATTTGCATGAAAAAAACTAACTATATTCTCTCCATGATTATTCTCGGTCCTAAAATGCTTGGAAATGACATAGATGTCTACCTACAGCCCCTGATCGATAAGTTGAAGAAGTTGTGGGCTGGTATTGATACGTACGACGCAAGTGAGAAGACAACCTTTAAGATGCATGCTGCGTTGCTGTGGACTATCAGCGATTTTCCAGGCTTGGGCAATTTATCTGGCTAGAATACGTACGGTGGGAGAGCTTATCCCACGTGCAATTTAGATGCCGAGACTAAGCGATTCACCTTCAGTAAGAAATGGTGTTTCATGGGTCACCGTCGCTTCTTGAATCACGATCACAAATATAGATAGGACCGGAGTAGATTTGATGGTAAGGTAGAGGATAGATCCCCACCTGTCAAATTGACTGGCAGGGATATCTTGAGACAGTTGGAGGGTGTGCACATCTCACTTGGCAAGGTGCAAGCGGTTGGCGGTAAAAGAAGACGCAGACAGCAGACCGTGGTGCAAGACAAGTCTCGTTGGAAAAAGAGGAGTATATTCTTTGATCTCCCATACTGGGAGAACAACGAATTACGTCACAACCTTGACGTGATGCACATAGAGAAGAATGTGTGGGACAACATTGTTTTCACCATGTTGAACAAGAGTGGTAAATCCAAAGACCACCTAAAAGCTCGAAAAGATCTCCAGTTGATGGGAATCAGGCATGATATGTGGCCACTTGAAGGTGGAAAGTATCCTTCTGCAGTCTTTACCATGTCTAATCCACAGAAGGATGTTTTTCTAATGACCATCAAGAATGTGGTCTTTCCAGACAGATACTCTAGCGACATCTCTCGCTGTGTTGATTTAAAATAGTGCAAGTTATTAGGCTTGAAGAGTCATGACTGCCACATTCTAATGGAACATCCATTGCCAATTACGTCAAAACATGTATTTACCCACCCTAGTGTTCGCCTTCTTGGCAGAGTTATCAACCCTTTTTCGACAAATATGCAGTAAATCCATAGATCCTCAGTAATTTCCTCTCCTTCAGGATCGTGTGGTCCATACTCTATGCCACATGGAGATGATATTTCCACTTTCTTTCTTCACAGTCATGGTTCATCAAACGGTGCATCTGGTCGAGGAGGTACGCCTCGGTGGCCCAGTGCATTATTGGTAGATGTACTTAATTGAGAGGTAAAAATCTAAATAAGCCTTCTCGACCTGTATTATTAAGATAGCTTGAACCTAGTAGTTTACTTGTTATGTTCTCGAAGGTATCTATGTCGTCTCAAGCAGTCGTGCGTAATAAGGCACAACCATAAGGCTCAATTGCAGAGGGCTACTTATCCCAGGAGATTTTCACATTCTATTCAAGGTACCCAGATAATGTGGAGACCAAGATCAACTGACCGACACGCGTTGATGATCGGCCGAGCGAAGCTCTGCCGAATGATATTGCTAGCATGATCCCAGAGGTTGGAAAGGCGGTCGGGGCTGCTTCATTTTTTACGCTAACAGCAACCAAAAACCTTCAAGCACATCGTCATGTACTGGTCAATTGCATTACTGTAGAGAAATTCTTGGAGTAAGTATGGAAGGTGAGTTCTACAAGTGTGAAGTGAGCCAATATGGTATTGAGAGTACTGACCAACAATCAACGTTTTGTGTGCACAGTGAGTTCAGAGCCATCACAAAAAGAAAGTTGCAAAATAAAACTAGGTCCCAGTCTCAGATAGATAGTGATGTGCACAGAGAGTTTTCCAAGTGGTTCAGGCATAAGGTAATCCTTTATATCTCAGGATCCTACTACTCTTTGATGCTATCTTGCGGTTAATTGTTCCATGCCAGGTTCTCTTTGGAAGCACCAGTCATTCGAACACATTGCAGTGGCTTGCCTGTGGTCCCATTGCTCAGGCTAGAAACTTTAAGGCTTGCAACGTCAATGGATTTAAATTTAGAACTATGTCGAGGGAGGAAGGATGAGAACACAGAATAGCGAGGTTTATGTCACTTCAGATACTAGAAGTTATGCAAGCAAACGGGATAGCAATGTTGCTGTTGGCGGTGTCTCGTATTACGGCAGATTAATAGATATCATTGAGCTAAACTACAGTGGTCAATTCATGGTAGTTTTGTTCAAGTGTCTTTGGGCAGACACCATGTCGGGCAGAGGCATATGGCAAGATGTTTTGGGTTATACCTATGTCAACTTTGCCACTCCGATTCACACTGGTGATCGAGAAGACGACGAGCCATACATCTTAGCATCTGAGGCGCGTCTTGTGTTCTACGTGGATGATGAGGTTGACAACGGATGGAGTGTAGTAGTCCATGTGAAGCCAAGAGATTTGTTTGACATGGGTGAAGATTATGAACATTGTGAGGTCGACCTTCATCCCCAGCCTTGTATGACTAGCTTGCCTGAATTTAACGTCGAAGGCCTGCGGTTAACAAGAGACGGCGATTTAGAAGAATCCACTAATAACGGCGTTGAAGACTGTGATGAGGCCGCCGATTTATTAATACATTTCTCTGTCATGCATGTAGCTCATATTCATAGGAGATTTTGCATATATATTACTTTCATGCTTCACCAATGATTTACAGTGGCTTGTTTTTTAGTCATATCATTAGACAATAGATTAGATTGATCGAGTTATTTTAGATATTTAAAAGCTTATTCTCTCATAAAAAGCTCTTTTATCTAACTGGTTTTTCACAATGCTGTAACCTCTCCTTCAAGTCTTCTTGCAGTCACATTTTTATATTGTCCTTGTACATTCTTTCTATGTCTGTGGCCTACCAGAGAAATTAGAGAGCCGAGACTTCTTTTTGGTTTGCAGTAGCTGCTGGTTCGTAGAGAAGACGATAGATGCATCTCCATTCTCTTTGTTGGACCACGCAACATCCTTTGCAAGGCAGTTGTGGTTCAAAGAGTCCTGTATACAATCATGGCTGGATGCCTTCTTTGGACACAGACACCTCACTCGAGCCATTGGTCATGCACTTGCTTCAATGATGAAGGTTTGATTGCTGTTGCCCTTACAAATTTTGAGGTCCTTTTCATATTTTTTGGATGAAACCTGACAAAGATTTCAGTTGATTATGTTAAAATTTTAGGAATTGCTTCAATGGGACCAAAGGTACATCGCTAAATTTGGATTTGAGTTTACAATAAATACGGACACGTGGTTCTCACAGAAAATACTTGATAAGGTGAAGGTAAATATTCATGTGTTTACTCTTGTATTTATATAAAAGTTCTTTATTAGCATTAAGGAGCATATAGTAGTCCATGTTACAAGAGAAGCCATGATTAGCTAGCTAGTTATTATACAATATCCTTTCGGCTCTTTCTTCTTAAGAACTGCAAGTGATTGTTGTTTTGGTGCTTCTAAACTATTCTGAGGTAGGCTAAATTCTGCATTGGACGTCAAATGCTTTTTTATATTTGGTTAGATAAATACATTTAGTTTTCAATAAATCTGAATTCACTGGGTTAGATAGTTTGCTTTGCAATTTTATCTGCTCTGATACTAATTCCATAGATAATTTATGTACACTATAACCTTGTGGAACTTTTGCTGTTGGATTGATTCTTGGCTCACAAACCAATTCTCAATTAGCTTAAAAAGATGATACTGGAACTGGTGCACATGAGGCATTGTGGATTTTACTTTGAAAAAAATCTTTTACTTACAGTAACAAGAAATAATCAAGCGCTTGTACAAAATTATTCATAATCAGACTTGTCCAGTTGTGTAACCTAGCACATATTTTATGTTTAGAGTGAGATACTTGGTAATTTAAGAATGTGATTGATTTATATATTTATTCTACTTAGAAAGTTAATTAAGTTTTATGGTACATGAGGTTAGCTACAGTGTCCTTTACTTAGTATTCTATGAAAAATTTTATATTTCCTTTAAAAATCTATTAAGAAAGTTTCATGTCTATGTCTTAATGCTACTAAGCACTGAGCTCATTTTTTCCAAGAATACATGATATGCGAATTTCGATAATCCAATGAATTAACTATGAATAAGAATAATATCAATATCTATCCAAGAGATTAAAATCAGATGTCATTTTCTGAAGCCTGTTCTTACTTCCATATTGTAAGACAGTGGCAAGTAGTGGCCCTGAGTACATTAATTGTATTCTCACTTGTATTTTTATTTTTTGCATTGTGGAAGAGTGATATTTTATCTCTTTCTTTAGATGAATGTTAATTATAGGAAAGACTTTGATTAATATTTCATTTATGATAATCTTTACTAGCAATGAGGAGCATATAGTAGTCCATATATATATATATCCCTATCAGCAGACCCATCTGAA
Source organism: Arachis ipaensis (assembly GCF_000816755.2). Taxonomy (NCBI): domain Eukaryota; kingdom Viridiplantae; phylum Streptophyta; class Magnoliopsida; order Fabales; family Fabaceae; genus Arachis; species Arachis ipaensis. The sequence goes on from NC_029792.2 coordinate 21,534,846, forward strand.
TCACTATATCCAGTCAACTGAGATTTCCACTTACTTGATTTGCTCAAAACCTTACCGCCTGAAAATCGATATTTTGTAGCAGGATTAGAAGAGAAGGTAGTTTGGTGTCCCTGACCGACCTCAGGCCTCCTGATCAAGTGCACATTCCCCTTGGTTTACTATTGAAGTCCAATCCTTGTAAGGTAAGACGATCGAAGGATTCAATCCAGCCACAGGTTCCCCTACGGCTACCTTGTTACGACTTCACCCCAGTCGAAGACCCCACCGTGTATATATATATATATATATCTTTTTATTTGTTTTTTATATTCATGTAATTTAAACCTGATGTCTAGTTAGAAATTGAAGGGACTATTAGATAATTAATATGCTGCGAGACATCTTTATTTAATTTCTTGCATGGTAGTTTATATGGATGATAGATAAATCAATCTGATTTTGATTCATGTAGTTGTTTCATATAATTTACTTGTTATGTATACTTTTTTGGCCATGCATGTTTTGCTGTTCCATCTTATCTAAATGTCTGGTTACACCTCTGGCTATTTTTCATAAAGAATAGATAAAAAATAAACTTTATGCACAACCAAGGTTATAAAAACATTTTAAATTAGTTTACTGCTAGTATTAAATTTGTTATTTTGTGTAGGCACGCTATGAAAATACTCTTGTCGTTGAACTGGATATTGCAGCACGGGAGGAATTCAAACTCATAGAACATGGACTTGATCGACTATGGGAACGTAAGAAAGACACGACTTCTACGAGTTTTTTTCGAATTGCAACTTTGTTGTAACCTCTGTTTTTGTATGTCTGATTTTCATAGAAAGAAAAAAATAGGTGATTTATTTTCTTTTAGGTGGTGAGTGTATGGAATTTAAAATGTATATTTTTATTTAACTTTTTTTATTTCACGTGTCATTAATAATCTTATGAATTTCTGTTATTTTAATTAAACGTTAGACAAAAAGAAAAAGTACTTGCCATGTAAAATGTAAACATCTTTTAATAAGGAGATGATTTGTGCATACAAAACAAGACTTCTACCTACTAAACCTTTGATGAAAGATCTGTGAAAGTTCTTGTAATAGGTAATATAGGGTTTTAATTATGAATTACGAAAGAATACATCATGCTTTGACTCTTCTTGATTCAATTTTTTTTTGGGAAACAGGTGCCGTTTATCTTTTAAGATGGCTAGGAAAGGTCGTTACATGAAAAAACCAAAATTAGGACCAGGATGTCAGCAACCCCAAACGGCTCCGCCTCCGGCTTCGGTTTCCCACCACGATGACTCTCAAATTCCCCCAGACAGTGGTGACAGTGTCCCTGCAACTTCACGCCCATTACTTCTGCCGCTCAGTGAACCAAGGCTTGCTCCACAATCGAGCACAAATAGCATTCAAAACTCGGAGCCAGGCTACGTAAACTTGGCAGCTAGTGCAAATGATGTAGATTCCCTTGATCAAGAAGTTGATGACCCCTCTGTTGCTTCTGGAGCTTAGAGTCACAAAAGCCGCAAGACTATAGAGTGTTTGACAGTTAAGATCATCGATAACGTATTTAATAATTTTTCTTTGTTCAACATGATTTAGACTCTATGTTGTATATTAATTTTCTTGCATGCTGTCCACAACAGATACACATATAAGGTATAATATTTGGCTTATAGATTTTGAGGGCAAAATCAAGCCGGAAAGATTAAGCGTGAGGGAGGCTATGGAACGGCCTAACGGCAGAAGGATCATGCGCAAGTTCAACAACAAAAAGCAACCAATTGGAGACAAAGCTGGACTTTTGAGTAGCGTGCTTGGTCTGCTAGGATCTGACTATGAAAATTTTTCTATCTGTAAGGAAAGTTGGCATAAGATTACCACTAAAGACAAGGTTTATAACAAACGTGTCAAGGTAAAAGTTTATATCCAACTTGAATTGAATCTGCTTATTTTTACAATTATTGACAAATTGTATTATCGGTATAGCAAATTTTTCACTTTGATGAAGATAGTAAAGGAACTATCAAGAAAAATATTTTGAAAAGTATGGGGAAGTCTTGGAAGAAAACAAGTCTGAGGTTGTATAATGCGTTTTACGAGCCAACATTCACGACTGAACAAAATATTGAGCACCGTCCGCCGGGAATCGATCAAGAGCATTGGAGATGGTTCCTTGACTATCGCGCTAAAATGAGACAAAGGTAACTAGTATATCATTGGTACACAACAACACAATTTATGTTGCATTGAGTCTTTTTAAATCAGTTTCTAATCGCCCTTTGTCTCTGATGGACCAATAGGAGAAGTGCAGGAAAAACGCGATTAATCGATCAAAACAACTATATACCCACACTGGCGGTTCGAAAAGCTTCGCACGGCGGATGGAAGAAGAGGTACTTTGCTTTTTTATTCATTCTTTAGACTATCTCTATGACTAAAGTATCCTTGATTGTGTGGAATACGGTAATGGCATAAGCTTTGTTGTTATAGTCGAAACAATAAGTGAGGAGAGTCGGTAGAGGAGAGTTATGGATTACAGTGCACAAAAAAAAGGATGGCTCCTATATCAATGATGAAGCAAGAGCAATTAGTGTAAGTACTACTTATTATAATTGATCGATAAAATTATGATCTCTAATACGTTAATAGTTTACTTCTCTATTTTATTTTGTTTTTTATTTCTTTACTGAATGGTTTACTTCATTAATTGGTTTGGTATTAGGCTGGAAACAGTAATAAAATATTCAAATATGAGTTTCTATTAATCCTAATCCATCAGCTTTTCACCTACAATTTCATCCCCAACTTCAAAATGGACCAAAAGATGTTTACAATTTCCAATTCTGCTTATTTTTAATTATTGTTCCAAATTTACCTCAGATGTTGCTAGACAGTTTCAATTTCAATTATCTCTTATTTCTTTTTATAATGGTTTGCATCTTATGAAACAAGTTCTTTATTTTGGTTGTTTTATGTAAATAATTTTTTAGACTAATTTTTTTCATTCATATTTGTGTGTTCTTTTACTATGATAAAAGTGATACAATTAATCATCCTGTTTGGCGTGTTCTTGACATGAGATGGACCCATCAACAAAATGATTGTATTTGCTAATTTGTATTTGTAAGAAAGAATTGAGGAGATTGAGCAACAGGATGAGTCTTCTAGAGTGTTGTCTAAAAATGATTCCATTGCTCAGGTTTTTGGAAAAGAGAAACCAGGTAGAGTACGTGGTGTGGGTTTCGGACTGACTCCTAGTCAACTATTCGGTCTGAATTCACATGTTCCGGGAAACGGAGTCCAAGTACAGGAGACACAGAGGAAGCTGCTTGAACTGCAGGCAGAGCTGGAAGGCAAGAAGTTGAAGAGGAAGGCGATGGAGGATGAGGCAGTAGTAGAGAAGAAAAAGAGGCAGAGATGGAGAATGCTCAGATTTATCTATTTCAATAGTAAGGTGAGGAGCTGCCACCAGATATCACTGCAGGGATGAGTTCCGTGAAATGATAGAGTGAAAATTAGTATATTAGGATTGGAGATATTTTGGATTAAAGCAAACATTTTTTTGAATTAGACTATGCAACTCTTTGCAAGAGATTTGTTTTCTTCGTATTTTCATGAATATATTATTTTGTTTTGCAGATAATTTTTTTTGTTTTTGATACAAGTTTAGATTCTAAGGTTGAAGATATTAACTCTTAAAATAATAAAAAATCTAAAACGCAAAAAAAATATAGTTCTGTAATATTTTAAAAAAATTGTACGATCTTTTTCAAAAAATCCAAATTTCCTCTTTTTTTTATTTTTCTTAATTTAGTGGAAAGTGTCTCAGAGTTTGAAAAATCTGTCCGATATTGCGGCAGTTTGCAACCGCCGGTAACTATGTCCGAAACCATCTCACTGGGTTGCGGCGGTTTTAATATCGCCACCAAATACGCATCAACTTGAAAATGTAGAAGTAAATAGCGGCGGTTTTAGAACCGCCAGTAAACATGCTAGAAATCGTGTCACTCGCATTTGGCAGCGGCTTTCTGAACGATTGCCGCGAAATAGTGATTTAGCGGCAGTTATACCAGCGGTTATTGGAAACCGCCGCCAAACCTAATCCCGGCGCCCATAACCATGGTCCATGGCGGTCCAATGAATCGCGACCTTTGATTTTGCGGCGGTTTAAAACTGCCGGTAATCATAAAAAAAATCGCCGGTATTTTGTGCCTCACTTGTTGTGAATAGTCAATAAATTATTCTCTAGAATACATGATAAAAATCCATTATAATTTTATAACACCACAGGATATAAAAAATGGATTATTGCTATAGAAAGTAAACATTTAACGGTGAATTTATCTTCAAATGAGTAATAGTTCTAATTTTCTTGTCATCCATTAAGAAATAAATATATAAATTGTACACAAATTCTAGAGGAAAAAAATTCAAAATAATAGACAAATCACATAGATAATAAAAGGAATGATTCAACAAAAAATTTGGTACATTATTACTACTAATATAATTCGCATCAATCTTTCTCAAAAGAGTAGCGAAAAATAATAGAATGAAGTAAGTTTGCAAATATCTTTCCTAGTTGACTTAAAATCTTGCAAATTAGAAGATATTAATAACAAAATTTGAAGACCTAGTTTTTTTCCCTTTCATTTTCCATGTAAACGGAAGAAACTTTCAACTAAGCCTAAATAAATAAGGCAAGATAAGCAAAAACTAAATCAAGGGAGAAGAAATGAGCAGCGAGCGAGCCATACTTAAGGGAGGAGACGACGACACGACGCAGGGCAGCAATGACACGACGACACGAGGCAAGGGGAGACAACACAACAACGTGAGGCAGGGTGAGGCAACTTGCCACTCGAAGGGCGAACAGGAAGAGAGAGATGAGGAGAGAAGAGAAGAAGGGGTTCTGGTGCTGAGTTTTGGGTGGATTAGCGTTTGATTTATCATTTTTAGGATAAAGAAAAAACTATTTTGTTAAAAGGAAGAGTATAAACTTCTGATGGCTATGGAAAATGTTGTTTGTGGCAGAGTAACAAATTTTAGCTACTGTGATAATGTTTCGTGATAAATATGAGACACTCTCATTTATTTTTGTCATGACATTTCGTATTTAGAATTTGGTGGCTAAATCTCTTTTTTGTGGTAGTGTGTAATGGAACTTTGTCTTTTATGATATGATCTTTATGATTTTATCTCCTAATATTATGTAAAAATGGTTGTAACTCCCAAAAAATTTGCAAATATATTAGATTAATGACGATTATATCAGCGGTTGTTAAAAATTATCACTAAAACTAATTTTTACATTCTAAATTATGTCAGTTGATGAATTACTAAAATACGATTTTGTAATAATTTAAAACGGCCACTATTACTATTAAAATAAATTGCCGCTATTCGATGCGTTTGTATATATGAATCTGTCTATTGAGAGAAGAAATCGAAACACAAAAGTGAGAAACTAATTAACAACCTAGCTATTATATTAAAATACAAGTTAACATCACAATATCTAATATAACATTTGAAGTGCACATTGTATATTACCGTACAACCTATATTCCTCACACTAGAGTAGTGTAACCTAATAAATAAAATTGATGATACTATTTTTTTAAAAATTTAAATTATATAAAAAAATATAAATAATTATATCTCTATAATAATGATCCAATTTTTTAGCATTGTCCTTGACTTTACGCTCTTTTATATATATATATTGAGCACGTGCCTTTTATTAATTTGATTGAGAAGCTGATGATGTGGACTCAAACTATAGAATAGAGACGGCGAATGAAGATCTTGACAATGGTAGAGGTAAAAAATCAATTTATATATATGCTTGGATGTGAATCCTTCTACCAAGATAACGAAAGAGATCAAGCTTGTAAGTATACGTAGAACTACTACTAATAATTTTATCCCTGATTTTGTTTATAAATAGAAAATTGGATAGATTTTAGCTTAAAATGAAATCTGTTTTATTCTCTCTAAATAAATGTATATATCTCAATATTATATATTTTGCCCTTAAATAATTACCGAACATGGATCTTATATGAAGCGTGGGTTCTAACGATAAAATTACGTTGGCTAGTCATAACTCAAAACGGAACGGAACGACAATTGAGCTTTAAAAAAATGATAAAGGAGGTGATCTTAATCATTTTGTTAAAAATAAAGAAATAAAAAGAACACCTGATACTTAGTCTTCTTTTTTTTTTTTTTCCCAAAAAGATAATAGGTTATATTTCATTAATTATTGAAAAATGGAATACAAAGATATCCAAAAGTAGGACAGCATAATGAAAGGTAGGGATTTCCCAAAAACACTACACTGAAGGTATTCATCCAACGGTGCGTGGTCGAAAAAAGAAGAAAAATTCTAAAGAAGAAAGAATGATAAATCAAATTGAATGCAACTAAGAGCTTGCCTCATGGAGATGACGACCTAAACTGGGAGTTCTTTGGATTTCACGGAGCAACTTGACATAGCTTGCTAGAATGGCAGACGGCATTGAAGTAGAACCTTCAAAAATCAACTGGTTGCGAGCTTTCCAATAGTTCCAGCATATGATGGCAAGCAATTGAGGATTATGGTCAACATTCTTCAACGGGTTAAGCATCTATGTTGATGCAGTCCACCATGTCCAAAAGTCATTAGGACTCTGAGGGGAAAGACAGTCACGAAGATAACTCTGAGACCATACATCTTTAATTCTAGAGCAATCGATCAAACAATGAGTGACTGTCTCGGTTGCTTCATGACAGCAAGGGCATATTAGTGATATAGATGGGATGCAGTGATGAATCTGAGAAAGCACCGGAAGCCGGCCATGGAGAGCTTTCCAGATAAATAGCTTAATTTTGTGAGGCAAGTTCAACTTCCATAGATCAATCCACGACTTTTTCTGCTACATATAATTAGGGCAAAGCTCCAGAGGCAGATGGTAAAATAAATAGCCAATTCTGTAACTTGAAGCTATATCATATTGCTTGGATTTGTTCAAATCTCATTGCAATTTGTCCCTACTCTGCTGAATTTTAATTGACAAAATCCTGTTTGCAACGTCTTGGGGAAATAATTCTTGAATGAGATTCTGATTCCAATTCCTATCTTTAGTAATTAGATCTTTAACTCTTGGAACCAACTCAGAAATAGCCTGTCTATTTGGCATGTCAGAAATCATTAAAGGATATGGAGGAGGCAGCCAAGGATCCTCAAAGGTTCGGATATTCTCTCCAGTACACATAGCCCAATTAAGACCTTTTTCAACAATCTTTCAGCCTTCCAGTATGCTCCTCCATCCCCAAGAAGGTAAGACTCCAATTTCTGCCGTTATAGCATTACCATTACTAAAGTATTTACCTCTTAGGATTTTGGATAATAAGGAAGTAGGCTGTGTTACGAGTCGCCAAAACTGTTTGCCTAAAAGCGCCAGATTTTGGATTCTGATATCTTTAAATCCAAGGCCTCCTTCTTTTCGTGGACGAGTCATAGTGTCCCAGCTAATCCAAATCATCCGCCTTTCAAAACATTTTTGTCCCCACCAGAATTGAGAAAGTAGAGAGTGAATTTCTGAAATTAAACCATCAGGCAACTTGAAGCAAGACAATGTATAAATAGGAATAGCTTCTCTCACAGCCTTAAGCAATACGTGTCTACCACCTGATGATAGAAGATTGCACTTCCACCCTTAGATTCTTTTCCGAACCTTTTCTTTGATCATACTAAAAGAAGCCTTTTTCGATTTAGAGACTGTAGAAGGAAAACTAAGGTATTTATCCTGAGCCCCAATATGATTAATATTCATAGAGTTAGCCAGTAGTGTTCGAGTAGTGGAGGGAGTGTTGTGGCTAAAAAATACAGCAGATTTATTAAGATTTACCCTCTGGCCACTGATGCTTTCATAAGAATTCAATAAATGCAACATATTTGAACATGCTTCAGGATTAGCCTTACAAAATAAGATGGAATCATTAGCAAAGAGGAGGTGGTTGACCTTGGGACATCGCCTATGTATCTGAAGACCCTGAATTAGTCTGTTTTGTTCTGCCTTGTGTAGCAAGAAGGAGAGACCTTCTGCACAGAAGAGAAAAAGATAGGGAGATAGAGGATCTCCTTGTCGAATACCTCTATTTGGTTTGAAGAAACCATAAGGTTGTCCTTCCACAATAACAGAATAAGAAACAGTTGTCACTAATTCTCGAATCCACATGATCCACCGAGAGTCAAAACCAAACTTCTCCAATATAAACCAAAGAAAGTGCCATTCCACCCTATCATATGCCTTACTCATATCTAATTTTAGCGCCATTTCATTTTCGAGTCCCCTTTTTTTGTTCTTCAAGTAATGCATACACTCGTGAGCAATTATAATATTATCAGAGATTAATCTACCTTTAATAAAAGCAATGCGTAGGGCTAACTAGTCTATTCATCATACCCTGAAGTCTATGTACAAATACTTTGGAGATAATCTTGTAAAAGACTGAAGATAGGCTTATTGGTCTTACCTGAGTCATATCTTTAGCATCAGAAATCTTGGGAATAAGACAGATCTGAGTGTGGTTACAACCTTTCAAAATTCTGCCCCCTGAAAAGAAGCTCTTAACTGCTCGAAACACATCACCACTAAGTATGTTCCAAAAGCTTTAAAAAAATTTGCTGTCATACTATCATCTCCTGGAGCACTTTGAGGATGAATGCTAAATGTTGCACGTTTCACTTCCTCCATAGTCACTGGTCTTTGAAACCTACGGTTCATTTGAGCTGTAACCTTAGGTTCAAAATCAGTAAACATAGGTTCAGGGTTCTCATGACAAGTGGAGGAAAATATGTCCTTGAAATAAGATTCAGCCACAGAAGCAATACCAGCATTTGAAGTAGCCACTTCACCATCACTGGCAGTTAGTTGCCAAATTCTATTCCTTCGAGTTCGATTTCTAAATTTCTGATGGAAGAAAGCTGTATTCTGATCACCGAATTTGAGCCATTTGACTCTAGACTTATCTTTCCAATGAGATTCCTCATTTTGCAAAGCTTTTTCAAGTTTGTCTTCTATTTCTGAAATGATGTCGCCTCCATGAATTCCTGCTAAACGAAGTTCCTCTAATTCAGACTGTAATAAATCAATCTCCATCTTCGAATTAGATCTGTGTTCTTGCTGTCATCTGACAATCTTATGCCGACAACGCTTTATTTTTTGAGCTAGGATATACATGGCTGAACCATCAATCTGTTCGTGCCAAACCTCTCTAACAATCTGCCTCATTTCATCATTGGAACACCATCTTTTTTGGAATTTGAATCGGCGTTTAGATCTCTTAGTTCTCGGATTAGAGTCTAAGAGAAGAGGGGAGTGATCCGAGCCTGATTCTGACAATCTAAGAACCGTTGAATTGGGATAGAGTTGCTGCCAATCAACTCCTACCAGGAATCGGTCCAGTCTTTCCTGTATCAACTCATCACCCCTCCGTCTATTTGACCAAGTGAATGGTCTTTCGACCATACCAATATCAATCAGAAAATTATCATCTATAAAATTGTTAAAGGTTTCAATAGAAGAAGGAGATTTAGCACCCCCACCTGCTTTCTCCAATTGATTATAAATGGCATTAAAATCACCCATTAACACAACTTTACCATCGAACTATTGGGTGACTGAAGTTAATTCAGCAAACTGAGCCATTCTATGTTGATCATTTGAACTGAGATAAATACCTAGAACACCATAGGGATCATTAGAACCAGCTGTCAAAACTGATGCCGCAATGAAGAATCTACCATGCTGTAAAATCTGAACAGTGCAACCATCCCTCCATGCCATTGCCAAACCCCCTGATAATCCATCCGGATCCACAATAAATCATTCCTTGAAACCACAAGATCTTAGTTTTTCTTCAACTTGTCGAGATTGATTTTTTGTTTCACAGATAAAACCAACCTCGGGGGAGTAGGATTTGCAAATCCCTTTAAGATTGTGGATTGTCAGGAGTCTCCCCAAACCCCGACAATTCTACGAGAGCAGTTTCATATTTCTTTGGGTGCCACTTGAAGGCTGGCACCCTCCACCGTCATAGCAATTCTATGAGGATTTTGAGTCTCTGATTTGTTGCTCATGGTGTAGAGAAAAATAAAATTGGTATTTAATGATTTCAGAGAGAAATAAGACATATGGAATGAGTGAATTAGAAAATGGAATGAATTAAAAGAGGAATGAATTAGGAGAAAAAACGAAAATTAGGGAACTAAGTAGAAAAGAAATTAAGAAAAAAAAGTAGAAGAAGATGAAAAAGACTTTGACAAAGAAAAGAAAAAGAAAGGTGTAACCATAAAGGCGGCACAGTAAAACTCTAGCAGAACATGAACGAATTCATAGAACGCTAGATGAGGAGTACGTACCTGATACTTAGTCTTCAATGTCAACCTAACCCAACAATGATATAATTGTGAGGTTGACCTAGGCCATATTCATATTTGATAAGATTTAATTGAAGGCGCCCACTATATATGGCTACTCCAATTGGGTGCTAGTAATTTCACTAGTATAAACGCAAGCACCCTCCAATAGGCACACATCACTTTCCTAATAGTAATGATTCAACCATGTGCCATTTATCAAATATAGTGTTTGTGACTATTCCGTACAATTATTGTGAGATTGGGTTGTTCGTGAATCACATTAAATTGAATTTAATATTTTATATTTTTATATAATATGTGAATGAAATTCGATATAATCTGATCATCCTATGAATTAAATTATATCCGCAAATTAAATATCAAATACGAATAAACATTGCAGATTTATAAATGTGATCTGACCTATGCACGCTACTAGAAATTGTCAAAAAAACATTTCAACAACAAATTTTATTGCTATATTATTTCACGTTTCTTGACTTATTACACGGAAAAGGAGAAATAGGTAGGACAACCCACCAAATAAATAATAAAATAAAATAAATTGATAAACTTCTATACGTTTTGTCTGATTAATTGATCATACACCATATCATATCTTTTATTATTATTCTATTCCAATATGCCTAAAATAAGCATAACTTTTTATATATTAGATATCGAAAAATATTTAGTCAGCCAAAAACAGCCATAACTTGCCTTATTTAGTATTCATTAATTATTGCGACAATTAATTAATGCTAAATAAGACAAATTCTGGCTGTTTTTTTGTCTACCTAGCATATATTTTTATCACAACTAGAAAATGGATTAATACAGACAGATTTACAGACGGATTTAGTCTTTATTATAGACGGATTTTTGGTTACCAACAGATTTTGTCCCTCTGTAAAAGCCCCGTCGAAAATTATTTACCGACGGATTTTTTTTCCGTCAGAAAATTACAGACGAATTTTTACCAGTTACCGACGGATTTTCTCTCTGTAAATTCTGCATCCATTTTTTCGAAAGTGACGAACTTTCCGACAGATTTTCCGTCTGTAATTACAGACGGAATTTCAGACGAATTTTCCGTCTATAATTACAGACAGATTTTCTGTCTGTAATTTGAACTTTGGAAAATCATTTACACTCTGATTACAGATAGAAAATCTGTCTATAAATCCGTCGGTAAGGTAAAATAATTTTTTTTTAATTTTTCTATTACAAAAATAAACCTGTTTTCATACAAAATAAATATAAATTTAATAAATATAATTTTTTTATCTATTTTGTATTCGAATATTTATAATATTTCAAAAAATAAACAAATTCATCGTATTATCAAACTAAAAGAAAAGTACTATAAACAAGCAAATTAATATAATTCAAAACATAAACAAAATGTATTAATACATCAACTATAATATTAAGTAACAACCATACATCAAAGTGTGTTGATACATCAACTATAATTCATCACAAACAAATATTTAATTAAAAGAGTATGTAGTCAAATCTTATGGAATAAAAAATCTCTTGGCGTGTATATTTGCCAAGCCAAGCCAAGCTAAACAGATCATGCTGGAACTGCATAGGTTCTTCCTCTAAATGAGACAGTAGCATCGGTGGTAGTGTTGGCATTGGTCAAGAAGCAACTTGATGATTTGTTTGAGGCATACACAGTGGCCTGAAATAATTATTTTTGAAAAGTAATTATTCATTATTGCTCTAATTCAATTAGAGAGAAAAAATAATGTAGACTTGTAATTTTGTTTTCATGTATTTTGGTATCGTGACAGAGTTGCCACTTGCCAAAATCAATTTGAGAAACGTTCCCATTTGTAAGACTCTCTTCCATTGATTTCAAAATCCTGTGGAGTTCTTTGAGGTGACTCCATTTTGGTTGAGCTTTGTTGTCTACATACAATAATTAATTAATTACTCAAGGATCATTTATGGAAAAATATTAGAAAATGAGATTCTTTTTGATCAATGCAATTTTACCATATTCATCAAGAGGAGCATCATAATCGTATGAAGTGGCAATGTATGGTCCACCAGCGGTTCTATCAAAGTTAGTCCCACCATGATACTGACCAAAAATAAATATACACATTTAGCATGAAATTAACTAAAACAATTTATATATATAAAATTTTATGATTAATATAATAATTTACCATGTCATAGTTTTGGAATGTGCCTCCTCTCTGGAAATTATATAAGGTAGTGAGAGAGAGAGAGATAGACATATCAGCCTACCCAATTTTCAGTCCACATCTTAGGACTGTTAGGATTGTTGGGTTCGAATCTCAACACCGGGGAGATTATGAACCTACATAAGAATCCCACCGTAATTTCATTCAGCACAAACATACGGATCAATGTGAAGAACAGAATAGAGTCCAGCTTCTAGCTTTGTAGAATTTCTCCTCTAAAAGATTTCCGGAAAAACAAGAACTCGCGCTCGCCGTCAGCTCTAAGCGTGACAAAAGCTAATGCAGTTCTAGCTTCAGAGTCAAACCGCACGCCAGATGTATCAACAAAGTTCTGCTTTAAAATATCACATAACATATACCCGAATTCATCCTTTCCTACCTGAAACACACAGATGGCAAGGAATTAAGCTCTGATTATCTATTCAAGAAAATCAAGGCAGCATTTTCCTACATGAGACATTCCTAACAGAATAAGCACTTGCTCTTGCAACCTCAGATGCTTCCTGCAGTCACTTCAACGGTTACTAAAAGTTGTTGAAATGGAAGATTTTATTTGAACTTAAAAACGAATGCCACAACATCCAAACAATTTCTATAAAACAAACCTCTAATAAAGAAGGGCCCCACTTAAATGCTCCCAGGTTCATGCAATCTTTTGCTAAACAAAGAAGCCCCAAAGCAAGCCCATATTGTGCTGGCACACATTGTGATGAAATCTCCAAAGCTTGTCGAAATTGTTCAACTCCCTTTCATGTAGAAAAACCAAAAGACAATTTCACAGATAGTTATAGAATATAAACCATTAGATGTGGTTGAACAGCTTCCATAAATTCATGAAAGGATTTGCAAGAAAATAGAATTCATTATTATCGAAGAGTACCTTCCTAAATAAACCAAGTGTCAACGAGATATTTCGGCTTTCAACCAAAGCAAAGACCATCTTATCATCCAACTTGATGGCACGGCCATAAGACTGATGGAGAATTCAAAAGTAAGTTGGTGGTTGAGGAATTAATCATCCAGAAGATTTAAGAGGAACCCAAACAGAAGGTACCTTTATAGCTGCAGTATACCTGCCCAGTCACTGGTAAGCAAGGCCCAAAGCCTGAAAAAGTTTTAGATACTAACAAAATCTTGTATTTTGCAGCCAAAATATTTTTCACAATAACAAAGTTCAAATCCAGTGATGCTTTAGCATGTAGAAGACCACCCATTTCAGTCACAATCTCTTCTATCTTAAGCTGCGTGTTCACATACATCAAACAAACAAATTTAGAGCATAAATGAGAGCAGAGAGAATGATAAGACATCGGACAAAATAATTCCTTTTGTGTGCATAAATAAAACAGGATAAAGAATTTTGGACCTTTTTCTTGCTTCAGCAGCAACCTTGGAAACCTCTTCTGCATTTGATCACGCCAATGTCCAAGGACTAATTTTGACTGCTCCAGGATTCTTTCTCTTAGATGGTTCTTCTCTAATACTCTTCTTTCCAAGTGAGCTTACGAAACCGATTTCTGGTGGGATTACATCAAACTGCAGCCAATGAAAGCAACATATGGTGCCATGTAAGAAAATGGAACACACAAAAGCACTAGGGATGTAATGTCTGACAAAGAAAGCACATTAATACCAAAAGCAAGTTGAATTTTTTTAAAAAAAATGTTACCTGATCTTCATCTGAATGAATGGAATCTGCTGCAGCAGAAGAAAACTCTACAACAAGCAACATAAAAAAAAGAGTTAATTTATATATCTCAATCCATAAAGCAAGTAGATTCAAACAGCAAAAAACGAAAAGCTGAATAAACAGAGTTAAATAAGGAAAAGAAATGATCTGAATAATGAATGAAGCAGCAAATAAAACTAAAAGAAACCAAATTGCAAGGATGATGAACACGCTACAGCACAACAGATCCACACTTAACCATATCAACCATTTTTTTACTGTGTAATAAAAATGGGAGCATCAGGACCAACAAGCATGGCAATAGTTGGAACCATTAAAAAATTGAGCCACAAAAGCAGAGTATGATAAACCTAGCTAAAACTGGCGTAGAAAAATTGAGCCCTAAAGTTTATCGGCGTAATTTAAACAATGCATACCTGAATCAGCGTAATTTAAACAACTGCTGGTAGATGCTCTGGTTCTCTTTGGAGCAAGAACCGATTGGGATCGGGTTGAATTCCATCGATTCGCTTGCGACAGAGCGCGATAGAGCAGCGACGAAAACAGAGCGCGACGACCTTGAGTCTGAAACGCCCGCGAGAGAAGCGATATAACGGAGAGATAGAGAGAGGTCGACGGCGAGATCAGCCGTGAGAGAGGTGAGACTCAGTGAGCTTGAGGGTGAGAGTGGCGAGAGAAGAGCAAAGAAACTCAAAGGAGGGTTAGGGGTTCTTCGTCGCGGTTAGGGGTTCTTCATGGTGGTTAGGGGTTTTTCGTGAGGCACAATGAAGAGACGGTTAGGGTACAGTAAGGCACAATGAATACAGGTTAGGGTTAGCTAGGTTAATCATCTTCCTGAGGCACAATGAAGACAGTGTTCATCTTCATGGAGTGCTTTGTAAATTGAGTCGAGAGAGAGAGAGGGGGTAGATTAGGTTAGAGTTATTTGTGATGGGAGCTCGAGAGAGAGAGGGGGTAGATTAGGTATAAGATTTTTTTTCCGGCGGAAAATTTTAAATTACAGACGGATTTTCCGTCTATAATAATTTAATAAAATACAGTGTTTTCGTCTATTGAATTACAGACGGATTTTCCGTCTGTAACTATTTCCCACGAAAAAATTAATTTTTCCGACAGAATTATAGACGAATTTTCTTTTCCGTCTGTAATTTATGCTAATTCATTTTTTTTTGTTTTTCGACAAAAAATCTCTCTGAAATTCCATCTGTATTTCCGTGAGATAAAATTCGTCGAAAATATCCGTCTGTAATAACTAGTTTTCTAGTAGTGTATAAATTAAAAACTAATTAATTTGAGTTGATCAAGTGATCAGCTCATCTGTCTGTTTAAGTAAGTATTGGGGTTCAAATTCTACTTTGTGCATACAATAATCTATTGGCTACCGACAGATCTTTAAATGAAACTCAGATCTGCGACGTATTAGTTCTTAACCTCTCAGATTGAAAGATACCGTGAGCAACTAAAAAAAATATAAATTAAA
>NC_029792.2:21550786-21551114 GCF_000816755.2 Arachis ipaensis
AATAGAAATTGATTACACATCTATTTTAAACGAATTTATATAAATTGAATCAGATAAACTCGATTTAAGCATATACACATATATCGAATGAACCCAAAACCCAATTTAATTTATGCACAAACGTTCAAATTCAAGTAAATAAAAATAATATAATTCAATTTACTAATTTACTAATATAATACAAACTTTTTATTTCTCTCTGTTAGTAAATAGAATCATGTTAGTTCGATTTTTATTTGAATTTGAACATTTGTTTATAAATTAAATTGGATTGATTAGATTTATATATATATGCTTAAATTGAATTTGCTAAATTAATTTATATAGA
>NC_029792.2:21551191-21569090 GCF_000816755.2 Arachis ipaensis
TATTCCTGAATATATGATTCAACCATAAAAAAACTAATTATGAGAATAACAAAAGGTAGCAAACTAAAGCATTTGGGAAAGAAAAGAAGAATTAAGAATGAATTAGAACTAAGTGTTCTTAATTATAAAACAAATTAAAATAAAAAATTGAGGTACTCCAATACTAAATAGTACACACATATATAAAAAGAGTCAAGTAAAATACCTCTAATTAATCTAACTATCTACTGCACTCTTTACTATTTGCGGCAATTATAATCTTACCATTCACAATAACCAAAACGTAGTCTTAGTGGAGTAGTTTCTAGAATTTATCCTGTAATACCCTAACTACCAAAGCTCACACTTCCGGCTGCGCGACTCTGATAGTTCGGACATTACGACGACTTTATATTATTTAATACTAAAAATATGAGCCTGTTTAAAACTTTAAACCGCAATACCGCTCCTGACATCTGAAACCAACACGCAGCGACTATAGTATTCTTGGAATTCAAAAAGGACAGAAACTACAATTAAAACCCTTACCGGCAGAGCGTTCTCCAGCGGCGGAGGCAGCCTCAGCTCCAGCTACTCGTAACAGCAACAACAGCTCTAACCGCGATAGGCAATGACTCGAACTCAGCCCTATGTTATCAAAACCTTAGGATTTCTACCCAATTATAACAGTGCAGATTTTCAAGGGTTCCGAAAATGTAACTCTTACCGCAACTAAGGAGAAGTGACTGAGCCATGTAGCGGCATCCCAAGCGGTGTTTCCGGTGGCCACAAGACTGCTCCTGGCGGCCAGAACCGTAACACGGTTTCTTCCTCCTTCGGCAGCAATAACAATAGTAGTATTAATATTTAAAATATTAATTATTTAATCCAAATCATATAGAAATCCTTATTATTTCGCAACTACCAACTTTATAATTTGAATATAGAAAATAATCCAATAGTTGTAAAATTGGATAATAAATCATAACTTGTCTCAAATTCAATAAATCACAACTTGCCTTAATTATCTTTAATAAAATGATTTCCGAAATTAAGGCTATAAATAACTATATGATTTGAGACTTGATCAT
Source organism: Arachis ipaensis (assembly GCF_000816755.2). Lineage (NCBI taxonomy): Eukaryota > Viridiplantae > Streptophyta > Magnoliopsida > Fabales > Fabaceae > Arachis > Arachis ipaensis. The sequence goes on from NC_029792.2 coordinate 21,552,262, forward strand.
AATAAGACTTTTCAAAAGTTTTGGGCCTTACATATCCTCTTAGGACAAAATTGTTATTTTCTATTTTATTTCCCTTGCTATGTATTGGATCTGTTTTTCATCAATACAAATTATAATACAGTTATGTTAAAATCTAGATATGTACTAATCAATCACTAGTATAAAAATATAAATATACTTTACAATATTCAAAAACTACAAAACCAACTTCAATCTCTCTTCATCATGAAGAATTTGCTTAAGACCATAAAATATTTTGCGAAACAAATAAATTTTGTTAAAGAAATAAGGATATTTCGAAAAAAGTTTTATATAGACTTTTTTTTTAGATTCCCATTAATAAATGTATTCTTCACATTCATCTGATTAAGAGATTATATTTTGACTGCAATAATAGCAAGGAGAGCTCGAACAGATGTGAGACGAGCAACATGAGCAAAAATTTTTTTATAATCAATACCATACTCTTGCGTACAACCTTTAGTAACCAATTGTGCCTTATAACGGTCAATAGAACCATTCGAGAGAGTTTTTATCTTATATACAAATTTACTATCCACAACTTCTTGAGGATCAACCAAGTCCTAAGTGTATGCTTTTTCAAGTGCTTAGATTTCTTCCTGCATTGCTTGCTGCTAACTTGAATTTGTGGAGTCTTCTCAAAACATGTATAGAGTAAAAAAAGAAAATGACAGATAAAGATGATGAGGATGTTGATGTCACTACAAAAAAAACAATATTTGTAATAAAAAAATTGTTACAAAAAATCGAAATTTTGAAACAAAAAGATTTTATAACAAAAAAAGGGACCGTTACAGTATGTTCCATTACAAAAAATGGAACTGTTACAATTCAAAGTAATATTTTGTAACAAATTTTTCTAATAGAAAAAACCAAAAGTCGTTACAAAAGTGATAACAAATTTTGATCTTCAAAATATTTTTGGTGACAATATATTTTTTTTCTATCATAAAATTTTGTTACAAAATGTAACTTGATTTTGTAATATTTTTTTCTTTAGTTACAAAATACTATTTATTTTATAATAATTTTTTTAATATAAATTACACGCATAATTTGCCAAATTATATTATTTTTTAATTAATTAATATATTAACTAATTTACTCAGCAAATCAACATTTATATAATATAGAGAAAATTTCACTCCCCTCTCCTACGAGATACTAAAATGACACTCCCCTCCCTTCTATTTATAAAATGTACATTCTCCTCCCTTATAACTTTAAAAAACATCATTTTTAATCTATTTTAAATTTTTTGTGTTAACTACTGTTAACTTTAACTATTTTTCAAAAAAAAATTATTTTTTACAAAAATATTCTTTAACAAAAAAATTATTTTTTTATCATTAAATTTTACTTACCAAAATAAAAAAATAATTTATTTTTTCTTGAAAAATGGATAAAATTAAAATTAGTTAACACAAAAAAATTAAAATGGATTAAAGAGAAGGTTTTTTAAAAGTTATAGGGAGGGAAATGTACATTTTATAAATAGAGGGAAGGGGAGTGTCATTTTAGCATCTCGCAAGGGAGGGGAGTGGAATTTTCTCTATAATATATAATAACATAGATAGTTCAAATATCTTTCATTTAACTAAGATTGTTTTATAAATCTTTAACATATAAACTTTAAAGTACAAACTAACAAGACACATTAAAAAACCCTAATGAACTAGATAGATACACAGGACAAGAAAAATAAGGAATTATAGATCTACAAAATATAAACTACAAATTACAAACTCCATATCATGTTCATACATCTTTTTTCAAAAACAGTGAAGTATTATGTATCAAGTTGTATAACCTTGGTGATTGTAGAACAAGGCTCTCAACATCTCTAATGTATAAAATGATGGGAGCAGTTTCTGAGATAAAAACCAAGACCTGCACAAAGAAAATGTTCTTAGAACTTTTTTTTTCGAAATCTATGTAACAGAGTAGGTTGTTATCAAATATGAGATAATAGAAGTTTAAGAAAATTAATTCACCTTGTAAAGTGATAGAACAAATAGGTTTTCATCGAAACACAAGCTACTCATGCACTTTAAAGGAGCTACAAACAAAATCTGAAATAGTAAGCATAATATTGCAACACAATAAGAAGCAACACTACCTATATTAGATGCAGTAGAGCCATTCCTCCTAAGATTTAAAACAGTTTTCAAACTTTCAGCACCAACACTTTGTTGATGTAAAGTACCTATAAGATCAAAAGATAGTTATAAAATAAAATTAGCAATTAATATCTAGGACAAGATCAATAACAATATGATGTCAATTAATGCAATTCTAAAAAATTGTCTAAAAAATTTGAGCTTTACTTTCTCTAGTACCTATAGTTTCGAATTGTTTAGTTTGCATAAATATGTGAGAAAATCACACAGCCAACATAACCAAAAGGTTTAACTAAATCATTATATTTTTATAAAAATTTGGATATAACTTCTACTAAAAATGGATTTAAACCACCCTTACGGGTTTTCTCAACCTCAACAACTCATCAACCTTTTCTCTACAATTATCAAAATAATACACTCTCAAAAATATCTGATAATAGCATAAAAACCTATTCTTAAGTCCCATAGACCATAGCCAAGGTTATTACCAAAAATAACTACGGCAGTCTAATTTCAAATCTGTTTTTAAAATACCAAATGAATTCGAAATTGTACAAACTTTATATCCATGCGACCGTCTCGGATTAGGCTTTCCATTAAACCAAAACTCACAAATTTTTACTTACTCTAACCTCAGAAATATAAGCAAAACCGTGACTGCTCTGCAGTATCTTAAAAACCAGAAAACAGCAGCAGCGTACAACATTCAAAATTCTGTATAAAATCCAAATTAAATCCAACTACCTTTAGAGTTAATATGATTAAACTTAACTTATCCAAATTTCTTTCTCAATTGGTTCCAAGTCAATATCATTTTTAATAAAGAAGTTACATAATTTGAAAGTTAGGTAAAAATAAGTCAAAATCTATTTTAGAAACCAACAAGGTTAGTATCTTTCAACTTGTATAACTTTTACTACAAAACTTCAAATAGGTTAAAGTTTAGTTTATAGACTCCTAACTTATCTAGCAACAAGTGTGTCTTGGTTGCAACCCAATTTCATTTCAATTCTAAGAGTTACAAGCATTTGAAATTGATGCATAACTTACTGAAAACTGATTCTCTCCAGCTTTAATCATTAACTTTCAAAAATTCACAACTCCCAATCCTTAACTCCTAAAATTTTGAAGTTTCAGAGGAATGAATCAAGTAAATCAAATTTTAAAACAAAATTGATTTAGTCCCAAAACTCAGCTTGTAGGAATCGCAGCAAGACAAACAAGTTGCTGCTCTGTTTGAACTTTTCTGCTGCAGGACAGATTTATCGACCTAATTTTAAAAATTCGCCATAAATTGTGTATTTAATAAAAATGCTTCAAATTTTCCAGTCCAGCTCTATACATTTCCAAGTTTAATCCAGACTTAGTCCCATACAATTTATATCATCACAGAATTAGTTATAGCTTTTCAAAGTTTCTGGCTTCGTTTAAAAGTAATGCAAAAAATCAGATTTCACAATTCAACTTTGAAAAATCATAACTAATTCTCCAGTTAATACGAAACCTTTAAAATTTAAATATTAGCAACTAAACTCATTGTAATTCACTTTAACTTTTAATCTCATTATTTCAATCATGATTGAATTACTGCTTTGCTTTTCAAAATTTCCGTTTATCTCAAAAAATCAGGCATCCTACAAAAATTTAATATTTCAAAATTCAACCTTCAATTCCTCTCAAAATTAATTTCAAACAAACACCAACCAAGCCCACCACTATTATAATATATCTAATAACCAGCTCAACAGCAGTCAACCAATAACATCAAGATTCAGCACTCTCAGCAATCATTTATCAACAATTCATAATTCACACATAATCAATCAATCTCATAAAATCAACAAGCTCAATCATATTCAATATCCATATAGCCAATCAATTATTCACAACAATTAAACCTATTTACAATTACTCAATAAACTTTGTGAGCATTTTTAAATTAAAACCGTTTAAATTAAACCCCTACCTCGATTAGCCAAAATTCGATAATTAAACGGAGCAAACCCCTCTTTTGTTTTAATTCGTAGTAGCAACAGACTCGAACTGAACTAGCAGCAGCAGCAACAACTCTAACAGTTCTTTATTATTATCAATAATATCACCTATGATAGTTTCATCAGCAGACAGGGAGGCATAATAGTAGTATTAAACAGGGACATAGGTTTTCCTTACTCAGAACAAAAAAAGACTAAGGAACAAGATGGAAGCAGAGCAAGGATTAAAGCTTACGGATTCGTGAATGGAGGAATTGGAATCGAAGCAGCGATTCCCACGGCGGCTCTATTGATGGGAACAGGACGCAACCACAATGGTTTTTACCCTAATCAACGGCAGCGGTGACGGCGGAGCAGGACAGCGCGAGAACGGATCTCATCCTTCCCCTCCTTGTCGCGTTTCTGCTTCTCTGCCTCCGGTGCTTCTCGTGCGTCTCATCGCTTCTTTCCTCTTGCGTGGGATAGCAGCAGCAATGACCAGAGCACAGCGGTGGCGACTCCCTCAATGGCGACAGAATAGAACGCGACGTTCTCTCCTAGCCTTAGCAACAGCGGCAATGGATTGACAGTGGTGGAAACAGAGCGACGCGGGCAGTATCTCCACCCTCTCTCGCGTGACAGCTTCGGCCCCCTCTCTCCCCTTCCATGCGATAGCAACGGCGACGGCAGTAGTTTCCTCTTCTGTCAGTGACATCCCTTCTCCTCTCTTCCTTCTTCTTCTCCCTCGAGCCCTCTCTGTTCTCCGTTTCCCCTTCAAACCCCCCTTCCCTTTCTTTCTGAACGTATGTGTGCGCACTGTGTTTTTAATTGAAATCGAATTGAGAATTAGGATTTTATTTGTGGATTTAGGATTAAAGTAAAATATATATGAGTAATATAACAATTTTATAAAGTATTTGAGATAGAATAATAATTTAGGATTCAAATATAATACTATAAAAATTAATTTTGGAACACATAATTTTATCTATCAATTTATCAATGAGCTCAAAATAATTATTTTTTAATTTAAATTATAAATTGGATGTATTACATTTTATAAAATATAGTTTAAACCCGAAAATACTAATTATTCATATTATATGATATGATATAAATTTTCATTATTTTTCTGTTACCAAAACTTAAATTTCAATTTTTATAAAATAGCTCATATAACAAAAATTATACATAACTATTAATTGTCTTAAACTTAAAGTATTTAAAAAAAATCAATTTAATCATTCCTAACAAATTAATCTTTAAGAGCTCAAATTAATAAAATAAACCATAATTTATTCATAATAGAAATTTCTTAAATTCAATTATATAGTACTCCTATTACTGAATTCTAATTTGGAATTATATAAAATAACCAATTATAAAATTTACACAAGAACATTAACTAACTTAACTCCAAATATTCATAAAAGTAATTTAATTACTCTTAATATATTAGTTTATAAAATAAGAAATTCAAATTAATAATAACTCATAACTTTTCATAATAAAAGTTACTTAAATTAAATTGTACAATACTATTTTATTTTTCAATTACTAAAATTATACAAAATATTTCAATTATAATAAAATTACTTAAGAATCTTGTATTTTGTGACAAACAAATAACTTGTTACAAATAATATTAAATTTTGTGACAAATTAATTTTTTGTTACAAAATAATTTAAGTTTTTGAAACAAATGGATATTTTGTTACAAAATATTTTAAACTTTTGCAATAACTTCATCTTTCGTTACAAAATATTTTAAAATTTTGCAACAAAATACTGGTTTGTTATAAAAGCCAATATAATTTGTAACAAAAATCAAGTCGTTACAAAATATCAAAACGTTTTGTAACAAATTGTATTGTTGTGACAAAATAGTATTATTATGTAACAATTACTAATTTTTTGTTAAAAATTTTTTTTGTAATAATTTTAAATTTGTTACAAAATTTTTGTTACAAATATTCTATTTTCTTGTAGTGCGGAGGTAAATTTCTTACCCTAAAAGAACGAGCGGAGGAAGGAGGTATGACAGCAGGAGCAGGAGCATCGTCCGATCCGAAATCATCAGGAGATGGAGAAGATGAAAAAGGAGGGGCTCAAGGGATTGACTTGAGATAGATCATGTAACATTATTTCTAGGAAAAAAGGTCAATATTGGGGTTTGTAAAAAATGGTAACTGAGTAGAAGGAATGGACTCAAAAGAGGAAAAACTAGAGAACATGTGATGCTCCCAGAAGACAACATGACGAGATATACGAATACGTCGAGAGATAGGATCCTAACAACGATAACCCTTGTGTTCAGTGCCATAACCAAGAAAATAACACATACAAGCCCGAGGTTTAAGCTTATTATGTTCATGAGGTTGAAGAAGGACAAAATAGACACAACCAAAAATACGAAGAGAGATGTAATTGGGAGAAGTATGATAAAGATACTCAAAAGGAGTAGTGTTACCAAGGATAGAAGAAGGGAGTCTATCGATAACATGAACAGCAGTGAGAACGGCTTCACCGCAAGTATGCTTGGGACAGGAAGAAGAAATAAGTATTGCACGAACAGAGTCAAGAATTTGACAGTCTTTGCGCTCAGCTCTACCATTTTGTTGAGACGTACTAGGACAAGAGAAATCAGACAAAGTACCCCGTTCAGCGAGAAAATTTAAAAGTTTGGAGTCACGATATTCCATAGCATCATCGTGCCTGAAGATTTTAATGACCTTTGGAAAACTGAGTTCAAATCATAGTGGCAAAGTTAATATAAATCTGAGGCTGCTCATGATGATTAGTCATCAAATAAACTCAAGTAAAACGTGAATAATCATCAATAAAGACGACAAAGTATCGAGCCCCTCCTGTAGAAGCGGTGGCAGCGGGTACCCAAACATCAGAATTAATAAGATCAAAAGGAGAGCAAGCAAGAGAGTAATTATTATAAAAAGGTAAAGCAGGTTGTTCTGTAGTTTGACAAGAAATGCAGTCAAAAAACTCGTTTTGAACTTTACCCAAAACACCCATGACATAAGAGGACGCAATTTTCCTAAGGAGCTGTGGACAAGACGACGGTGTCACAAGTGAAGAGTAGATGGAGAAAAAATAACACATAGATTTGACGTAGAAGGAACATGAAGGTTCTCGAGTTCAAACAATCTTCTGACCTTACACCTAGTCCCGATGATCTTTTCCGTCCAATGATCCTGCACACGACAACCAGAAATAGAGAAACTGACATTAAAACCGAGCTCAACAAGTTGACCAATAGAGATAAGATCAAAGTTTAATTTTGGAATAAAATAAGTATCAGGAAGATTAATATTTAACTGTGAAATAAAACCCTAATGTGTCGCATGCAAGAGGGAACCATTAGCAGTGTTGACAAAAGGTGCATTTGTAGTTGTAGACAATGACGAGAAAAAGTGACACAAAAGAGACATGTGATTAAAATAATCAGAATCAAAATACCATTTAGAATTACCTGGAGGGATGGAAAGAGCAGCAGAGGTATTACCAGAAAAAGAGAGAAGTTTCTTAAGTAGAGATTTAATGTCGGATGGAGAGATAGAAGGTGGGTTGACAGAGGTAGAATTAGTGGGATTAGTACCAGCAGCAGTAGCAGTAGAAGCAGACACATTCAGAGAGTTGATGGGACGAGAGTGATACTTATTCTGATCTGAACGTGGTGGTCGAGTAGGACAGATAATAATCAAGTGATCTGAGAGCTTGCAATAATGGCAGAACAGTTTCAGGCAATTAAAGCCAACGTGACCTTTTTGTTTACATTTGCAACACTTAATAGAGGGACAGCCTGAGAAAGAGTGCCCAGAACGGTTACAGTTTCGATAAAATTTACCCTTTCTCTCTGGTGCACGAAATTGTGATCATCAACAATGGCGCCAAAGACTTGGAGCTCTCAAACGTGAATCACACTTTGTCACAATTCCGCACAACTAACCAGCAAGTGCACTAGGTCGTCCAAGTAATACCTTACGTGAGTAAGGGTCGATCCCACGGAGACTGTCGGCTTGAAGCAAGCTATGGTCATCTTGTAAATCTCAGTCAGGTGGATTCAAATGGTTATGGAGGATTGATAATTAAAAGATGAATAAAACATAAAATAGAATAAAGATAGAGATACTTATGTAATTCATTGGTAAGAATCTCAGATAAGCGTATGAAGATGCTTTGTTCCTCTTAAACCTCTGCTTTCCTATTGCCTTCATCCAATCATTCATACTCCCTTCCATGGAAAGCTTTATGTTGGGCATCACCGTTGTCAATGGCTACTTCCCGTCCTCTCAGTGAAAATGTTCCAAATGCGCTGTCACCGCACGACTAATCATCTGTCGGTTCTCGATCATGTTAGAATAGGATCCATTGATCTTTTTGCGTCTGTCACACGCCCAACACTCGCGAGTTTGAAGCTCGTCACAGTCATCCCTTCCCAGATCCTACTCGGAATACCACAAACAAGGTTTAGACTTTCCGGATCTCAAGAATGACTGCCAATTGATTCTAGCCTATACCACGAAGGTTCTAATCTTAGATTAGAAACCCAAGAGATACGCATTCAAGCCATTACTAGTAGAACAGAGGTGGTTTTCAGGCACATGTTCATAGGTGAGAATGATGATGAGTGTCACGGATCATCACATTCATCAAGTTGAAGAACGAATAAATATCTTAGAGAAGAAGCAGGCGTGAATTGAATAGAAGAACAATAGTAATTGTATTAATTCATGAAGAACAGCAGAGCTCCACACCTTAATCTATGGTGTGTAGAAACTCCACCGTTGAGAATACATAAGAACAAAAAGGTCTAGGCATGGCCGTGAGGCCAGCCCCCAAACGTGAAAAGGTCTATGAAAGTATGGTCAACCGATGAAAATACAATAGCAAAAGGTCCTATTTATAGAAAACTAGTAGCCTAGGGTTACAGAAATAGGTAATTAATGCAGAAATCATCTTCCGGGCCCACTTGGTGTGTGCTTGGACTGAGCATTGAAGCTTCCATGTGTAGAGACATTTCTTGGAGTTAAACGCCAGCTTTTGTGCCAGTTCTGGCGTTTTGACGCCAGAATTCTTAAGCTGACTTGGAACGCCTGTTTGGACCATCAAATCTCGGATAAAGTATAGACTATTATATATTGCTGGAAAGCTCAGGATGTCCACTTTCCAACGCAATTGAGAGCGCGCCAATTGGGCTTCTGTAGCTCCAGAAAATCTACTTCGAGTGCAGGGAGATCAGAATCCAACAGCATCTGCAGTCCTTTTTCAGCCTCTGAATCAGATTTTTGCTCAGGTCCCTCAATTTCAGCCAGAAAATACCTGAAATCACAGAAAAACACACAAACTCATAGTAAAGTCCAGAAATGTGATTTTTATTTAAAAACTAATAAAAATATAATAAAAACTAACTAAAACATACTAAAAACATACTAAAAATAATGCCAAAAAACGTATAAATTATCCGCTCATCACAACACCAAACTTAAATTGTTGCTTATCCCCAAGCAACTAAAAATCAAATAGGATAAAAAGAATAGAATGTACAATGAATTCCAAAAAACATCTATGAAGATCAGTATTAATTAGATGAGCGGGGCTTTTAGCTTTTTGCTTTTGAACAGTTTTGGCATCTCACTTTATCCCTTGAAGTTCAAAATGATTGGCATCTATAGGAACTCAGAATTCAGATAGTGTTTTTGATTCTCCTAGTTAAGTATGTTGATTCTTGAACACAGCTACTTTATGAGTCTTGGCCGTGACCCAAAGCATTTTGTTTTCCAGTATTACCACCGGATACATAAATGCCACAGACACATAACTGGGTGAACCTTTTCAGATTGTGACTCAGCTTTGCTAGAGTCCCCAATTAGAGGTGTCCAAAGCTCTTAAGCACACTCTTTTTGCCTTTGGACCACGACTTTAACCGCTCAGTCTCAAGTTTTCACTTGACACCTTCACGCCACAAGCACATGGTTAGGGACAGCTTGGTTTAGCCGCTTAGGCCAGGATTTTATTCCTGTGGGCCCTCCTATCCACTGATGCTCAAAGCCTTGGATCCTTTTTATTTTACCCTTGACTTTTGGTTTAAAGGGTTATTGGCTTTTTCTGCTTGCTTTTTTTTTTTCTTTCTTTCTCTTCTTTTTTTTTCTCCCTTTTTTTTCGCCATTTTCTTTCCGCAAGCTTTTCACTGCTTTTTCTTGCTTCAAGAATCATTTTTATGATTTTTCAGATTATCAAATAACATTTCTCCTTTTCCATCATTCTTTCAAGAGCCAACAATTTTAACATTCATGGACAACAAATTCAAAAATATGCACTGTTCAAGCATTCATTCAGAAGAACAAAAATATTGCCACCACATCAGAATAATTAAACTGTTTTAAAATTTGAAATTCATGCATTTCTTTTTCTTTTTCAATTAAAAACATTTTTTATTTAAGAAAGGTGATGGATTCATTTTCAGAGCTTTAAGGCATAGACACTTAGACACTAGTGATCATGTAATAAAGACACAAACATAGATAAACATCAAGCATAAAAATTTGAAAAACAGAAAATAAAGAACAAGAAAATCAAAGAACGGGTCCACCTTAGTGATGGCGGCTTGTTCTCCCTCTTGAAGATCTTATGGAGTGCTTGAGCTCCTCAATGTCTCTTCCTTGCCTTTGTTGTTCCTTTCTCATGGTTCTTTGGTCTTCTCTAATTGAACCGGCTTTCCTCTTGAATCTCTCTTCCATTGAGCGCCCTCTTCACAAATGTCTATGTGGACTTGGTCCAACCTTTGATTAAAGTTGACCCTTCTAGTGTAGGGGTGTGCATCTCCTTGCATCATTGGCAAGTTGAATGCCAACCTTACATTTTTTGGACTGAAATCTAAGTATTTCCCTCGAACCATTGTAAGCCAATTCTTAGGGTCCGGGTTCACACTTTGATCATGGTTCTTAGTGATCCATGCATTGGCATAGAACTCTTGAACCATTAAGATTTCGACTTGTTGAATGGGGTTGGTGAGAACTTCCCAACCTCTTCTTCGAATCTCATGTCGGATCTCTAGATATTCACCCTTTTTGAGTTTGAAAGGGACCTCGGGGATCACCTTCTTATTGGCCACAACTTCATAGAAGTGGTCTTGATGCACCTTTGAAATGAATCTCTCCATCTACCATGACTCGGAGGTGGAAGCTTTTGCCTTCCCTTTCCTCTTTCTAGAGGTTTCTCCGGCCTTAGGTGCCATAAATGGTTATGGAAAAATAAAAAACAATGCTTTTATCACACCAAACTTAGAAGGTTTGCTCGTCCTCGAGCAAAAGAAGAAAGAAAGGAGTAGAAGAAGAAGAAATGGAGGAGATGGAGGTGGGTTGGTGTTTCGGCCAAGGGGGAGAAGTAGTGTTGATGTTGTGTGAAAATGAAGGGGTGAAGATGGGTTTATATAGGGGTGGAGAGAGGGTTAGGGTTCGGCCATATAGGGTGGGTTTGGGAGGGAAAGTGTTTTGAATTTGAATGGTGAGGTAGGTGGGGTTTATGATGGATTGATGTGGATTGGTGAAGGGTTTATGGAGAAGAGGGTAGGATTTGATAGGTGAGGGGTTTTTTTTTTTTGGGAAGAGGTATTGAGGTGATTGGTGAATGGGTGAGGAAGAGAGAGAGAGGTGGGGTAGGTGGGGATCCTGTGGGGTCCACAGATCCTGAGGTGTCAAGGATTTTTCATCCCTGCACCAAGTGGCGTACAAAATGCCCTTTTCTGCCAATCCTGACATTAAACGCCAGGTTGCTGCCCATTTCTGGCATTTAATGCCAGCTTCTTGCTCTTTTCTGGCATTAAACGCCAGTCTGGTGCCCATTTCTGGCGTTAAACGCCCAGAATGGTGCAAGACTGGGCGTTTAACGCCCATTCTGCTGCCTTTACTGGCGTTTAAACGCTAGTAAGTTTCTCCTCCAGGGTGTTCTGTTTTTAATACTATTTTTCATTCTGTTTTTGCTTTTTCAGTTGTTTTTGTGACTTCTCATGATCATCAACCTATAGAAAACATAAAATAACAATGGAAAATAGAAATTTAACATAGATAAGTAAAATTGGGTTGCCTCCCAACAAGCGCTTCTTTAATGTCAGTAGCTTGACAGTGGGCTCTCATGGAGTCTCACAGATGTTCAGAGCAATGTTGGAACCTCCCAACACCAAACTTAGAGTTTGAATGTGGGGGTTCAACACCAAACTTAAAGTTTGGTTATGGCCTCCCAACACCAAACTTAGAGTTTGACTGTGGGGGCTCTGTTTGACTCTGTATTGAGATAAGCTCTTCATGCTTCCTCTCTATGGTTACAGAGGGATATCCTTGAGCTTTAAACACAAGGGAGTCTTCATTCACTTGAATGATCAATTCTCCTCTGTCAACATCAACCACAGCTTTTGCTGTGGCTAGGAAGGGTCTGCCAAGGATGATGGATTCATCCATACACTTCTCAGTCTCTAGGATTATAAAATCAACAGGGATGTAGTGGCCTTCAACCTTTACCAAGACATTCTCTACAAGTCCATAAGCCTGTTTTTTTAAATTGTCTGCCATCTCTAGTGAGATTCTAGCAGCTTGTACCTCAATGAACCCTAGCTTCTCCATTACAGAGAGAGGCATAAGGTTTATACATGACCCTAGGTCACACAGAGCCTTCTCAAAGGTCATGGTGCCTATGGTACAAGGTATTGAGAACTTTCCAGGATCTTGTCTCTTCAGAGGTAATCTCTGCCTAGTCAAGTCATCCAGTTCTTTGATGAGCAATGGAGGTTCATTCTCCCAAGTCTCATTACCAAATAACTTGGCATTTAGCTTCATGATTGCTCTAAGATACTTAGCAACTTGCTCTTCAGTAACATCTTCATCCTCTTCAGAGGAAGAGTACTCATCAGAGCTCATGAATGGCAAAAGTAAATTTAATGGAATCTCTATGGTCTCAGTGTGAGCCTCAAATTCCCATGGTTCCTCATCAGGGAACTCCATGGAGGCCAGTGGACGTCCATTGAGGTCTTCCTCAGCGGAAATCACTGTCTCTTCCTCCTCTCCAAGTTCGGCCATGTGAGATGTGGTAATGGCCTTGCACTCTCTCCTTGGGTTCTCTTCTGTATTGCTTAAGAGAGTGCTAGGAGGGAGTTCAGTAATTTTCTTACTCAGCTGACCCACTTATACCACTAAATCTCTAATGGAGGACCTTGTTTCAGTCATAAAATTTTGAGTGGTTTTGGTTAGATCAGAGACAATGGTTGCTAAGTCAGAGTGGCTCTGCTTAGAATTCTCTGTCTGTTGATGAGAAGATGATGGGAAAGGCTTGCTATTGCTAAACCTGTTTCTTCCACATTACTGTTGTTGAAACCTTGTTAAGGTCTCTGTTGATCCTTCTATGAGAGATTTGGATGATTTCTCCATGAAGGACTATAGGTGTTTCCATAGGGTTCTCCCATGTAATGCACCTCTTCCATTGCTGGGTTCTCAGGATCATAAGCTTCTTCTTCAAAGGAAGCTTCCTTAGTATTGACTGATGCAGCTTGTATTCCAGACAGACTCTGAAAAATCATATTGACTTGTTGGGTCAATATTTTATTTTGAGCCAATATGGCATTCAGAGTATCAATCTCAAGAACTCCTTTCTTTTGATTTGTCCCATTATTCACAGGATTTCTTTCAGAAGTGTACATGAATTGGTTATTTGCAACTATTTCAATGAGTTCCTGAGCTTCTGCAGGCGTCTTCTTCAAATGAAGAGATCCTCCAGCAAAGTTGTCCAATGACATCTTGGACAGTTCAGATAGACCATCATAGAAGATTCCTATGATGCTCCATTCTGAAAGCATGTCAGAAGGACACCTTCTGATCAATTGCTTGTATCTTTCCCAAGCTTCGTAGAGGGATTCACCTTCCTTCTGTCTGAAGGTTTGGACTTCCACTCAAAGCTTACTCAATTTTTGAGGTGGAAAGAACTTTGCCAAGAATGCATTGACTAGCTTTTCCCAAGAGTTCAGGCTTTTCTTAGGTTGTGAATCCAACCATGTTCTAGCTCTGTCTCTTACAGCAAAAGGAAAAAGCATAAGTCTGTAGACCTCAGGATCAACCCCATTTGTCTTAACAGTGTCACAGATTTGCAAGAATTCAGCCAAGAACTGATGAGGATCTTCCAATGGAAGTCCATAAAACTTGCAATTCTGTTGCATTAGAGAAACTAATTGTGGCTTAAGCTCAAAGTTGTTTGCTCCAATGGCAGGGATTGAGATGCTTCTCCCATAGAAGTCGGGAGTAGGTGCAGTAAAGTCACCAAGCACCTTCCTTGCATTGTTGGCATTGTTGTTGTTTTCGGCTGCCATGGCTTCTTCTTGTTTGAAAAGTTCTGTTAGGTCCTCTATAGAGAGTTGTACTTTAGCTTCTCTTAGCTTTCTCTTCAAGGTCCTTTCAGGTTCAGGATCAGCTTCAACAAGAATGCCTTTGTCCTTGCTTCTGCTCATATAAAAAGAGAAGAAGAAAGTATGGAATCCTCTATGTCACAGTATAGAGATTCCTTGAAGTGTCAGAAGAAAAGAAGAATAGAAGGAGAAGGTAGAAAGAGAAGAATTCGAACTTATCAAGAGGGATAGAGTTCGAATTGTTGATAGTGGAGGAGTGTTAGTCCTTTAAATAGAAGGATGTGAGAAGAGGGGAAGAATTTTCAAAATTAAAGTAAAAGATTTTGAAATAATTAAAAAATTTTTTGAAAATTTGATTGATGATTTTCGAGAATTAAAGTTGGGAAAGAAATTAAGTGATTTTTGAAAAAAATTTTTAAAATTAGAAATAAAAAAGATATGATTGAAAATTATTTTAAAAAAGATGTGATTAAGAAGATATGATTGAAAAGATATGGTTTTAAAAAGATATGATTGAAAGGATATAATTGAAAAACAATTTAAAAAGATTTGATTTTAAAATTAATGACTTGGCTAACAAGAAATTTAAAAGATATGATTCAGATATTAAACCTTTCTTAACAAGAAAGCAACATACTTGAAATTTTTTAATCAAATCATTAATTGTTAGCAAGTATTTTCGAGAATAGTAAAAGAATGGAAAGAAATTTATTTTGAAAAGATATGATTGAAAAGATTTGATTTTGAAAACTTATGAAAACTTGAAAAAAATTTGAATTAAAAACAAAATCTTCCCTCTTATGTCATCCTGGCATTAAATGCCCAGAATGGTATCCATTCTGGCGTTTAACGCCCAAAATGCTACCCTTTTGGGCGTTTAACGCCCAGCCAGGGTACCTGGCTGGCGTTTAAATGCCAGTTTTTCTTCTTCACTGGGCATTTTGAATGCCCAGCTTTTTCTGTGTAATTCCTCTGCTGAATGTTCTGAATCTTCAATTCTCTGTGTTATTGACTTGAAAAGACACAATTTTGAAAATTTTTGAATTTTTAATGATGAGAAATAATAAAAATGCAACTAAGATCAAATAAACAATGCATGCAAGACACCAAACTTAGAAGTTTGTATACTAAGGACTATAACAATTTGAAAATGCATGTAAGAAACAACAAAAGACACAGAATAAGAAAAATTAAAGATCAGAGCACTGAAATCATCAAGAACAACTTGAAGATCAATGAAGAACATAATGCATATATTCAAGAAATGCAAGAAGAATAAAGACATGCAATTGACACCAAACTTAAAAATTGATATTAGACAAGAAACATAAAATATTTTTTATTTTTATGGTTTTAAAAATTTTTTTGTGATTTTTCGAAAATTGAGTGGAAAAGAAAATAAAGGGATTCAAAATTTTTAATGATAATTCCAGGAATCATTGCAATGCTAGTCTAAGACTCCGGTCCAGGAATTAGACATGGCTTACTAGCCAGCCAAGCTTTCAATGAAAGCTCCGGTCCAAAACACTAGACATGGCCAATGGCCAGCCAAGCTTCAGCAGATCATTGCTCACAACAGCAAAATTGATAGAAATCAACAAGCTCTTGTGATGATAAGTTGAAACCTCGGTCCAAAAGATTAGACATGGCTTCACAGCCAGCCAGACTTCAACAAATCATCATGAAACTCTAGAATTCATTCTTAAAAACTTTGAAGAACAAAATAGAAATTTTTTTTGTATTTTTGAAATTTTTTTTTCGAAAATAAAAAGTAAAAAGCTTAAATATAAAATAAAATTACCTAATCTAAGCAACAAGATGAACCGTCAGTTGTCCATACTCGAACAATCCCCGGAAACGGCGCCAAAAACTTGGTGCACGAAATTGTGATCATCAACAATGGCACCAAAGACTTGGAGCTCTCAAACGTGAATCACATTTTGTCACAATTCCGCACAACTAACCAGCAAGTGCACTGGGTCGTCCAAGTAATGCCTTACGTGAGTAAGGGTCAATCCCACGGAGACTTTCGGCTTGAAGCAAGCTATGGTCATCTTGTAAATCTCAATCAGGCGGATTCAAATGGTTATGGAGGATTGATAATTAAAAGATGAATAAAACATAAAATAGAATAAAGATAGAGATACTTATGTAATTCATTGGTAGGAATCTCAGATAAGCGTATGAAGATGCTTTGTTCCTCTTGAACCTCTGATTTCCTATTGCCTTCATCCAATCATTCATACTCATTTTCATGGCAAGCTTTATGTTGGGCATCACCGTTGTCAATGGCTACATCCCATCCTCTCA
>NC_029792.2:21569196-21577207 GCF_000816755.2 Arachis ipaensis
GTGTGTGCTTGGGCTGAGCATTGAAGCTTCCATATGTAGAGACTTTTCTTGGAGTTAAACGCCAGCTTTTGTGCCAGTTCTGGCGTTTTGACGCCAGAATTCTTAAGCTGACTTGGAATGCCTGTTTGGGCCATCAAATCTCGAGTAAAGTATAGACTATTATATATTGCTGGAAAGCTCAGGATGTCCACTTTCCAACGCAATTGAGAGCGCACCAATTGGGCTTCTGTAGCTCCATAAAATCCACTTCGAGTGCAGGGAGGTCAGAATCCAACAGCATCTGCAGTCCTTTTTCAGCCTCTGAATCAGATTTTTGCTCAGGTCCCTCAATTTCAGCCAGAAAATACCTGAAATCACAGAAAAATACACAAACTCATAGTAAAGTCCAGAAATGTGATTTTTATTTAAAAACTAATAAAAATATAATAAAAACTAACTAAAATATACTAAAAACATACTAAAAACAATGCCAAAAAGCGTATAAATTATCCGCTCATCACTCTCTGTGGCAGAAAATACAGTTTCACTCTTAAAGCGAGTCAACCACAAACGTGATTCTTCAGACTTAAGACAAGGAAGAGCATCTTCAAAACTAGGCAAGGAATTCTGATGAAGAAGAGAAGCTCTAACCGGCTCATAGTCATTAGTAAGTGCCATAAGAAACTATATGAGATTAGTTCGGTTCCGATAATCCTCTTATGCCTTAGCATTAGTGGAATCTTTAAGAATAGGCTTACAAAAGGTCAGTTGATCCCAAATAATTTCTATCTGAGCAAGAAAATAAAAGATCGCTTGGCCACGTTCTTGCTTAAGGCTATGAAGCTCCTGTAGTAGTTGGTATTGATGGGAGAGATCAGAAATAATGTAATGTTTTGTCAAATAATCCTATACCTCTTTAGTAGTTTCAAAACGCCCAAAATGTAAGTGAATGTCTGAGATTAGAAGTGTTGCGAAACCAAGTGATAATCTGATTATCCCAATCTTTCAATTTCTCTGCAAAGTCCTTCTCAACATCCTCCTTGGATTTGGAAGTCCCATCTTTTGATTTTTCCGTCACAGTTGGCTTAATATGACAAACAATATCAACTGTCACATAGCGCCATAATTTTCACCCTATAAGAAATCCTCGCATAGCTTCAACCCAATGAGTATTGTTGGAGCCATTAAGGATAACAGGAATAGGCTAAAAAATATCTGGTTTTTTCACAATAGCAGAAACAAAGATGAAAAAGAGAAAAAACTGTAAATTCGAGATAGAAAATGAGGAAACAGAGAGCAGAATCGGAAAGAGCTCACCAAAAAATTTTAGGGAAGGTTCCATTGTCTGCCACATCAGCAGGGAAGGCCACATGGCAACATGTGATAGAAGAAGAAAAACGCATTAGCGCTGACGTGGAGAGGGAGGTGACACACGGGTTGGGAGCAGGGCCAGGTCGGAAAGAACGCAGGTGGAAAGCGGGTCCTGGGTCGTTTCTGGCTTACACGTGGCACTCTGTGATGCCGTTGATCTTGGACGTGGATCCAACAGTGCTGGAGCGTCTGGAGGGAGGAGAACTTGAAGCAGACACCGATCTTCAGGCGGCACATGAGGGCGCGTTCGGCGGCTGCTGACAAACCAAAGCATCGGAAAAAGGATAAAAAAAGAGGCCAAAGAACACTGCCGAAAGAAAAAAATAAAGGGGCTATGAACGAATTTTCATGAAAAAAAGAACCTATGCTCTTGATACCATGTTAGAAACAAGAGAGTAATAAGAAGAATGCATTATTAAATATGTATCGAAAGATACAATGTACAAAGGTATATATAGGTGCTAAAAGAATTAAAGTAATAAAAACACACAATCTTATAATTAATATATAGATATGTTATATAAATATGAATGGTACTAATTGATCTAAATTAATTCTAATTATACTCTAATAGTTGGCTTTTTGAAGAGGATTTATGTGTAGTCACAAGCACCTATATGTGTGCCTTAGGCTGTTTGATCCAAAATGTAGCATTTTTTGCTTTTTCTGTGTTAATTTAGATAGAACTTGTTTTCAGATGAACAAAATTATGTTTTATTTACGTTAGTGAAATCTTCTTATTAATATGGATTTGTTCCCTATAAAAAGAAATAAATAGGTTTTTTATGGTTGATTATTATCTTAAGTATATGCATGTTGGATTATAACAATATTTTAAAATATATTTATTTATCACTATAAATATGCTAATTAATACATTTAAATTTTGATTTGGATTTTGGTGTTTGATTATAATTGAATTTTTATTGCTACAAAAGCTGTCAAACAAGTTAGCCTGACTCGTTTAGGACCTGTTTGTCCCCGTGTGTTAAGTAGGCTAACCCGTTTAAGTTCGTTTTATTCATGAATCATAATTTTTCAGCTAGGACTGTTTATAACGAGTCCAATGAGTTAAACGGATTAGCCTTTTTAACTTTTTAATTTAGTTTTTGAAAAGTATTTTGACAAAAAAATCACTTTTAGTTAAAAATTTTAAATAGACAGTTTTTGTTAGTTGATGAGTCGGATTTTTGGGATGGATCAAAAAAGATGTTGGCTAAAAATATTTTTTAATGCAAAAAAAATTTGAATAGATCGTCCGTTTAGTCCCCATGTTAACTCATTTAACCTATCATTTTTTCGGGTTAATCGGGCTTAGCCTGTGTAACCTAAGATTTAAACAAACTTAAACGGGTTAGCCCAATGAACTTGACAATTTTGACGGTTCTAGTTGCTATTACTATGCTCTTATCAATTTTTGCTTCTTGAATTCATCTTTATAGGTTTCTGTGTTTGATTATTATCCTGATTATAACCGAATTTTAAAGTACGATTTAGTGCGTATTTCATATAATATGATTTTTGAACTTTGAGTTTGCTTATAATTTTGAATGCGTGTGATTGTAACTAGATTTTGAAGTATAATTTTGAGCATATTTGATTATTGTCTTTAATAATGTTTGATTATAATATGATTTTAATTTTGATTTGGATTCTTAAATTAATTATAACTTTGAGCATGTCAAATTCACTACAAGAAAAATGTTGAATATTGTCGGATTTATCATCGGATTTAGTTGCGGAATAAATTCGACGGTATAAACTTCGCCGGTAACTATTTACCATCGAATTTTTTCGTCTGCTGTTAATTACCGTCGAAAAATTTTTACTGGTAAATTTTACCATCGGATTTTATCCTTAAATCCAACGGTAAACTTAAATTTTAAATTTTTTAAAAAATTTATTTAAAATTTAATATATAATTTTAAATATTTAAATTCAATCATTTCTAAACTAATAAATCAGAAAATACAATATTAATTAACTCAGAAAATAATTAACTCAGATAATAATAAAAATTTAAAAAATTAACAACAATAAATAATAAGTCAATAATTAACTCAAAAAACTAACTCAGATAATAATAAATTTAGAAAATTGACAATAATAAACTTAAAAAATTGGTCAATGATATTTGCCTTGCACCAAAGGTTTTAGCACATCCAAAATAGTAAATAATAAATATCATCTTTTCAGATACACAGAAAATTTGAATGCCTCCACATGTTCTACTACCTGATCAACATTGCCACTAGGTTCGACTGCATCAATTCTGCCAACTGAAGATCTCACACGCATGTCAAAGCATTCGACAGCACTATCTTCACCACCACAGACAACTAGTCCATAAAGCTTGCTAAATTTACAAATTCAGAATTTCAGATACAATTATAGTTACACTTATTCATACAAAGTATATGATACAGTACTCTTATAAACAAAAGAAAATAAAGTCACTCAATATTTGAGTTCCACTAAATACCTTCTTGAAACCACATTCAATGTAAGGGATTGTGTATTGAAATACCTTCTTGAAATCACATTTAATGCAGGGGATTGTGTAACAAGGGAGTAAAGAAATCTCCCCTACATGTAAAGATAGGTAGATCTATAAGTAAGACAAGTAAAAACAATTGTCGTCCCTATTTTTTGCAAGAAATACACCAAACAAAATACAGAACAAAACATAATGTTTATACCAAATAT
Source organism: Arachis ipaensis (assembly GCF_000816755.2). NCBI lineage: Eukaryota > Viridiplantae > Streptophyta > Magnoliopsida > Fabales > Fabaceae > Arachis > Arachis ipaensis. The sequence goes on from NC_029792.2 coordinate 21,573,253, forward strand.
AAGAATTCCACTCCAAATTTCATAGTGTCATGAGAATATAATTTAAAATTTGAATCTTCAGATTTCTTTCACAAAATTCAACCAATAGAAAAAATCAATATTCATGACACTAGTGATTCCTTTGAACAAAAAATTAAAGCTTGTATACTTACTTTAAGTTAATTCTATACAATTCTGAGAAAAAGGCAGCACAAACAAATCACAAGATCAATTGTCATATGTAATATCCCTTCCCATTTTGTCAAACAAGAACATCAAGGCATGTAATCAGATTCATGAATTTTGATCAACTAATACTAACATTCAAGTTTAATTGTCAATACACATTTCTTTATTGAAGGATAAATTACCATTCAGTCACCAAAAGTTTACATTTTTATAATCCAAAATGCTAAGCACCTAAAGAATTCATCATTATATTTTAGTATGGAGGGGAATAAAACTTTGGTATTCGCAAACTGTAATATTTTCATATTTTGCATGTAGACAATCAGAGCAGTCAGCACATAAAAATGCTAGTTTGAAATAGTCATCTGTTAGAACATGCATAAACAAAATTGTTCAATTACTAAAATAACAAATTGAGAAAATATGTAGGTAAACTCAAGCAACAAATGAATATGCAAAAGAGGACAGTTTAAAACACATAATAAAAAACTAAGACAAAAACAATAAAGTTGCTAACCACTTTTTTCTTTAAACTAAAGATGGTTTCGGTACCTGAAAATTAATAATCTCTGAATCCAAACGCCTCTAGCTCCGGTACCTCACATACTTTTACTTGTGGTAGATATATACCTCTAATATTGAATCACCATGAGTGCCAAACTTTGAAATTAATATCTAATTACCTATCTTTTCATGCCACTTTTCCTACACCATCATGTCATTTATAAAATCTCAAGAGATCTCACTAAAATGCTAATATCCTATCATCCCCCCCCCCCCCTCCCCCCGCGATTGATAACAATTGCAAGTTGCAACTGCTGTCCAATTTTTCTCAAGCCCCAAGTTGCTAGTTCTGAATTTGTAAGTGCTTTTTCGCAACATCCTCTCTAAAGAAAACTAACCATGGTCTTTAGACATGTTTTACTTGCTCAAACTGTTATTTATAGTACTTGGTGCAATAATCCATGAATAATCAATGACTAATTTTTTCTTATCACACTTCACAAAATTTTTCTCCTTGTTACTTAATCATCATTACTAATTATTAACGTGCACACACATAAGCATGAATTTGAAGTACCTGAAACTATGATATACGCGCATCAGGAGTTGCCTTAATTTTGGTAGTTGTAGTTGTGAACCTCAAATTCTCAATCAATTGCACATTCTGCATGTAACCTAGCAAACAAGTGAATAAATAAAGTGATGAACAAAAAGAACAATGCAAACCCAACAGTGGAAAATAGGAATAGAGAAAATAAAAAAGGGGAAGTACTTTTGACCTTGTGATGTGATTTTTGCTTCTTAGTGGGGAGTCAGGAGTGAGGGTTGCTAGGAAGCTATTGTGTACATCTTCATGCCGTTTATCGACGTTGACTTTATGTCGCCATCTTTAAACGTTGTTGGTAATGATCGACGCTGGTGGAGGGGCTGTCAGAGTTGGTTTGTGGGGGAGAGAGAGAGGGGAGAGAGAAAGGAGAAGGTTAGAAGAGTAGTTCAGAAATAAAGGGAAGAAGGTTCGTAATTCGAATTTAGGACAAGATTACTGTCGTATTTATCGGCGGATAAATCTAATGGTAACGCTTTGCAAATGACCAAAACGCAGCGTTCTACTAATTCAGATTACCGCGGATAAATCTGATGGTAATGATTGCGCCAATTTTTTTTTCCTTCCAATTATTACTGACAAATTTACAGTCGGAAATTCAAATCCGACGGTAATTTTTTTACCCGACAAATTCGTCGGTAAATCTGTTGATAAACCTACCGTTAATGTTCGACGACAAATTCGACAATAAATTCAACCGTATTAAATATTTTTCTTATAGCTAGTTATTATGATTGAATTTTAAAATATGATTTAGGACATGTTTAATTATTATCTTTAGTAATGTTTGATTATTACATTTAATAATGTTTGATGTGTACCATTCAAATTTTTAAATACACTAAAAAAAATAATCCAATACTAGAATTAGGGGTGGTAAAGCGGGTTGGCCCGTCCCAACCCATCCTGCTCGCCTAGGCCCGCGCCATAAATGGGGCGAACTGGCCCGCCCTACCAACTAAGGTGGGTTCAAAATGCTAGCCCGTCTTGCTTTATGGCGGATTGGCGGGCGAGCCCGCTTGATTCTTTTTAAAAAAAAATAAAATTAATAAAAAATAAAAGCCTTTATCCTGATTGAGTTGACCCACCCGCCCTGCCAAAACTCACAAATTTAGCAGGTTCCAAATTTTAACCGGACCCACTTTTTTAGAGAATTTGGCATATGGATATGATAGATTCAACCTGTTTTGTCACCCCTAATTAGAATATAGTAACTAACGAACTCCTTTATTAGCATAATAGAAAACAATTTAGATTGTCCACTCAATCCACTGCTCACTTAACTTGACAAAATTTTTGTGTGTATAGAATATGATTTTGGAATTGGATCAAAAGCATCTTTAAACAACACTTTGATTTATGATTTTATCATTTTTTGCTCACTACTAAGAATCGAAGCTTCGTTCAAAATACAAATTCCATTTGGTATTTAATATTTAATATTTATTTTTTCTTTCCTCTCCACTTCAAACTCTGAATTCAGGAATCTAACACAACTCATCGTCCTATTAATAAACTTTCAGTTGTATGAAATGTTACAAAAATTTAAATAAGTTATCAATATGGGGGAAAAGAATAATGAAATAGCATAGTAAGAAATTTCACTGCATATTATTCATGCATTTTTATTTTTAAAGTCATGGGGTACAAGTATATATTTTATTGATAACGCTCTCCACTTCCTAACTACTACGACACATACTTTTCCCTATCATTTCATCTAATGACCACAATAATAAATTAAAAGTTTTGTCTACATGCACCCCTTTCACTGATTTCTATATATTATATATAGATAGAATGGCTAATAATCTCTCATAATCATGTTGACCTAGCTAGACTTTGATTTCTTTGTGACTCCAATTCTCATAAGAGCAACATAAGCTATAAACCTATAGAAAAACAGCATTGCTAGCAAAATCAATGAAGCCCTTAATTGACTCTCTCTATTATTAACGAACCCTAAACCCTTGATTCCAGGGTACTCATAAATCAAGCACTTACCCGTACCACATTTGTAAGTCTCACCTTCACGATACTGAGAAAATATAACGAGTTCGTTGGCGTAATATATGAAAGAAATGTACTTCAACCATGCTATGAATTTGGGAACATTCTGGACAAAGAATCCACTTGTTATCATGAAGGTTAGCCCTATGACGGAGGCGAAGGTGGTGGCCACTTTGGTGTTCTGGACACAGGCGCCGAGAGCGAGTCCTATGCCTTGTGAGACCAACACAAGGGTGAGGATAGTGAGGAGCATGAAGATGAAGGCGGCGGCGGTAGCTTTCAGACCTGCCATCCAGTAGGTTATGAGAATAGAAACGGTTGGGAGGACGAGTTCCATTGGAAGGTCTACCGTCATCTTGGCCATGAAGTATGAGGATAGTCTGTACATTCCGGAAGATCTTTCTTTCTCCAACATCACTCTTTCATCTGGGAACACGAAGATTGCTCTGTACAGCGGATAAAATGCCCAGAAACTTGATAAGAAGAATAGAAGTCCAAGCTGCAAATACATCATATAACATTTCAAATCTCGTTAATTAATAATTAGTTCCCGTTAAAGACTACATCTTATGATTCATATACAATACTTTAGAAATGATTAATATGTATACAAAAATTAACTATTCGTATAAAATATATATTAAAAATATATAAAAAAAATTGCACAAA
>NC_029792.2:21577247-21582607 GCF_000816755.2 Arachis ipaensis
TTCCATTATAAAGTATAAAAGAACAAATAAAACCAAAAAATTTCAAAATGCTTATTGTTATTTCTAGAATTTATTTTTGTACATGAAAAAGACGTGTTAGATATATCATTATTTATGTAAAATATTTGAAAAGTTTAATTGATTGTAGAGTTTAATTTTAATGCAGTGACAGTATAAAGTATTTTACACAATTGTATAATTATATTTTTTTTATGATTATTCACACAGTTAAAATAAAAAATAATTATTTTTGTTAATCTCATATTACATAATTGAATGTATATGAAAAATTATTTTATACTAAAAAATGCATCAAAATTAAATTATTAATTATATTACCTGATCTTGCATGTGTGCGGTATCAGACTTGTACCACAATAGTCCTACAATGAAAGAAGTCAAGACGACCTGAATAATATTGAAGGAAGCGAATGCCTCGTGCTTTCTCTCTTTAAGGTCTCTTCTCAACAACACTGTGAATTGTTGCCACCAATTTGTAGGCCATTTTCCAAACCCTGCTGTGTTCTCAACTCTACTTGATGAGTTGCTATTCGTTACTTGAACCATTTGCCTCAATTGGGAATCAGCGTTACAGCTCTTGTATGCCTGAATCAATTGTTTTTTGTCCACCACAACATCCTCGTTCAATTCGTTGGTGTATATCCCTGAATTTGCATTGTCAACAACATTAAATTGGTCAATTTTGACACTTGAGAATTTCAAAGCATGCCAAAGATTAACACAATTCATATTAATTTGGAGGTGACTTCTATGGTTAGTGCCTTTCGATACTGTAATTATATAATTATTATTAAAATTAAAGTCATATTTTTTAAAATTTAAAAACATAGTTACCTTATTAGGAATTCATCTAAAGCATGTATTTCCAAGGTTAATTTAACAAAATATCACAAGAAATGCATCCAATTACATGAAGAATTAATTAAGGAATTAAAAACGTACCATTAGCAAGATCCAAAAGGAAATCAGCAGGGTTCATGGCTAATGCTGGAGAAAATCCAACACCAGAGAAATAATCCAATGCCTCCGAACCCTTTCCAAAATAAACAGTGTTCCCTTCTGAAAGGAGCAACACCTTAGTGAACATATAGTACAACCTACTAGAAGGTTGGTGTATTGTCATCACAATAGTTCTTCCTCCTCTTGCAAGATCAAACAAAGTTGATACAAGTCTTAAGGCGGTAGTTGAATCCAAACCCGAGGTTGGTTCATCAAGGAACAACAAACTAGGGTTTATGAGCAATTCTTGACCAACACTAACCCTTTTTCTTTCTCCACCGGAAACCCCTCGAAGGCCGGGGCCTCCAACAATACTGTCCTTACACTTGACCAATCCAAGTTGGTTCATGACGGCTTTTGCCAATGCCACCTTCTCCTCTTTGGCTACCGTGTTAGGTAGCCGGAGGAGAGCGGTGAAAACAAGGGTTTCAGTTACTGTCAAATGAGGGTGTAGGACATCGTCTTGCGTGACGAAGCCGGTGTTCCTCTTCATGGCATTGCTGAAGGGGTCTCCATTGTATGTTATCTTTCCTTTGAGGCGGCCGCCGAGCCGGCCGCCCAATGCAGTCAGCAGTGTTGTCTTGCCACTTCCTGACGGACCTAACATTGCAAGGATCTCACCCGGTTGAACAATTCCTGACACTCCATTCAATATCACTTTGCGTTCTGATGCCTTTTTCTTCTTCTCCAATATTCCAACATTCTCAATCTTGATTTTGTACACGACATCTTCAAACTGTAAAATAACAATATTAAAAAAAAAATAAAAACTCATATGCAGTAAATTTCACATAAAAACTAAGAGTCATCAGATAAAAATTTAATTAAATCAATCAAATTATTTAACTACTTTTAGTTACCGAGTTTTAACTTTAAAAAAAATTAAAAAAAAAGTTATAATTACTGGTTGATCCTTATTGGCATACATAGTTTTTAAATAACCGAAAAAAGAAAATTTATAAAAAAAAGTTAGTCTAACAATTTTTATTAGAACATAATTATATATATTCCATAAATGTAATTATAAGAAAAAAATAGTCTCCTTCTAGAAGGACGAATCCGTTTTCAAAATTATTTGAATAATAAAAATTTATTAAGCATTAAAGTATTTAACTTCAAATTTTTTGAAAATCAATTTAAACATTTGGTGGAAAACCAAAATTTGACTGCATTGGGAATATAATTTTATAGTGATAGTTATTAATTTTTGTGAATATTATTGTAATTAAAAAATTAATATCCAAATTTGGATCAAATAAAATTAGCCATGATATAATAATATTGAAAAGGTTTTCAGTAAAATAAAACTAATTTTGATTTCTAGATCAAATTTTTTATCTTATAAAAAAATAAAATAACTACTAAACACATCAGCTTAAGTCGTCCTAACTGACAAAAAGATATTTATTTGGTTAGAAATATAAATACACTATGATTTAAAAAGAAAATAAGGTTTACTATTAAAAAATCAATTAAAAAAAAGTCTAATTAGACTCAAAAATTAACTTATAAATCACGTGAATTCAGTTAAAATTAAAATCAATTACTAATTTGAGCATTGTAATCAAAACAGAAATCAGTTATTAAAATAAGTTATCAATGGATTTTCGATGTGTGTGGTTTAAAGACTAGTAATCAAAACAGAAAAAAGCTCCTTCCAGATATACTTTACTTAAAATTCGCAATGAGAAAAGGAAAAAGGAAAGGTCCATTTTTGAAATGCATGGAAAGAATAACAACCTAAAGTCTTCTTTTTCTAACAACCAACCATACCTTGAGAGTCACCGGAGTTTTTCTCTTGTGGAAGACATTGTTAGGCACTTCTTGATGATTTGTTTGAGATTCAATGTCCACCATCTCTCGTTCCATTACAACCTAATAAGCCTTTGATGAAGAAACTCCTTTTTCTGTGAATTTTGAGAGAAAATTAAAATAAATAAATGCTTATTAGCTTGTGCAAACAACAACACAAGAAATTAGAAGAGAAAGATGTATTCTCTCTTTTGCTCTTGTGTTTGTGGTTTACAACTGTGAATGTGAATATCCCTTAAATGCTACTGTTTTGCTATATATATAATCATGAAGGAAAGAAGCGGTGCATAATTCTNNNNATTAATTTTATATTTGTTTAGTTTAATGTTAAATTAATTTAGTCATTATAATTAATAAATAAATATAAAATCAATTTGAGAATTATTTAGATATTTTTCTTAAATAAATTTTAATATGAACAAAATGAAAAAAGGTCAGCTGAAAAAATGTGAACAAAATAAAAGAACGAGGGTTTTGCGTACATTGGATGCATGAATCTAAAAAGGAAGAGATGCTTTGAATTTGAAGAAAGACAAAACTAAACACATTTTCTTTTTTTGGTTAAGATTATTGGGATTTAATTAACTTTGTCTTGTTTTACTTTGTTTATATCATACTGGTGGCTAGAAAGCCACATTTTATGCCAACATCCAGGAATATATCTTAGTCTTATACTCTACTATTTGACTCATCCTATAGTAGGATATTTAGGGTCCGTTTTGGAACTCCAAACATTATTTTTTTTAATTTTTGACTTATAAAAAGTTATATTAATAATATTTGGTACAATTTTTTAGGTAAATTTTTAATTTTTCAAAAAGTTATTTAAGAGCTTTTAAAGAAGTTAAAAAATGTGACTTCTCCTATTTTCAAAAGCTATTTTATCACTCCAATACACAACTTTAAAACAAGGACTTTTATAATAATTTTTCAAATACAAAATAACTTATTTAAAAGTTGCTTTTAATATAAGTATTTATATTTTAAGCTTTTTTTTCAAAAGAACTTAATTAAGTTATTTACTCAAACTAGCCCTTAGACTTGATTTGATAAAGTTTTTTACTTTTCAAAAGTACAATAAAATTTATTTAGTATATATATTTTTATCCCTATTTTTAAAATTTTTTGAGTTTCTGTAAATAAGATAAAACAACTAAACACTAGGTATTGTACAATTTAAAATATATATATTTTGGATGCTCATCAGTCACCAAAAAAATATATATTTTGGATGCACCTGTAATATGCTATATCTGCGTATATTTAGGGCGTTGTGCACTCAAATAAAGTTACAAAAAAAAATTCATCCTAGTATATTCGAAATATATTTTGATTTGATTTGATTTTATTTTTTATTTCATCTAATTTTATTCAAATAATTTAAAATTTTAAAATTACAAACTTTTTAATTTACTTTATTTTTTATTATTTTTATCAAATTTTTATAATTATATTTTTATTTTTAAAATTTTTGTATAAAAAAATAAAATTAAATTAAATTTTTATAATATATTTTAATTTATTATTAAATAAAATATAAAAATATTAATTTTTATATTTTTATTTAATATTTTATTTTTAATATTTTATTTTATCCTATTTTCAAAATCAAACACGGTCTTTTATATATATATTGTTTGTTTGTTTAATATGTTACAGTTTATTAGAAATCAATGGGAATCGATATTACATTATCTGACTGCACCAAATTAATTAAGGTACTCTACACAAGAAATGAAATGATGTCAAACTTTGCATTTGCATTTGCATTGTGTTAAAATGAACCAAAGTTAGGCTAACTAAATGTTTCTAAAAAGATCTCCATTGAAGGCACCTAACTGCTAGTACACCGTGGTCAGATAGATTCAATGACCATAAAAGAATTTCAACAATGCCTTAATGAAAGGTGCACTGAAAGCAAAAATCATCAAACTCACAAGACTCGCTATTTAATTTGGTCGGGGTATTAAGACTAAGTATTAATGGTTTTGACTCTTGTCTGGGATTGTCTCTCCTAAAAATAGGATTCTAGAACAACTTTTATTATCACTTTTCCAAAAATTAATGGTTATATTTCTAGATAACATTTCTTTTAAGGCAAATCACAGTAATAAATCAAGAGAAGCAAAATTTTACACAAATCCGTCAAATTAAAATCTGCTTCATGAATCCACTAATGCACATTTATATGTAGTTCGAACCAGCCTGATTCGAACTTCATTTCTACATAATTCGAATCAGCTTGGTTCGAATTATATACAAACACACGCACACACTAATTCGAACCAGCTTGGTTTGAATTATACACTTATTAAAAAAAATTAATAATTTAAAAATTAATAATTTAAAAATTAAAAAATATATATTTTATTTTATACATTAAAAAAAACTAACAAAATATTTAATTACGAGACTTCTTTGAAATATTAATGAGCTATCAATTCGAATTCCATACAATACTCTTTTGTCTATTTTTAATAGCTCATGAATATTTTTTAATAAATTTTTTTAATAAATTTATTTAAATT
>NC_029792.2:21583366-21602801 GCF_000816755.2 Arachis ipaensis
TTTTAAGCCATTTTTTTAAAATTATTTTGTATAGAATAAAATATTTTTTTAATTGTTTTATATGGAACAAAATATTTTCTTTTATTTCTAAATTATTATTGACTATGTAGAGTATTTTATTTAAAATTTGAGTACATGTATGTATTTACCTAAGTTAGAATGTTACAAATTTTTATAGTACTCCTAACATTTTTTAAGCCATTTTTTTAAAATTGTTTTGCAGGATCAAATGTTTTTTGTAGTATAATTTAAATAAATTTATTAAAAAATATTCATGAGTTATTAAAAATGGACAAAAGAGTATTGTATGGAATTTGAATCGATAGCTCATTAATATTTTAAAGAAGTCTCGTAATTAAATATTTTGTTAGCTTTTTTTTAATGTATAAAATAAAATATATATTTATTTAATTTTTAAATTATTAATTTTTTTAATAAGTGTATAATTCGAACCAAGCTGGTTCGAATTAGTGTGTGCGTGTGTTTGTCTATAATTCGAACTAAGCTGGTTCGAATTATGTAGAAATGGAGTTCGAATCAGGCTGGTTCGAACTACATATAAATGTGCATTGGTGGATTCATGAAGCAGATTTTGGTTTGGCGAATTTGTGTAAAATTTTGCTCTCTTTAGCTTATTTGAGTTTTTTACCCTTTCTTTTAACTAAGAAGTTCTTTTAAATTTATTTGATTTTTTTATATAACTTTTCTTTTTATTTTTTTATTTATCTTATGTTATTTTTTTCCTCTTTTAATATTTACCAAGAATCAAATTTAGGCCTTTTAGAAGTAGAATTTTGATCATGATACTTTTTTTTCTAAAAATTTAAGTTGATAAGAAGAAATAGAGATGTTCATAGGACAGACTAGACTAAATTTAATTAGGCTCAGACCCGATCCTATAAGATCCACTACAAAAAATGCGCTTAATACCATTAGGATAGAAGCTACTGGCGGATTTGGCGACAAATTTTTCAACAGTCACTAGTGAAAATTCATCCTTAGAATAACTTATCTTCGGATTCAAAATTCCACAAGTAAATCCGACGGTAAATAGAGGCGCAAAAATTAATTATATTAGCGTCAAATTTAGTGTCGGATTTTTCGTCGACAATTTCTGACAGTAGCATGAATTAGTAAAATGCGGTATTCAGGCAACAACCAACATCTTACCATCGGATTTACCTGTTTACTGACAGATAAATCCGACAGTACAATTGCCCTAAATTTAAAATTAGAAATCCTCTCCCTCACTTCTACAACTTCTCTCCCTCTCCTCTCTCTTTCTCTCGCCGTTTTCATCGCCGTCGTCGTTCTTCATCAGTGCCTCCTCCTCGCAGCAAACAAGTCTCTCTCTTGCATTGTTCTAGCTGAGCCACCAAAGGCCCAAACATCGCTGCCAAAATCCGTTGCCATCGTCATTGTCCACTGTCGTTTCTCATCCAGGTTAAGGTAAATCCTCCTCATACTTCAATTTGTTAATTTTTTGTTAAAAAAACTCTAACACTACTCATTAATAACAGAGGTAGAAAAAATTTGATGGTGTCACCACACCGGCACCTCCACCACAACTCAACAATCAGGTTTAATTTTTTATTTTTTATTTTTTATTTATTTTATTAATTTTGTATTTGTTTTTTTATTTTAAAATGTAAGTTTGTTTGAAAGTTGCATTTTTTTTTGAAAGTTTCTGTTTTATTAGGTTAATTCAATCAATTTAGGTTGTTAGTATTAACTTTGTCTGTAATTAGATTATTTTAGGTGAATTAGATTTTGTAGTTTAAATTAATATATTTTTTTATCAACTATGTTCGTTAGGTTAGTTAAGTTAAATGAGTTTTTGAATTAGTTTTACCTAATAATTTTAATAAGGAGTAATTACCCAAATTAGTCCCTGAAGATTTTAAAAGCGGACACTTTAGTCCTCAAAAAAAATTAATACACAAAAAGACTCCCAAAGATTTTCTCCGGCGGACAATTCAGTACCTGGCTTGATTTCTCTGTTTGTGACCGATGGAAAATGATGAAGTGGCATGTCTGAAGGCCACGTGGACTGCTACGTGTCAGGTGACGCGGCTGGACAAATTAGTCCCTATCCTCGTCAGCAAAACGGTGTCGTTTTTCGCGTTTGAGAGGAATATAAAAAGTCTCTCTTCACTTCATATGAAGGTAAAAGACCTTAACCCCCACCTTTGTTTAGATTTTTACAGAGAAAACCATACCTTGTTGGAACGTTCATCTTCTACATCATCTCCCACCTCATCTCCCACATCATCTCCCACATCACCATCGTGATGACGTTGATAAAATTTTGCATTCTGTTACCATTCGTAACGCCTCATGCTCAAATCCAGAAGCACGGAATCGTGTATAAGAGTGACAATGACCACTCAAGACTTGCGTTGAAGAAGGTAAGAATGTATTATATTCTTATTCTCTGTCTGAAAAACTAGTTTAGATTTACTGATTCATTTTTTGGGTTGGGGTACAGAGCACAAAACGTGCTATGGCATTGTTTGCTAGTTCTAATTTTGTTTTTGCATGTATGTTCCTTCACAATTGCTCATTAGTATACAATGTTGTTAGTTTTTACAGTGTTGAAGGTAGATTTTTTGTTTTTGTTTTTATTTTTCTGTTATGGCATTTGTCAGAATTTAGGGTTATATGATTATGTTTGTTAATCATTAAACGTGTTGTTCTTGCAGATAAATAGAAGAATTTGTAGTTTTTGTTTTTCACCATGGTGGGCATTTTGTTAGGAATAACAAAGGAGTTTTTCTTTATCTGGATGAAAAAGTTGAGAAATTTTCTAAGATGGATGTTGATCTTATCTGTTTCTTTGACTTACAAACCCTGTTCAAAGAGTTAGGCTATTTGAACTACACTACTATGTATTGGTATGATGTTACGGCTGCTGACTTAGAGAATGGATTGTACCCAATAAAAAGAGATTTGGAGATTAATCAGTTGCGTGAGAACATACAAAAGAATAAGGGGACTGATGAGTTACTCCACTTGAGGATACCGACTTGGACTTTGAGGGTGATGCAGATGTGGAGGAGGAATCTAGTGATGATGATGGGTATGAAACCACTGAGGACGAACCATATAAACCACCCCTTCCAGGATTTGAAGATGAAAGTAGTGACTCCGACTGTGTGATTGTCAAGAAAAAGAGTAGTAAAATTGGGAAAAAACCAGAGAGTGGTATGGAGAAGAAGAAGTCAAAGGTTGAAAAGAAACAAACAAGTGGGCCTAGCTCAATTAGTCCAAGTGTTAGGAGCCCAAAATCTGCAAGGACAAAAACTGAAAGACCAAGTGGTTCTGGATCAAAATTTGGTGGCCCAAAGGGTAGTAGGCCAGCTGGTGTTGGGTCCAATTTTATGTCCCCAGAAAATGTTAGACACATGAAAACTAGTCCAACTTCATCATAGGCTCTAGTGCCAAATTTTGGTGGTACTGGCAACAATGGTGCTGAAAATAATGAAAAAAGTATACAAAATGAGGAGGAGGAAGAACCTACTTTTGAGTATGAGTCAGAGACACTGCTAACTCCAGAGAGTTATGAAGATGAGAGAGAGAGGTATGAGTTTTCACAGTTTAATAAAAATGCTGGCTTTGGAGAAGTGTACTTTGAATTGGGAATGGAATTTGCAACAATTGAAAGCTTTAAGACTGCTCTAAAGGATCATGTCATCTATGAGGGGAGAAAGATTAGGTACATCAAGAATGATCAAATGAGAGTGAGATGTGATTGTGAGCATGGGTTGGAGAGGATAAAAAAAAATAAAAAAAAAAACCAAAAGGGGCTAAGGAGGCATCTACTAGTGAAAGTGAAAATGTGCCAAAGTAATGATGAGGTAGCTGTGCAAGGTAATGAAGCAAACAATGTGCAAAGTGTGAATGTGAATCCTATTAATACAAAGGATGCAGGTGTCAATGTTGGAACCATGGGAGAAGAAGCTGTGAATACTGAGTCTAGGACTAGTGGGACTGTGCTTGGTGGGCTGTGACTGCATGTGCTATGAGTGGTAGAACTAACCCTTGTCCATGGCTAATTTACTATGCCTCGAATAATCAACTGAAGAGTTACAAAATTAAGACATATGTGCCCACTCACACTTGCGGAAGGGAATTTGGAAGCAATATGGCAGATCAAAAGTGGGTGGCCAACAAGCTAGAAAAGAGGTTGCTCACTCAACCTCACATAACCTTAAGTGAGGCTTATGACCACATCAAGATAGATTACAATGTCGTTATCAATGGAAAAATGGTCTATAGAGCATTTAAAGAAGCAAGAGAACGTGTTATTGGAAATGAGAGACAATAGTACAGCAAATTGAGGCATTATCTCTTGGAGTTGTGACAAACCCCAATTTGACGGTTTGTTTTGTATTGAATTTAGAGCATCTTGATAACCTTTTGTCACATTTAGCCTAGGAATTAGCATGATTTTGTTATCTCTCCCGTAATTGTGCTTAAGAGTGAAAACATGCTTTTTAGGTCCTTAATTGTTTAATCTTGATTTATCTTTGATTCCATTAGATGCCTTGATGAGTTTGCCAAGTGATTTCAGATTTAGGAGGCAAAGATTGGATCAAGGGAATGAAGGAAAAGCATGTAAAAATGGAGAACTCATGAAGAAATGAGGGAATCGCAAAAGCTGTCAAGCCGACCTCTTCGCACTTAAACGACCATAACTTGAGCTACAGAGGTCCAATTGATGCGGTTTCAGTTGGGTTGGAAAGCTAACATCCGGGGCTTCGAAACGATATAAGATTTGCCATAGTTGCATCGCGCATAGGGGCGCGCACGCGCACGGTACGCGGACGCGCCGATGGTGGCACATGACCCACTTAATGCAAACGTGGCCAGCGATTTTAGAAGCCTTGTGGGCCCAATCCAACTCATTTCTGATGCTATTTAAGCCAAGGATTGAAGGGGAATCAACATACTTTTCATACTTTAGAAGTTAGTTATCATTAGTTTAGTTTTAGCTTAGTTTAGTAGTGAGAATTAGTTTCTAGAGAGAGAAGCTCTCACTTCTCTCTAGAATTAGGATTAGGTTTAGTTCAATAATCTTAGATCTAGATTTTAATCTTTGCTTTCTTCTACTTCTACTTTTCAATTCTTTGTTGCTACATTCATCTTCTTCTATTCCTTTGTTGTAATTTCCTTATTATTGTTCTTATGTTTTGTTGTAGCGCTCTGTCAAGATCGTTGGAAGCATCTTTGCCTAGGTTGTCATCTACCCCTTCACTTGAGTGGGTAAAATTCATTTCTATTAGCTTTACTGTCCCACTTGAGTATGGCTTGCTTGAAACGGATGGTCAACTTAGGATGCTTTGTGGGATGAAGCGTAAGCGAAAGATGTTTCGTGGTTGGCGTTGCAAATCAAGGCTCATTTTGGTTGATACTTCAAGAGTTGAATACAAAGGTGGGAATAGTGCTCAAATAGATGGGTCTAGGAGAATTGTTGGGTATTTCATAGAGAATTCATCTTGTTCACCACCCGGATGGACTAATAATGATTATCAACCTCAAGACGTGTGTGAAAACAAAGTGTGGGATCCCGGATTACAAGAAGAGGATCAACTTTGGGAGCCCCAAGCTTGTGAAGAACTCCATCAAGACTTGGCTCAATCCATGAAGAATCTTGAGGCACAATGGAGAACCAAGCATTGGTGGAAGTTCCAAGATGAATACAAGCACAAGCCACCTTGATGAGGAGCTCCCCATAAGTCCAACTTAAGGACAATAAACAAAAGTGCTAGGTGGGAGACACCCCACCATGGTAAAATTCTTTCATTTTCTCTTTTGTATATATTGATAGAATTAGTTTAATTTCATGTTTTGTTTAGTTAGTTGAGTATGTTTGGTAGTTTAAGTATGTTAAATAAGGTTTTATGGTGTTTTGGTAGCTGTTTGGAGGTTTGGAATGCTTGGATTGGTGCAAAAACATAGAAAATTTATTTAAAAAAAAAACAGAGCACCATCCACGCGTACGCGTACATGGCGCGTACGCGCACTTCCAGCATTTTCGACCATCCACGCGCGCGCGCCATGCGTGCGTACGCGTGGATTGAGAAGTTCCAACCTCCATACATTTTCCAGAGAGTTGTGCCTGCGCCGCGCCAACGTTGTGCCTCTGGCACAAACCGCACTTGCGCACACGCGCACATGACGCGTACGCGCCACTCTTGAAATAAGCCAACGACGCGCGCGCGCCATGCGTGCGTACGCGTGGATGCCCTTTCTTCCATCCACTTCTTTTCTTTTCCTCTTTTTATTTCTTTCCTTCTCCTTTCTTCTTCCCTCCTACTACCCCTCATCCAACACTTTCAAACACCATCGATAACCATTTATTTTAGTTGGTTGTTAGTTAGTTAGTTAGTTAATTAGTTAGTTAGTTAGTTGATTAGTTAGTTTTAGTTTAGTTTTCATTTTATTTTCTCTCTTTTCATCATAAGTGTTGGATTATTGACTTTGTTTACTATACATTGCTATATCCCTTATTGCCTAAATGCTATTTTAGCATGAATGTTTGTAGATAATCTTTGTTGGATTCTATGATTGAGGTTATATTTTGTTACTTGGTTTTGGGTTTTTCATGCTTACCTTTTGAAAAATACCAAGTGATGAGAATTATCTTCGAGCTTATAACTCTTTTGAATTGCATGTTGTAGCTAGCCATCATGTGATTTGGATCCTTTTCCCTCGATTAGGCAACCTCTTGATGGATGATGTTGTGCATTTACCTTAATGCATTGTGTTCATGATTATATCCATCCATATGTTTGACTTGAATGCTTTCATGCTTCTCTAATGCTTGTCTTACCTTACAAGCTTACTTAAAGCATCTCAAGCACACTAGGATAAGTGAAGTTCATGCTTCTTTTGTGACATAGCTTTTACGCTAATGTGTATTCTAAACCGCGCAATTTAGAATTCACACACCTAATATTTCTTAATGTCACACTAATTCACTCACTCAATTCTAGTGATTTACCTCATTCCAACAATGTATGCTTCCTTGCTTTTATATCTTCTCATCTTACGGTGTTGTATTTTTGTTTTTCATGATAAATGCACCACAAGCAAACATGGAAGCAAGACTAAGAACACGCAACAATCCAGAGACTCGCCGTACCCCCTTGCTCATCTTTGAGTGCACCGAGGACGGTGCAAACTTTTAAGTGTGGGGAGGTCGTCCGACCGGTCGGCGATTTTGGGTGACAAATTTCTAATCCCAACACTTTTGCATTTTATTTTAGGTTTTTAGGATTTTTACTTTCATTTTCTTATTTTTGCATATATATACACAATAAGCTTAGTCAAAATAATGAAAATTTTTCAAGATTTCTATCTATAGGGCATCTCAATTGATTTGAGTGGAAAACTTTTCATAGAACTTGCTTGAATTATATATATTATGGATCATGTTTTTGAGCTAAGAACACAAGCAAGTGAGATTTGAGCCTAATGGTGTGGTTACATCTTATAACCACTTATTTTCCTTCTTGTGTGCATTAGTCTCTTTCTATGATTGTAATCTTTGATTTGTTTGATTCTTTATGTCCATTATTTTGTGTATACATACATGTATATGATTGAGGCCATCATTTCATTAGCTCACTTACCCAAATGGCCTTACCTTTTATCTTCCTTTGTTAGCCAAATTTGAGCCTACGCTTAACCCACTTATTCTTTAATTTAGCACAGTACAAGCCTTAAAGTGAAAAACAATAAATGTCCTTAATTTGGATCTTTGATTAGCTTGGGCTAGTGTGCGTGAGTACCATTCAAGTGTGGGAACTCTTGGGACATTGGGGGAATAAAAGAGTAGTTTTGTATTTTTGTTGTAAATATTGGGAATTGGGTATGTGTTCGTGTATTGATCAAATGTATAGACCTTATGCATTGATGCTCTTGTATATATAAAAAAAATGAGAAAAATAAAAGAAAAAGAAAAGAAAAAAAATAATATGAAAAAGAAAGAAAAAGAAGAAAAAGAAAGAAATAAAAAGGGGACAAAATGCCCCAAAGCAAAGTGGAGCTCAATAAAGATCAATGCATAAATGTTGTGAAATGAAAAAGAAATGCATGAGTATGTGGAAAAGGAAAAAATGGGTAGTTAGGTTAGAGCTTAATTGTATAGGATGTCATAGGCTAGGTGGGAAGTTTAAGCTTATCAAAGAATCAAATTTTAAGCTCACTTGACCAAATATGTATCCTACCTTGACCCTAACCCCATTACAACCTAAAGAATAGACCTCATGATAATTGTATGCATGCATAAGATATATGTTGATTGTTAGATGAAAAACAAATTTTGGAAAGCATGATTATGAGAGAATTGAGAGAATCAACCCTAAACACATGAGCAAATAGAGTGCAAACACTACCGGTGAGGGTTTGATGCTCAATTACATGTTTCCACCTACAATCATAATTTTCATGCAAGTTTGTAAAAATATTTAATAACTCAATTCAATTGTGGATTAGACTTGCTAGTCCTTAGCCCTTGTGCATATATGTTTCTTGGGAATTGATTTATTTTGACCAAGCACTTGCATTCATTTAGATAGTTGCATATAGGTAGATTGCATTTAGTTAGTTTCCATTGAATAAATGCCATACCCTTACTTCATTCTTGGTTTTAGCATGAGGACATGCTAAGGCTTAAGTGTGGGGAGGTTGACAAACCCCAATTTGACGGTTTGTTTTGTATTGAATTTAGAGCATCTTGATAACCTTTTGTCACATTTAGCCTAGGAATTAGCATGATTTTGTTATCTCTCCCGTAATTGTGCTTAAGAGTGAAAACATGCTTTTTAGGTCCTTAATTGTTTAATCTTGATTTACCTTTGATTCCATTAGATGCCTTGATGCGTTTGCCAAGTGATTTCAGATTTAGGAGGCAAAGATTGGATCAAGGGAATGAAGAAAAAGCATGTAAAAATGGAGAACTCATGAAGAAATGAGGGAATCGCAAAAGCTGTCAAGCCGACCTCTTCGCACTTAAACGACCATAACTTGAGCTACAGAGGTCCAATTGATGCGGTTTCAGTTGGGTTGGAAAGCTAACATCCGGGGCTTCGAAACGATATAAGATTTGCCATAGTTTCATCGCGCATAGGGGCGCGCACGCGCATGGTACGCGGACGCGCCGATGGTGGCACATGACCCACTTAATGCAAACGTGGCCAGCGATTTTAGAAGCCTTGTGGGCCCAATCCAACTCATTTCTGATGCTATTTAAGCCAAGGATTGAAGGAGAATTAACATAATTTTCATACTTTAGAAGTTAGTTATCATTAGTTTAGTTTTAGCTTAGTTTAGTAGTGAGAATTAGTTTCTAGAGAGAGAAGCTCTCACTTCTCTCTAGAATTAGGATTAGGTTTAGCTCAATAATCTTAGATCTAGATTTTAATCTTTGCTTTCTTCTACTTCTACTTTTCAATTCTTTGTTGCTACATTCATCTTCTTCTATTCCTTTGTTGTAATTTCCTTATTATTGTTCTTATGTTTTGTTGTAGATCTACTTTTGCTCCTTCTATTTTCTTTCAATTCAATTAGAGGTAATTCATAATAATTGTGTTCCTTTTGATTGTTGTTATTGATTTCTTACAATAATTGTTGTTAGATTTTATTGTTGTTATCCATTTACTATGATTTTCTTTAGTGCCTTCCAAGTGTTTGATGAAATGCTTGGTTGGATTTTAGAGTAGAGTTTTATGTTCTTGGCTTGAAAAGGTAACTTAGGAACTCTTGAGTTACTAATGTCCAAGTAATTGATGATTGGGATTCATTGACTCTAGTTCTCACTAATTGAATTAGTGGAGAGTTAAGACTTATGGACTAGGATTGATATAGCTCATTTGACTTTCCTTTACTACTAGTTAGAGGATGATTTAATGAGATTAATCCTTGCCAATTCTCATATTGTGGTTAGTGATTAGGATAGAGATCTTTGACCACCAACCCTTGCCAAGACCTTTTTAGCCATTAGTTTACTTTCTTACCATTTATCTTTCATGCTTCATATCAAAACCCCAAATATAACTCACAACCGATAACAAGACACTTCATTACAATTCCTAGGGAGAACGACCCGAGGTTTGAATACTTCGGTTATTAATTTTAGGGGTTTGTACTAGTGACAAACAACTTTTTGTATGAAAGGATTATTGCTTGGTTTAGAAACTATACTTTACAACGAGATTTCATTAGTGAATTTCTAAACCGTCAAGAATCCAATCATCAAGTTGTTAAGCAGTAACCCAGGAGCACTGCATTGATGGATCTTACTCCCATCCCCCAGTCACCTTCATTATTTGACAAGTTATGTATTTGTTTAGATGCATGTAAAAGGGGGTTTAAATTGGGTTGTAGGAAATTGATTGGATTAGATGGTTGCTTTTTGAAGGGCTATTTCGGGAGGCAACTCTTTTCAGCAGTGGGCCAGGACGCAAACAATCACTTTTACGTTATTGCGTTTGTTGTGGTTAGTAGTGAGACAAAAGAGAGTTGGAAGTGGTTTCTCACTTTGCTTCAAGAAGATCTTGTAGACCATTATATCCATGGTTGGAATTTCATTTTCGATCAACAAAAGGTACCATTCAATCTAATATTTAAATGTTAGCATAAGAAAGTTAGTCAAATAGATAGAAGATATATTTGTATTTACGTTGTTGTTATTGGAGGATTGCTAATATAAATTTAAATTTCAACATATATATAAGAATTTTTTGTAAGTCTTTTTCTTTTATCAAGTCCAAGATAAGGTGGCTTTTCTCCTCATTACAGAATGTTATAGAAGTTCATTGTTTGCTGATAAATGAAGTGATGATCACCAAATACTTTATTTAGAGAACTACATGTTATGCATTGTGATTAACATTTATTGTCATGATTTTTATTAAACAAAGAGAATACACTACTTTAAAGCTTATTTTCTTTACAGAACTCTGGAAAAATGTTTTCTTAATTTTCAGCGGAATAATTGTAATCATGTTCAAGACTCATATAATTATAAGCAAAAATAGAATAAGGTGAATGGATCTAGTCATATTTAGTATACTAATTCAGAATTTTTCATTCATAGAACTTGTATTAACAAGCATAGAAGTACCATCAATTTATAGCTATAATTAGTGGTTTAGATTCCTAAATATCTAAAGCAACTTATAACAAATATACACAGTTTACAAGATTGTTTATTGTCAATTCTTATTCAATTTTACTTTTCTTTAAGGTTCCACATTATTCTTTTGATTAAGTTAAAGTTTGTAACTCATCTTTTAATTTCTTGTATACACAGTTGACTTGCTAAAATAATGTTTGATTTATATTACCTTAACATGCTTTGGCAAGTGTTATGATTAGTTGATTTTTTTCAATAGTATAATCTTGATGAGAACCAATCACTATTATATAACCATCCTTTGTACTTTATAATTTGTTATATAGTTTCATTTCTTATTGTAATTAGGGTCTTCTACTTGCATTAAAGGAAGTGATGCTACATGCGCATCACAGAAATTGTGTTAGACACATATGAAAAAATTTTACCAACCAATTCAAAGATAAGCAGGTGAAGAACATTGTCTAGGAGTGTGCCAAGTGTACTACTTTCACAGAATTTGAGAAAAGTATGCAGAAGCTTCGGAGGGTGAATGAAGATGCATAGAACTACTTATCTAGATTTGAGCCTGCATGTTGGACCAAATCACAATTCAGTCACGGGCCAAAGTGTGATAACTTGACGAACAATATGTGTGAGGTGTGGAATGCAAAAATAGTTAACTATAGAGGCAAACCTATCCTTACAATGTGTGAAGAGTTGAGGTGCTACATTATGCGAAGAATGACAAAGTATAAACAAGTTTTGGAGACATATGTTGGCACTGAATTAGCCCTTGTACAGCAAAAGAGACTTGACGACATTATAAAAGGGGTTAGGTATTGGCATCCAGTATGGGTTGGGGATGATGAGAGGATGGTTTTGAGGTCCAACACGGGTCAAAAAAACTTTCTGTTCACTTAGGCAATAACAAGTGCACTTGTAATGCTTGGCAGTTGACAGGTGCATTATTTCAATTTTTATTTACTTCAACATATGTATATTGAACTTAATTGGAGTTGTTACTAAATATGTATTATCTTTAGGTCTTCTTTATGTTCATGCACTAGCTGCAATTGCAAGAAGAGGTGATAGAGCTGAGCCATATGTACATCCACTTTTAAAAATTGGGACAGCTAGAGCAACATACCAGTACTGCATCCAGTCAGTCAATTCTGAAGAGTATTGGGACAAGACAGACATATTAAACCCAGTCCTACCTAAGCTGAAGAGGCCTGTTGGAAGGCCAGTGAATAGAAGAAGAAAGGACCCTTCTGAAAAGGATGTTCCAATAAGGACCCTTCTGAAAAGAGATTTCGAGTTGCATTGTAGCAAATGTGGCGAGACTGACCATAATCAAAAAACTTGTAAAGGCCCTCCATCTCCAAAGAGAAGGCCTGCTACTACATCTAGGAGGAATAGAGGACGTGGTGCTGGAACTAGTTCTGTATCCTCCAATATTGGGGCAGATGAGATCCATGTTTCACAATCAGCATCGCAACCTTAGGTATAACATGGACCAAACTGATTGAAGGGACTGAATAGGATTATTTAAATTTCTCTAGGGACTTATATGATTATTTTTATTTTTCTTGAGGACTGATTCGTGTTTATTTTAATTCATTTCGTTGTTTGAATTAGACATGATAAGAAACTGCTAGAATGGGTCATGATGCTTGTAGTTATATAGAGTTAGAATCATAATACTTGAATTTGAAGAACAGTTTTTCTTGAAGCTAATTTTATCGAATTACTATCCTGTTCATGTTGAAATCATTTTTTTACCATTATTTTGTTTAAAAATTGAATCTCTAATAAGGTGCACATAGTCATTCATAAATAATATTATACATAATATCAACTCAGTTCCAAATGTAGTGATTTATTGCAATAGATATATTTTTTGTTTCTATAATTTATACTGTTATGTCTTTATTTTAGTAGAGTATACAATAATTATATTTTTTTGATTTCTATAATTTATAGAATTCTGCATTGGGATCCAATGTTCCACCTCATGCAAGACCTAAGCAGCCTATTATTAGACCACATCATCCTCCACCAGTGCCAGTGCAGTCATGCACTCCACCACCTATCTCACCTCCTAGAAGCAGTGATGGGGTCTCGACAGAAACAATGGCAGCTACTAGTAAGGGTACATCGTCAAGGATGTTTCAATTCATCCCAAATCCAGGATTCAAAGCTCCCGGAAAGAAGTGATGAGAAATTGCTCCATGCTTGTTTTCTTTTTGGATGAACTTTAACATTTAGGAGAAAATTATAGTCTTTTGTGCTGAGAAACAACTCTATGCTTGTTCTCTTTTTGGATGAATTTCGAAATTTAGGATAAAACTCTAGTCTTTTGTGCTAAGAAATAGCACCATGGCTGTTTTTTTCTTGGATGAACTTCGAATTTAGGATAAAAATTGAATATTCAGTGTCATAGTCATGCTAATGCCTTCCATGAAATTGGTATATGTCTTTTCTATTGTTATGTTGTTATTTTTCATGGATTTGTGCAGTTGAATGTATGTGACTAAGTATGTTTTTAATTATGGTACTCCAGGGTGTCTTTCCTTAATTCATGTGTTCGTTCATTAATTAGTTAATTGTGATAGCTAATTTGAAAATACTCTTTTGATTTATATTTATTTCTGAACATAATAATGCAGCTACTCCTATGAAATTCAACACAAATGCCCTCAAAATTCACCAAAAAAATACATAATATGCATAATACGTTGATTTAATTCATAAATTCAGAATAAACATACAAATTTAAGCTTTTGCAGAGCAATTAAACACAAATACATAAATTAACACAATAAACCCAGCCGATAAATATAGATTAAAGCAAATATTTTTCCAGTCTTTCTTTACTACTGTATTTTGATTGTTCTCTAACGCACCCATCCTGTCTTGTAGCTCCAACAAAGTCTCTCGGAAACCACCCACCAAGTCATCAGCAATAGCAACTTCTTTCAACCCAACATTCTTTCCATTGAGGTCAAAAACCATGTCAATCCATACAAAGAATTTGTAGTAGGGTAGTTTTTCCTACAACGTCCAAACCTTCAATGTGTTAACAAGATTCTAAATCCAAATGATTTGAGTCCAACAACAAAATTGGTAATTACCTTATACCTTGGACACCCGAAGAACAACCTTCCTGGATTCTCGACGGTGCCGGGTTTGGAGATAATTGCATAGAGACCACATAAGCATTTCAGGTGTTATCCCTTACTTAAACTCATATTCTCACCGCCCTCATGGACAAACCTCCCTCCGCAACAGCTAGAAGCGGCTGAGCCTCCTGTACTACTTGCCACTCAGACACGCTCAATTTTAAAATACGAGGAGGGTGCCACGGTAGGTTTTTGATTTGTAGAGAAGAAATATGAGGGGGACCACAGTTACAAATGATGTGTGAGCATCTTTCCTATCTTTTCCTAGTGAATTTGCATTCAATTCATTGAGTTTAATCAAGAATTAATTATCTTTTAGCCACTATGGATGCTACTTTGAGTCTTGTTCAATTCTGTTTATTTTAGGTAGTATTCAGCTAGATTTGATGGAGTTTCTGTAGCACAAGAATTAAAGGAGATGATAGCGAGGAGCGACGCATGCGCGTACCTGATGCGTGCGCGTGATTTGGAGTTTTCCATGGCGACGCGAGCGCGTACCTGACGGGTACGCGTGAAAAGCGAAGTTGCACATCGACGCGTGCGCGTACCTGACGCGTACGCATGACATGCGCCACGTGCAGAAAATGCTGGGGGCGATTTCTGGGCTGTTTTGACCCAGTTTTCAGCCCAGAAAACACAGATTAGAAGCTACAGAATGGACGAAACAAGTGGTCTCCATCCATCAATTGAAGACTTGCTGATTATTTAATTAATTCTGATTTAAATTTAAATCTTAATTTTAGGAAAAGATATTATTTTAGTTTTAAAAATTAGATTTTAAATTTATTAGGATTAGATATAAAAAAAACCTCCCTGAGGGGATTCCAGGGAGTAAACTTTTGATTTCACCTCAGCCCAATTTACAATCCTAGTTTTTCTCTCTGAACCATGAGTAACTAAACCTCCATTGTTAAGGTTATGAGTTCTGTCTATTGTATGGATTGATACTATTATTTTTCTATTTTAATTCATGTACTGATTTATATTTCAAGAATTTTTTTCGTTCTTTATTTTATGAATTTGGGTGGAACGGAAGTATGACCCTCTTTCTAATTGAGTTCTTGTATAACTTGGAAAAGCTATTTACTTGAACAACAGCTTGAAAATAATTTCTCCTAAATTCTAATTATCTGGACTTAACGGGATACGTGATATATAATCCTCTTATATTTGGATAATTTGGATTTTTGTGGCATATAAACTAGAATTAAACTTCACCCCCTAATTGGAATTAATTGACCAAGGAATTGGCGGTTGATGAATTTTAGAGGAGACTAGAAAGGTCTAAGGAATTAGGGTCTAGTCACATATAGTTTTCCATGAATTAAATCTCGCATGATTAAAATAGTTAGTAAGAAAAGTCAATCCGAAAAATAGATAACTCTGAAGCCTTAACTGCCTTCTCCATATTTTATTCCCAACTTATTTATTTGCCTATCTTCTGTTTAATGCTTTTTGAACTCTCAAACACTATTTTCTGTTTGTATAACTAAGTAAATCACTTAACCATTGTTGCTTAGTCCTTCAATCCTCGTGGGATCGATCCTCACTCACCTGAGGTATTACTTGGTACGATCCGGTGTACTTGCCGGTTAGTTTGTGGTTAGAAATTATGCACCAACAAACAACGCCGTTCTGCTAACGAGAATGATGTGGGAGATGAGGTGGGAGATGATGTAGAAGATGAACACTCCAACAAGGTATGGTTTTCTCTGTAAAAAACTAAACAAAGGTGGGGGTTCTTCATATGAAGTGAAGAGAGACATTTTATATTCCTCTCAAACGCGAAAAACGACACTGTTCTGCTGACGAGGATAGGGACTAATTTGTCCAGCCGCGTCACCTGACACGTAGCAGTCCACATGGCCTTTAGACGTGCTACTTCATCATTTTCCGTCGGTCACAAATGGAGAAATCAAGCCAGGGACTGAATTGTCCGCCGGAGAAAATCTTTGGGGGTGTTTTTGGTATTAATTTTCTTTGGGGATTAAAGTGTCCGCTTTTAAAATCCTCAAGGACTAATTTGGGTAATTACTCTTTTAATAAGTTGTCTTTTTAGCAAGACTGTGATTTTTTTAAGATTTATTTTTAGTTCATTTTTTTGTAGTTTCCGCAGATATATTAGAGAATGTTCTCTAATATAATGAATTGTTTAAGGTTTATGACGGGCTTACTTTTTTTAGGATAGAGTTTTAGGACAGAAGGGGGAGAAAGTTTTTTTTCCTCAATGGTAGTTAATTTTCATTAAGAAAGAGAAAGGTCCAATTGGACTACACACAAAAGAGGAGAAAAGGAAAAGTTCCACTAAAAGACAAACCTGTGCTATTACAGGTTACTCAATTTTAGGGATTTAACATTTTCTTGGTCTCTCACTTGTTGTTCTTCGAGCTTCTTCGAGACATATCCATGGAGTCTTCCTTCGCTACTCGAATATCAACTCATTCCTAGCTTTCCAGTTCTGCCAGGTAAGATTCACTGCTAATTCCTGCTTCTCCACCGTGTTACTGCCTCCTGCGATCCTGTTATGAAATTCAAGCCACCATTTCTAGTTTTCTACTTCGCGAGTCGGTGATGGAAGTCTAGCTAGTCTCCATGCTTCCTTCGAGTCCGGGCACATCCATAAACAATGTACCACCGTTTCTTCTTGCTCATTGTACCGAAGACAAATTGGACTGATTGAAGGGATTTTTGAGTAGAGCTTCACTTTCACAGGTAATCCTTCATGGAAGGCTTTCCACATAAAATTTTTTGTCTTTGGTTGACTCTTTAAATTCCAGATTTCTGACCATAGCTTCTTGGTTTTACACTATTCAGGTAGAAAATCAATTGGAGGATAATTGAATTGAAAAGCTATATGGTAACCTGAGGATACAGAGTAGTAGCCATTCTTTTCCTTCATCCAGGTAACAATATCTTTTCCATTGTGTATATTGGTCTGTATAATTGCTTGAGAAATTTCTGGACTGAACCATTCTCTGATTTTACTTTGATTCCATTGTCTGTTTGGTAATATGAGGTCTAAAACCCAAATTGGTATTGGTTCTGGTCTTACATTAGAATTAAGAGTAATTGTAGTGAAATCCTTGACCCAAGAATCTTTTCTGATCCTTACTGAGATACCTCTTCTAATTTTTCACAGTAGGCCTATTTCTAAGACTTTTCTTCCTTCTAATACACTTTTCTAACCCCATGATGGGTTGTTCCCTGCTTCTGCTCTTAGAAAATCAGTGTATTTGTAGTATTTACTTTTATACACCTTTGATATCAGGGAGTTTGAACGCTTTAAAAGTCTCCACCCTTGCTTTGCTAACATTG
This sequence comes from Arachis ipaensis, assembly GCF_000816755.2. Taxonomy (NCBI): domain Eukaryota; kingdom Viridiplantae; phylum Streptophyta; class Magnoliopsida; order Fabales; family Fabaceae; genus Arachis; species Arachis ipaensis. The sequence continues at coordinate 21,600,989 of NC_029792.2, forward strand.
CAAGGTTGAAGGCCTTTAAATCTTTGAAATTTAGTCCTCCTTGAGCCTGCGGTCTGCATGTAATTTTCCAACCAATCCAATGTATTCTTCTTTCGTCCCTTTTCTGGCCCCACAAAAAATTGAGCATGGAACACTGTATATCTTCCATTAGAGTGTCTGTTAGTTTGAAACAACTCAAAGTGTACAATAGAACCATTGTGGCTAATGCCTTGATCAAAACCTCTCTGCCACTCGGAGACAAGAGAGCTCTCTTCCAGTGTTGTAGTTTTTTATTTACCTTGTCTCTAATGTAATTAAATGCTGCTCTTTTCGATCTCTAAACAACCGAAGGCAAGCCAAGGTATTTGTTCTGATTACCGACATGAGAAACTTGTAATATCTCTGCTAACCGGTCACGAGTCCGAATTGGAGTGTTGTTGCTGAAAAAGACTGAAGATTTATCTAAGTTAATCACCTATTCACTGACTTCTTCATATACTTGTAGAATACTCAGTAAGTTCTAACAATCTCCTTCCGAGGCCCGACTGAATAGGATAGAGTCATCTGCAAAAAATAAATGACTGATTCTAGGGCATCTGTGGTTGAGTCTCAATCCAGAAATATCCTGTCTCTATTCTCCTCTGTGGAGCAGATGGGAGAGTCCCTCTGCACAAAATAGAAATAGATAGGGAGAGAGAGAGTCACCTTGTCGCAGCCCTCTACATGGCTTAAAATAGCCATGAGGTTGACCATCCACAGTGACAGAATAAGAAACTGTCATCACACATTCCTGAATCCAATCTAACCATTTTTTACAGAAACCCAGCTTCTTCATGACATTCCAAACGAAGACCATTCTACCCCGTCATATGCTTTGCTCATGTCCAGCTTCAGAGCTAAATTCCACTCTTCATACTCTTATTTTTCAGAGAATGCATGAACTCATGAGCTATAAGAACATTGTCACTTATTAACCTCCTTTTTACAAAAGCGCTTTGATTGTTACTGATTAGTCTGTTCATAACAAATTGCATTATATGTACTAAAATCTTAGAGATGATTTTATAAAATACACTACTAAGACTAATAGGCCGAATTTGTTTCATAGAGCTAACATTAGGAATTTTAGAAATAAGACATGTGCGTATGGTTAAAAGCCTTTAATAATTTATCTCCCTGAAAGAAACTTCTGACTGCCCGTATCACATCTCCTTTAATTATCTCCCAAAAGAATTGAAAAAATTTTGCTATGAAATCATCGTCTCCCGAGGCTGAAAATAAATTTATTGAAATGACTGCCGTTTTAATCTTCTTTTCTGTAACTGGTTGAGTCAAATTCCTATTTGTTACTGCATTGATTTTTTTGGGGATCCTATAACTAAATAATTATATCTTGATTACTTTAATTAAATCTAGCTACATCCTCACATCTTTTTTGGCTGATGGTGGTGAGATGTTTTAATATTACATTTAGACCTCAAAATCATTTATGTTTATTTACCAAATACAACAACACTTTAATAATAACATTATGCGACCTCTATATTTTGTCAAATTATCCTTACTAGCTGAAGATGGAATGAATTTTCTCGGGCTTAAAGAGACCAAAAATTCAACTACCATTATGGTCAAGTTCATTTCTCCTTTCTTGCATGTTGGTGTGTTATGTCTAATCATTTGGAACTTATCATAGACCTCAATCCTCCTCCACGATCATCACATTGTTTGGATTCCCTTACATCTCTGTTTAACTCGACATCATCATTGTTAATTACCTATCAATTGGTAGAAAATTTTGTCATTTTTATTTTTATTTTTTAATTTTTCATAATAA